>NW_011494898.1:5317233-5368793 GCF_000754665.1 Bison bison bison
CCATTCTAATAGGTGTGTAGTGGTATCTCACATTGTTTTGTTTGGCATTTGCCTGGTAGATAATGATATTGACCATCTTTCTGGGTACTTATTTGCCATCCACATATCTTCTATGGTGAAGTGTTTCAGATCTTTTGCCCATTAAAAATATTGAATTGTTTTGAGAGCAGTTGTTTTGCTCTTAAGTTTTGAGTGTTTTAAAATATATTTTGGGTGTAAGTTGTTTGTCATATATGTGATTTGCAGATATTTTCTCCCAATCTGTAGTTTGTATTTTAATATTAATAGTGTCTTTCACAAATCAGAGTTTGAAATGTTGGTTAAGTCAGATTTATCAATTTTTTCTTCATAGATCATACTTGTGGTGTCCTAGCTAACAGCTCACCTCCTAGATCCAACATCATGAAGATTTTTCTTTCATATCCCAAAAGTTTTATATCTTTCCACTTTCATTTAATTTTTGTATAAGGTAGGAGGTTTTAGTTTAGGTCTTTGTTTCATATGGATGTCCAATTGTTCCAACACTACCATTGAAAAAACTAAACCTTCTTCACTGAATTGTTAGGAGATAGATTTTTTATATCAACTGGTGTAATATGAGTATAATTTAATTGTTAAAAGAGTGACTTTTAAAATCAGTCTGCCTAAATGTGAATCTCCATTCTACCATTGATTACCTGTGTGACAGTGATATATATTTAACTTCTTTTTGTCTTAGTCTCCTTTTCTGTAAAATAAAGATAATCATAGTACATATTCCATAAGATTCTATGAGGATTAAGTTACTACATATTGGTATTGTTTGGTCACTGAGTCATGTGCAACTCTTTGCGACCCCATGGACTTGAGCCCACCAGGGTCCTCTGTCTTGCCAGGCAAGAATACTGGAGTTGCCGTTTCCTTTCCAGTATTCCACGTCACACACATGGAATAAGTGACATATAATAAGTGATGAATTAGGGTTGGCTTTCATGTAACTTTATAGGTATTGCAAGCACGTCCCTCCCATAAGTGCATTCCCAAGGAAATGTAAAATATTGTGACCATTTGTTCCCTAGAGTTGGCAATTTGTGTTTCTTCCTCTGTGAATTGCTACTGATTTATTGACTTTTTCACTTGGTCTTTCACCCTCCAGTAGATTAGTCTGAACTTTACCTCAGGGTGATCTCAGGATCCCACAGAGAAGCAGGAAGCAGCTAGTCTAGGGGAAAAGCAGATCGAAAGCCTCTGTTCGTGTCTGTCACATTTGCTAATGTTCCACTGACCAAGCCTAGTCTCACGGCCAAGCTGAGAGTCAAAGGGTAGAGAAGTTAGGTTCACTTCTCAATGGAAAGAAATAGAAATTATTATGACCATTATTTTTCAATCTACTGTAGTTGGCTGATAATTTTATATAAGTTTTTGACATTTTCTATATTGAAATCTTAGTGTTTTCCTTTATGGATTTGCATATAGTAGTGACTTTGGATGACCAGACTGTAAGCTTCTTAAAGGCAGAAACCATATTTTGTTCTTTCTTCACCTACTGAAAGCCCAGCTCATAGTACTTATTAAGTAAATTCTTATTGAATAAATTCACTCACCAAAAGCCAGCCCCACTTATTCATTTATTTATCCGTGTAGTCCTCCATCAGTGCTTATTGAATAGCTTTTTTATATCAGGGTACTTGCTAATTGTTAGAGATACAATGGTGGACAATAGGCAAAACAGACTTTTCTCATGGTGCTTAGAGTGAAGCATCATGACTGGTAATGCAACTTAGATATGGGTTCAGATTCTATCTTTCTACTTCTGTGTCACTGGGCATGTTACAGAAAATCTGAGTTGTTTTTTTTTTAACCTATAGAATGAAATGTAAATGCCTTCCTTCATGAATTCAAGTGCACAAAGTTTGTAAGGCACCTGGCACAGTATCTGTTACATGGTCTGTAATAAACAAAGTTTGATTTCTTCCCAACATGTTATCATCTGAAGCCTGCTGAGAATGCTAGCCCCCTTTCTTTGTCAGTCTCTTCTTAGAAATGGTCATGATTCTGAACTTCTTCCATTATAGACTCATTGCTTTGCTTTGCTCTTCTGATAGTTCTCAGTGGGTCATCACTTTAAGCTATTCTTGATTATTCTCTTTATTATGCAAGCAAATCAACCCAAATTGCCTTCTTTATTGGAACCTGGAGAACAGGACACTTAGGAGTTAAAGAGTTTGTTGAATTCTGTCTTGGACGATAGAAATAGTTGGTTGTGGGAGTGGGTCTGCACGTTTGTGCACATCTTTTGGCAGCAGAAGGGAAGAAGGGAACTTGGCAGGTGATTGAAGCAGAGGAAGAGCCCAGAAAGGGAAGGTGTCCTGGCTCCAAAGATGGATTCCTCTCACGCCAGATAAATTTTCTGGCAGTGGATAAATATGATTCAATTACAGAGCATCCCTCCCTCAGGGTGAAATAATAGAAAAGAGTATAAAGCAGCACTGTAAGTTTTGGGGGAAGTTGTGGTGGGCAAACCTTATTCTGGTAATTCCCACTCTCTGTCCTGTGCCCTTCCCAGCATTTTGGTTGCCTCTCCTTGGTGTCTTTCCTCCTCTAGCCCAGTTTCTACTAAGTTTCACAATTCTTGAGGTACCATCCTGTCAAATTCATAAATATTCCAAATTCCCTCACATTAAAGATTTGTCCTTTTACCCCACTACCCTAGGGTGACAGAAAGGGCCCTGGAGAGAAATTCGTACTTGAGGGCTGGCTTTGCCATTAGCCTTTGAATGACTACCAATCTGTCTGTTTTCCAAGGGTCTCAGTTTACCCTTTATAACATGCGAGGCTTGCACCAGGCAATCTCCAAAGTCTTTTCCAGTTTAAACAATCCTAGGTTTGATGGTGCCATGCCTCCTCCAGCCCCAACTTTCAGAATGGAGTTTGCATGTAAGTGTGTGTTTTGTGAAGTTTCACTGTGTGGACGCTCTGTCTATTCCCTGTATAAAATAAAGACTTGCTTGCAAACTGGTGCAAATTCTAATGGTCTAACTAGAACTTGTGATATTTATCCTGAATGGAAAATTCCTGGTGTTCACAGGTGGGGAGAGATGCCATTTCCTCCAGCAGGCAGACGAGGATCCTCTCTGTCTGGGAGGCAAGGGTGGGAAACCGCCATGCTCTTTGGCAAAACTCCTGAGTGAAAACAGTTTGTTGTTAGACACAGCCTACACATATCAAGGATGTCCTTGTCTAACTCCCAACTATGCAGTTAAAAAGCTAGCAGCTTCCTTTGGTTATGTCCAGCCTTGTGCATTTTGGTATCTTCTCATTAATTGCCCAGTATCTTCTTGGAAGGAGCCATGAGGATGAAGTTATTGCTCAGACTTACTACATACATGAAAGGATACTGCAAACAAAGAAAAAAGATTAATGTATTGGAAACTGCCTGGGAACTGGATTTCTTCAGGAGACACAAAAAGGCAGAGAAGATGCTAAAAATACTTTAACATAGAGTTGCTACATAGAAATGGTGCCAGAAGGTCTTGGAATTCAGGATAAAGAAATTAATGTCTGCTTTAGGGCTTCCCTGGTGGCTCAGATGGTGAAGAATCTGCCTGCAATGCGGGAGACTTGGGTTTGATGCTTGGGTCAGGAAGATACCCTGGAGAAGGGAATGGCAACCCACTACAGTATTCTTGCCTGAAGAATCCCATGGACAGAGAAGTTTTACAGGCTACAGTCCACGGGGTCGCAAAGGGTTGGACACGACTGAGCCACTAACACTTTCACTTTCACTTAGGATAGATTTAAGAAAGAATATTCTAGTGGTGAGTCCTATTAAACATGTATCCATTCTTCAGAATCCTGCTCAGTGGTTTCCCTTTGGGGGAAAACTTTCCTGACTGGTTTCTTGTATTTTTTTTGCTTTGTCCTGGTAATTCCAACTCTCCATCAGGCCAAATGTCACTTCCTCAGGGAGCCTTAGCTGATTTATAAACCATTCCTCCACACCAGCCAAGTTTGGCTAAGTTCACTATTATGCTATCCCAGAGTATAATAATATAATTCTCTCTCATGTACCTGTCATGGTTCCAGTGTTACATTTATTTATGTGATTGGTTTGCATGTCTGTCTTCCACATTTGTCTATTTACATATGAGTTAAGATCAGATCTGTTTTAGTAATTATTGTGTCCTAGGGTCAAGTGCAGTACCTTAGCACTTGGGAAGTACTCAGTAAATTAGTAAATGGATGAATAGATATATAAATAACTTAGAGTATTTTTTTAAAGCTGAAGAAAAGTGTTCTTTTCTGGACACCCTAAAAAATACCTAAACTAAAATCCAAACAATTCCACCAACTAATCCTGGATAGTTTTGGGGTTCTCTTTGCTTCTTTGGTTCATTGCCAGGGCCTTGAACTTTGGGCCAAGACCTTTTCATTCATTGCCAATTGCCCGATTTCAAAAATACTTTGGCTAAGTTAGTGCTCCTTGCCATTTTAAATATTTAGAATTTTAATATATCTGCTGCTTGGAAGGAGTTACAAAGGTGAGGCAACCAAGGAGACTCTGGAAAAAATTGAAGCATAGTCAATACCACACTTCCAAGAAAACATATGGACAGTTGTTCTGCAGACATGGTATCCTATTCCAAACACATGTCAGTGAGACTCCACCCAAAACCACAATTCTGAGGTAAAAAGAAGCACAAGGGAATAGCCTCACTATGCAATAATTTAATGTTCTTTTGCTCTTAGCTGGCAAGTGCTTCAAAGACACGGGAACTGCATTAATCAACAGTTGACTCTGCTGTGATGAACTTGTATGTGAGACAGCAGACTAATTGGAGTCAGTACCTTGTGAGGCGGGGAAATGTATTTTCATTGATATTCATGTTTAACCTTTTCATTTTCTTCATCTGTAATGTGATGACCTTTGAGGTTTTATACATTTTATTTAAGAAAGTTCTTTTTTTTCCCAAATGAAAACTTATGTGGAGCTCAAATGTAAAACAGACAAAAGTTGAGCTGATCAGTGAGCGTATACGTATGTGGGAGTGCCTGGAATGCACTCTCTTGATTTCACCTCCACCTCTCTCAGAAAGTTCTGGAATACCTTCCTTAGAAAATGAGAAATAACAACTCCTTGAAATACAGTTTTAAAAGCATGACTTTGTCACTCTTTTCTAATTCAGTATAGTTCTTCGATATGGGTGTAGATTTAAGTCCATAATCCTTTCTATGAATGTTTTTAAAGAAAGATTATTTTCCATGTCTTTGATAGTGGGTCATTATTCGAAGTGTCATCCTAAATTAGAAATCAATCTCAGAAAAGAATCAAGGTTATCCTGAAGCAAAAGGGCAGCTTTGTTGTTCGCAAGCTTTACAAACCAGAAACACTTAAGAAGCTACAGTTGGGTGACTAGTAAGTGAGCTGGACAGTCCTTGCAGGCCAGCCACAAGTTTTGGATGATTTGCTGTCGTCCAAGCTTCTCATTAGGGGCTTTGCTGCTGCTGCTGCTGCTAAGTCGCTTCAGTCGTGTCCGACTCTGTGTGACCCCATAGACGGCAGCCCACCAGGCTCCCCCATCCCTGGGATTCTCCAGGCAAGAACACTGGAGTGGGTTGCCATTTCCTTCTCCAATGCATGAACGTGAAAAGTGACAGTAAAGTTGCTCAGTTGTGTCCAACTCTTAGCGACCGCATGGACTCTAGCCCACCAGGCTCTTCCATCCATGGGATTTTCCAGACAAGAGTACTGGAGTGGGGTGCCATTGACTGCCTAGATCCATTTTATTTTTGTTCCCTGTCAGCCACACCTGGTCCATTTTCTAAGTTCTTTCTTAGGGGATTTCTCTTATTTTTACTTGTCCTTAAGTGATTCTATTTTTTTGCAAAAGCAATACTGAATACACGAAAATCTATATGCAGAAACTAAATTTAAGCAGCATTTTGTGTTTACCACAATGAAATTTAGTGAGAAAATTTTACTGCAGAAGGTTAAAGGCGTTCAGTACAACACACAGAACATATAATGAACAGAACAACATTCTAAGATACTGCTGGGCTTCAACTGTGATGAACAATATTTGTTAACTCAGCAGGCACCCAGTTATGGCAGCAAGTATTTCCTTACAAACATGACACACTTTTTTGCAAATATTGAAAAGTATTTGCAAAATCTTTGCTGAGGGAAAATAGTGTCAATCCCCAAAACATGTAAGATGTATGAAATTCCATACACACCTTACTTATAGCAGACTCTTAGCCTTGATTTTTTTTGTTTGTCTTTAAATTATTTATTTTTATTTTGGCTGTGCCAGGTCTCAGTTGTAGCATGAGGGATCTTCAATCTTTGTTGTTTCAGAATGAGAATGAGGAGTCTTTTTTTTTTTTTTTTTTGGCAGCATGTGGGTTCTAGTTCCCTGACCAAGGATCAAAGTTGGGCGCCCTGCATTGGGAGCACAGAGTCTTAGCCACTGACCCACCAGGGAAGTCTCTTAGCCTTGCTATTAGTAGAGTAAGTTGAACTAATTAATGAATTTGATCAGACGACTTCAGGCTGTGATTGTGGTGAAACCACCCAAAGCCAGGCTCCAAGCGGACTTGGAGAGGATAGTTTGTGGTAGAAGAAAAGGTGTTGGTGTGGGTATGAACATCCGTGTGAGCCCGGGGGGCTCTGTCTCTTGGCGGTTATTCTCAGGAAAGTACCAGTGGCAGTAGATTCTTGATGGCACCAGTCATGCAGTGGCAGTTACACCTTTCATGGGGCCAGTGGTACAACCCTTTCAAGAGGCCGCAGGCTGCAACTGTACTTGTGGCAGTGGGGCCTCAGCTTCTCTTTTCTCTTTGAAAGTGAAGTTTGGCCACTCTCCTTCTCCCTTTACTTAAATTTTATTTTAATCAATTTTTTTTTCAGTGCTATAGAATGACATCACATTTCCTCTCACCAGTCCAAAGTTGAGAAGGAAAGAAAATGCATTATTTGGATGTAATCCAAAAAGATTTGGCTGTGTGTAGGAATAAATGATGAGAGACATATATATTTCTCTGGTTCTTGATTCCCTTCCAGATGCACCATTTTTAGGGACAAGAAAAAACATTTACATTTTTACATTTATTTTTTGGCATGTAGGTAATGTTCAAATGGTTCAAAAGTCAGTCTACATTAAGTGTACAGTGAAAAGTTTTCTTTGCATCATTGTCCCCCAGTGACTGCATTCTCCCCAATGAGTCACCCTTATTTTTAGCTTCATGAATCACCTTCCTGAAATTCTCTAGATCTATACAAACAAGAAAAAATATAGGTTCTTATTTTAAGAAAGACAGATGATTTTAAAAATTCATTCCAGCAACCTGGTAAGTACTTCTTACCATATCTAAAGCTCATATACAAAATTCTTCTGCTATTTTATGGTAAATGGCAGTACAAAGGACAGAGAATCACAGGTGGAAGAGAGCTTCCTGTAACTGACATGCTGAAGAAAGGTAGCAATGTATAGTCAAATCCAGACTCTCAGTGTATACAATTTCCCTTTCTTTCCCTTTCTGAAAGTAATGGGAGAGAGCCTGGAGGAGCAAAAGGAAAAAGAAACTAGACCCATACCTAGAAACGATTTGCAGATGCAGTGTGGTTGTCTTTTCAAATCATCTGCCTTTTCTATTATTTCCTAAAGTCATTAAATAAACCATGGCCAGTGCTGACCCAGTTTGGTGAGTTCAGAGCAGAGCCCTTGGTTTTGGCAAAGCATTCAACTGGCCCTAGAAATGAGCCAGGATCTCATTGGAGCTGAAAGAATTACTGTGCTTCTTTCCTCCTGAGGACTCTCTCTGGGAGTAAATCTGGAATGAGTGAGTGTGGGAGAAGAGGTGGCACTTGCTGGGAGCAGGGCTGTGTGTGCGTGTGGAAGGGCAGCTGTTCCCTGGTGTTATTTTGGAGGCTGCAATTCCCCTCCTAGGTTTGCTAGCTCATCCTCTCTTGTGACACTTTTCTTACCCTAACCTCTGTTCCCTCTCTTGAAATCTTAAACCAATGAAGCTAGAAGCAAGATAGATGCTTGAGAGTCAGGCTTGGACAATCCATTCTAGTCAAGTTTTCTACCCTCAGTGTGTTGAGTTAACCTTACAAGAAAAAAATTACAGCACCAACTCCTACTTACGTTAAGACTTGACTTTGAAATTCTTCCTAGAGAGTCAGATTAAAATGTATCTCCTAGTAGAATCATCCTTAAAACATCACTGCATATATCAAACATTGGCAAACTCCATTGAAAAAAATTATATGAGGACTTCATGGCAGGCACAGAGCTTGGCATGAGTAGGTCTTGTAGATGAATAGCTACTCCAAATCCTCAGCAATGATTGACCACCTTTCTATGGTATTTTGTAAAAACATAACATCTACTTCCCCACCCCCATGAGCTCAGTAATTATCAAAAGGGTCTTTTTCCTTTTTTTCAAAACAGTCTTTTAAATGTGGGCAAGGAGTCAGTTTAGACTCAGAAGAGCACTTTCAATAATTTAAAAAAAAAAAATGAAACATGGTTGATTTACAGCATTGTGTTAATTTTGCCGTATAGCAAAATGATCCAGTTATACATCTATATGTTCTTTTTCATTTCTTTCCCATTATGGTTTATCGTGAAGTGCTGAGTATAGTTCCCTGTGCTATACCATAGGACCTTGTTGTGTATCCATCCTATGTGTGTTAGCTTGCGTCTGCTAACCGCAGTGTCCCACTTCATCCCTCCCCTGCCCCTCTCCCCCTTGGCAACCACAAGTCTGTTCCCTACATCTGTGAGTCTGTTTCTATTTCAGAGATAGCTTCATTTGTGTTGTATTATAGATTCCACCTATAAGTGGTATTATGTGGTATTTGTCTTTCTGGTTTACTTCACTTAGGATGATAATCTCTAGGTCTACTGCTGTTGCTATAAATGGCATTATTTCATTGTTATGGTTAATTAATAGTCCATGGTGTGTGTGTGTGTGTGTGTATATATATATCATATCTTCTTTATCCATTCATCTGTCAATGGACATTTAGATTATTTCCATGTCTTGGCTATTATAAATAGAAGAAAACTTTCCTTTTTAACCTCATTTTTCTGAAAGTGGGAACCAAGTGAATTGGTGAGATTGAATAAGTCAGATCAGGTATAAAATTTGTCCATCTGTCCATTCATCCATTTATCCAACAGATGCTCATTAAGTCTTATCATCTAGGAAAAGAGAGACCAAGTAAAATAATCCCAGATTTTGGTAATCTTTATGAAGGAAACAAATAGAAGGCTGTACTGTGGGTAGTGGGATGAGAGTGTGTAGATAGTATAGATAAGATAGGTAAAGAAGACCTCCAAGAGATAGGCATTAAGTTCAGACCCCAAAGGATGAGGAAGGTTAGCCTTGTGAAGAGTGAAAAAGAGCATTCCAGGCACAGGGGTCACCACGTCCAAAGGCTTTGGGGTACAAAAGGCCGCAGTACAGCTAAGGAATTGAAAGACCAGTGAGAATTTGAATTCCAGCTCTGACCTGGAATAAGCTACTCAATCTTTTGCACCCTCATTTCTTTATATTTGAAAATGAGATAGTAGGCACATACCTCCTGGGGTTGTTGGGAGAATTTGATGACTATTAAATGAGATAACACATAACCTACTTGAATCCCTTTCCATCTACACAAAGATCTCTGGGACTCCACTAGACCCTTGTAAGCTGATGTGTTTGACCTGTCTAGTCTCCTGATCATTTTATATAGACTTGAGAATCAATCATCACTGGAGCCAAAAAACATCCTCCATCCCTGGTGTTTCCACCTTCACCAAGAAGAGAGACTAGGCAAGATTCCATTGGCTTATCTTAGAAACTTTGGAAATGAGAATAGAAAGGGAGAGGGAAAGAGGAAGAAGGAGAGCAAGAAAGTAAAATGAGAGGGTTTTCTTTTTGTGAATGCACGTTATCACTATTTTGAAAGTCAGGTAGAATTTTGTTTTTACATTTGGGGAGATTTGAGGTTTGGGATGAGGTGTTCAGAAAACAGAATAAAGAGAAATGAAATAATCATCATTGAGTACCCCATATATTACAGACACAGTTCTTGGAAGTTTATGTACTTTATTTCATTTAATCTTTACAAGAATCCTGCAATACAGGTCTTTGTCATCGTTCAGTCAGTCAGTCGTGTCTGAATCTTTGTGACCCCATGGACGGCAGCACGCCAGGCTTCCCTGTCCTTCCATCTCTTGGAGCTTGCTCAAACTCATGTCCATCGAGTCAGTGATGCCATCCAACCATCTTGTCCTCTGCCATCCCTTTCTTCTCCTGCTTTCAATCTTTCCCAGCATCAGGTCTTTTCTAATGAGTTGGCTCTTTACATCAGGTAGCCAAAATATTGGAGTTTCAGCTTTAACTTCCAATGAATATTCAGGACTGATTTCCTTTAGGATTGACTGGTGTGATCTTTTTGCTGTCAAAGGGACTCTCAAGAGTCTTCTTCAATACCACAGTTCAAAAGCATCAATTCTTTGGCACTCAGCCTTCTTTATGGTCCAGCCCACATCCATACATGACTACTGGAAAAACCATAGTTTTGACTATACAGACCTTTGTTGGCAAAGTGGTATCTCTGCTTCTTAATACACTGTCTACATTTGTCAAAGATGAGGCTCAGGGGGAAATGCAAAGTTCACTCCATTCCCCTTCACCTTGTAGAATTTATTATGGAATCAGACAATACCTTGCTAATGATGAGAGTCTATAAAGTTAGCATATGGTGTATGTAATTGACATACTTCTTTAGAATACTTTACTACTGGGATGTGTGCCAAGTCTCTTCAGTCATGTCTGACTCTTTGCAACCCTATAGACTGCAGCCCTCCTGTGGACTGTCTGTCCATGGGATTCTCCAGGCAAGAAAACTGGAGTGGGTTGCCATGCCCTCCTCCAGTGGATCTTCCCACTGGTTTTCTCAAGGATTTAACCATTGTCTCTTACGTCTCCTGCATTGGCAAGCAGGTTCTTCACCACTAGCCCACCTGGGAAGCCCCAGTTATTGGGATAGAACCACAGTATCACTAATTGATTAATAATTATCATAAATAGCATAAATAGTAATTATTAATGATAGTTGATAATAAAAATGATAAAGCCATTATCCTGAATCTGTCTCAACACTTACTGAATATTTAACTATGTCTCAGGCACTGCAGTGGTAAAGATACCTTGTGCACAGCTTGTTTGGGGAATGGAGAATGAGTAACAGTCCATTACAGTGCGGTGGGGTAAGAGTGGTTAGCAGGGTCTAGGTGACAAGGAGTTTTGATGCCATAAGAGTTTCAGATTTCGTCCAATGGAAGATAAGCACATGGTCAGAGTAGCATTTTAGAAAGACTATTCACACAGTTATTCTTAGACAAAGCTTTGTGAAACCACCTTATCCTGTGGGGCCATGTTAATAACCTTCCTTATACATTATGTTCCCTCCTTCCTTTTAGCAACAGTGGACGGTGCCATGGACCTGATCCTGATCAATTCCCTACCTCTTGTATCTGATGCTGAGACATCCCTCACTTGCATTGCCTCTGGATGGCGTCCCCATGAGCCCATCACCATCGGAAGGGACTTTGAAGCCTTAATGAACCAGCACCAGGATCCACTGGAAGTGACTCAAGACTCGACCAGAGAATGGGCTAAAAAAGTTGTTTGGAAGAGAGAAAAGGCTAGTAAAATCAATGGTGCTTATTTCTGTGAAGGGCGAGTTCGAGGACAGGCAATAAGGATACGGACCATGAAGATGCGCCAACAAGGTAACATGCCTCTTAGTTGTGAGCAGATGAGGTCTACTGAGACACACACCTGCCTCTTGTCTTGGCAGCTGCTCACTCAGGCTGGGCACGAGCCCCCTGAGTGTGGAGTTTGAAGACCTTGTCTGCCTCTTTCCAAGAGTTACTGTCTCTAGTATACAGAGCATTAGTGATAAGAGCTAATCCAGTCCAGCTCCCTCATATACACCCCTTTCACTAGACATTATGCCTAGCTCATGAAATGAAATGAAAATATACATCACATGTTCTACTGAGGACTCCATGGTCCTCACGGAGACCTGGACATGTTACATGTATATAATATGATTCATAGCAATGAAGACAGCTGTCCACTGCCAGCTCAGTTTAATTGGTTACTTGGTGTATTAGTTATCTATTGACACAGTAATTATGTGTAACACACAGCTGAAATCACAGTGGCATACTACAATCAACAGTCCAAGGTTGTGTGTTTAAGTCAGCTGGCTTGATGCAGTGGCTCTGCTGGTCTTGATTGGGTGGCTTTCTCAAGTGTATGGATGTTGGCTGGCTGTAGGTTTATCAGGCTGGCGTTGCTTGGGCTTCCTTGGCTCTGTTCCAGTTGACTGTTAATCTGTTAACAAGCTAACCTAGGTATATTCTCACGGAGACGGCAGGGTACAAGACAGCAAGTGGAAACATACAGGGTTTCTTGAAACCTAGCCTCAGTACTGTATGCCCTCACTTTTGTCTCATTTTATTATCCAAAGCAAGTCAAAGAGTCGAGCTAAAGTCCAGGTGGGGGGCACTACACGGTTAAACAGCCAAGAGTTTGGTTACAAGGGGGGATGAAGAATTGGGACCCTTTTTATAGGCTGCCATTCTTGTTAAATAGTGGTTTAATTTTAGCAGTTGAGATGGAGGATGTCAAGAGCCTTCTTATGGCTGATCCACGTTGATGTTTGACAGAAACCAACCAAAATGCTGTAGAGCAATTATCCTTCAATTGAAAATGAATAAATTTGATTATATAAAAAAGGAAGAGTGTTACTCCTTGCTATGCCTCACAAAGCAGTGATGTGGTGGAAGTGGGGCAACCAGAGAAAAATGGAAGTGAGTACAAGTTGTATCTTTGGGCCAGTCCACCAAACTCATGGCAGTCGGAGGAGATGTCATTGTAAACATCGTTTAATGACTCTGTTCTGCCCTAAGGCAGCAAGATTTTAAGATCAAAGTGATAAAACCATTATTCATCAAAATTGAGGGAAAAGGCTTTCTTAGCAAAACCCTAACATTCACCTTTAAGTGACACCAGGCGAGTGGGAAAAATGCACAACAGAAATTCCCAGGAATGCGGCTCTCCAGTGAGGGAAGAGAGGTTGAACAAAGGGATGTGAGGTGTGCCAAAGCTATCATGGCTGAAGTCGACTGTTATTTTTCAAATGTGGCATCTGGGATTTGACTTGTATTAAGAGTTATGTCCTTCTGCGGATGTGTCCACATTCTGAACAAAGATGATCTGAGATTTGTGCCCCAGTGGCCTCACAGCAATGAAATGTGAAATGCCTTTTCTGGGCTGTCTTGGAAATGTATAAATAGGAAACCATAGAGCGTATTAAACCAAAACATTGGGAGTCTAAAAACAATTATAATGATCCCTCCAAAGTGAGAGTCCAGGTCAGCACTGGTAAGGATAGTTTAAATTCAGTTAAATGAGGCTAAGGCAGGCATAGATAGTGACGAACAGTGGGGAGAAAGTGGTTTTTTAGACTCACATTCACCTGAGTTTAATTATTTTTCTACTACTTACCAGTTGTATGACCTTAGCGAGTTATTCAACTTCTATTTGTCTCATTTTTAATCATCTGTGAAATGGGTATATCTTCAAAAGTGTCTTGGGTTTTAAATAAGAATAAGATGGTACATGCGAGAAGCCAGCTCCCATGAGTGTAAGATTCGATTTACATAGTAGCTATGTTCCTGAAAGCCCGTGTAAAGTGAGATATTGCAGAACGATTTACATAATAATAACAATAGCCATTTGTAAGTGGTGGGAAAGGGATTTGATGCCAAGCAGTCTGGCTTCAGAGCCTGTATTGTACTACCCTTTCCATATCACTCTCACTTAAGGTTAACAGCCCTCCCCCAGTCTGAGCACTTGTTTTGTAAAGTAGGACAACTCTAATGGAAACCCCAAAAAGCAACCTAGAGCACAGAGACATGGGGGTGAAAGTCAGCCAGACATGGGTTTGAGCCTAGCTCTGCAAGTGCTGGTATAACCCAGCGCAAGTTACTTAACTGAAATCGTAGTTTGTTCATTTGAAAAATAAATGGAGATAGAGACTTTACCACATACGTTTGAGGATCAAATGAAACCGCTAGCATTATCTGGCTTACATTAGATGTTCAATAATTATCATTATTTAGTGCCTTGGAATGAGCAATAATTTAGTGGAACTGTTACTTTTCCCATTCAATTATGGAAGATTTTAATATCAGCTGTCGACATAATTGTGGAGGTTTAGACAAAATAGAAAAATAGGTAGTATGTTCTCTCCTGTATTTGAATAACATCATATCAGGCTGTTGAACTGATTTTCTTTGATTGACCATCCAATGGCTGAAATATGTTGCAAGGAAAGTGATATCTTTTATGGTGAGTCAAGAAAACCTCCAACACTATGTCTTCATGACACTATTAATTCACTACTAAAACTTCTTGGGAACTCAGGAGCACCTGCCTAGGGACACAGGAGGATAGGATAAACACCACTATATTCCTGCTTGCTGCTGACTCGTGTATCTGGGGAGGAAGTGGAAAATCCATTTGAGATGTGGCAAAACACGGCTTAAATTGGCTCACGTAGTCCAAATAGCCGAATGGCAGAAGGATTTTTTTTGTTTGTTCTATCAATGGCATCATCTGAAAAAGTCAAAAGCAGTTTGTTCAAACCTCCCTGAAAATTGCATTTGCGGGTAGGGAAGTATAAATGAAGTTTGAAACACTTTCACATCTAAAAATCTGTTTCAGAGTGTTCTATCAGAGGACAGCTATGTTATTTTTCTTCCTATTTTCATTTGAGAAATAGCTTTAAGAACATGCAGTTTCCCAAACATGATTTATGAAGTTGACAGATTTGCCATTTGTATCTGAATAACTCAAATGAACATGTTAAAAATATAAAGAAAATAGAAAAATTGGAAATCAGATTCTTTTATGTATTCTTTCCACAAGTATCCTTAAGCCTCTATTTGAGCCACACATGGGAGGCTCATTGATGTTAACATTTCTTAAATACTATGTGCCTAACATCTCCCTAGCAACTTTTTATACACATTGCTGTGTAATTGAATCATTAGCAGATGCATATCTGATGAGAACCATTATGATTTTCTATTAATAGATAAGCACTGTAACTTAGAAGCATTTACATACCTGGTTCCCTTTATTACACCTGGGAAGATGTACCGTGGCCAGATCCCAGAACCAAGGCCCTAACCACCACCCTGCACTGCCTTCCAAAACCACCATGAGCCTGCCCTCCTGGAATGCCCAGTCCAGTAGGAGAGATACACTTTGCGTGAGGCTGTAATTGGGAAGGGCAGAGCATGTGGGAAGACAGTACTAGGGCAGTTAACCTGGATTCCTGGATGTGAGAGTTGGACTGTGAAGAAAGCTGAGCGCCGAAGAATTGATGCTTTTAAACTGTGGTGTTGGAGAAGACTCTTGAGAGTCCCTTGGACGGCAAGGAGATCCAACCAGTTCTTCCTAAAGGCGATCATTGGAAGGACTGATGTTGAAGCTGAAACTCCAGTACTTCCAATGTACACTCAAAGGAGTCCTGGGTGTTCATTGGAAGGACTGATGTTGAAGCTGAAACTCCAGTACTTTGGCCACCTGATGCGAAGAGCTGACTCATTTGAAAAGACACTGATGCTGGGAAAGATTGAGGGCAGGAGGAGAAGGGGACGACAGAGCATGAGATGGTTGGATGGCATCACTGACTCAATGGACATGGGTTTGGGTAGACTCCGGGAGTTGGTGATGGACAGGGAGGCCTGGCATGCTGTGGTTCATGGGGTTGCAAAGAGTCAGACATGACTGAGTAACTGAACTGAACTGAACTGAACTGAACCTGGATTCTAGGATTCTGGAAGGCCCTTGGAAAAAGTGATGTCTCAATGGAGACTGCTGAATAAGTAGGACTTGGTGAGACACAGGGAAAGGGAAGAGAAGGGAAGAAGTGGATGTGAGTGATCACGTGGTCTGTTTGTAGCACTGAGCACAGTTCTGAATGGCTGGAAGTGAGAAGTAAGGACATGCGCCTAGGGGAGGATGATTCTGAAGGGCTGATGTCTGGAACAAGGCTGGAGGTCTTAAGTGTGTGTCTCAACTTTCACACTTACTCATGGTCAGGAGGCCTTCAAGAAGGGGCTTAGTCACCCTTAACTCCACCACCCACATGATAGATGTGGATATCTTGTCTTCATAGGGCTGTTAGGTAATTACTCAAAATAATAATGGACATAAAATGAAAGATGTTTCCCATAGATGAAAAATAATTGAGCTAAGTTTCAGTTGTCTCCTTCAATTTAACGATAAATAAACACTAAGAGTAATAATGTCATTTTACTACCTTATAGTTTCTTCTCCACTCCTTAAGAAATAAGTGAATTATATTCTTGGGTAAGGTCTTTGAGTTAATTAACCAATCCAAATGGTCCCGAGCAAGTCATCTTCTAATGTAGGCATCAGTAATTTCATTTTAAAAATAAAATGTTGGGCACTTCCTTGAAGTTCAGTGGTTAAGACTCCACATTGCTAACGCAGGGGGTGCAGGTTCGATCCCTGGTCAAGGAACTAAGATCCCACATGCCATGCAGTGTGATCAAAAGATAAAGAATAAATAAATACTTCTTTAAAAAAAAAAAAAAAAAGTCCTAGGAGAGGCCTCTGGAACCGAACTACCTACTTCAAATCCTGGCTGTCCCGTGAACTTGCTGTGTAATCTCGAAGAGAATTCTTAACCTCTCTGTACCTTGATTTCCTCATTTGTAAAATTAGGATAATTGTAGTACCTATCTCCTGGAGATATTATGAAAATTAAATATGTGCAAGGTTCTTAGAACAATGCCTGGTTCATAGGAGCTTATTGTTTTCATGATCCGGTCAAGTCACATGATTATCTGACTATGTGTAAAGTTTGAGCCAGATTCTGGTGTCATCAGGAAGCCCAAGTTGCAAGGTTGGCTTGTGGATGCCCCTCATTAGTCCTCAGCAAAGATCCGTCAGCCTAGAGCCATGAAGGCAGGAGGTGGCAGGCTGCACGGCAGGAGAACACTGCCGTGTGACTGTGTTCAGATCCTCACAAAACAGGGAGCTTAAAAGGCACAAAGTCTGAAATAATAAAGAACCACAGAACGGGCAGAAAGAACAACCACGCTGGAGTTGAGCCGAAGGGGGAATCTTGGTTCCCTTTCAGAATACAATGCTGAGTGAGAAGTCCCACGGTTAGCTAAACAATCTTCACACAAAGGAGCAGAAAATATAAACAAACCACAGAGAAAGGAACAACAGCATGAAATGGTCACAAAAATTCTCACAGGAACCGAAGGGCATGTCGCACAGAGTACGAGCCACTTGGGTGAGGTTGCGAAATGAAGCGTCTAGTCAGGAGACAGGGAGCCCTGGAAAGTGGCCCCCGGGGTCCCCTGTCTGCCTTCCCCAGCACTCGTGGCCGCACCGCACATGTCAGCACAGCAGCGTGGCCTTCATTTATGTTTGGGAAGGATCCTGGCCTCTTCTAAGCACCCAGGGCTTTGACATACATCATTTAATGTTCATGTTTGTTGTTGTTTAGTCGCTGTGTAGTCTCTTCCTCATGTCTGACTCTTTTGCAACCCCATGAACTGTAGCCCTCCAGGCTCCTCTGTTCATGGAATTTTCCAGACTAGAATACTGGAGTGGGTAGCCATTTCCTCCTCCAGGGGATCTTCCCAACCCAGGGATTGAACCCACATCTGCTGCATTGGCAGGCAGACTTTACCACTACGCCACCTTGGAAGCCCTTTAATGTTCCTAACAACTGTTTAAGGCAAATACTTTTACTTCCAAATTACAGATGAGGAAGCTGAGGTGTTCAGAGGTGAAGTAACGGGGTCAAAGAGGTTCAGAAATCGGCAGAGGGTGACCTTAAGCCCAGGACTGTCTAGTTCCAGTGCTCACAGTGCTCTTTGATCTGCATGATTCTCCCTCTGGGTCCACATTGATCACCATCTGCCCCAAAACATCTCTGTGGGAGTCTTGCAGAGTGCCATGCCTGGGTTGGCAGGTACTAAGGAAAGCAAGAAGATGTACCTAAAGCCCAGGTGCTTTTGAGCATAGTTCAGAGGCATCGTGTGCCTTCACAGGGTAGCTCTCTAAGCTAACATGAAAATCCCCTGACTCCTGCCAGGTCCCGGATCTCATCCTCTGATTCAAGTTTCAGTTGTTCCTGGAGAAGCTATGTAACCTCATTTTCTCATTTGGCTTTTTTCTCTCTCTTTTAATAGCTTCCTTTCTACCAGCTACTTTAACTATGACTGTGGACAGGGGAGATAATGTGAACATATCTTTCAAAAAGGTATTGATTAAAGAAGAAGACGCAGTGATTTACAAAAATGGTGAGTCCATATGTTTTGTTTCATTCCCGCACTGTTGTGTAAGGCATCAGACAGCCAAGCAATATTGGGTCATTATCTCATGCCAGTCTGGGGGGGCAGATGTTTGAAGTCAAGCTACTCAGTGAAAATGTTAGTTGCTCAGTCCTGTCCGACTCTTTGCAACCCCATGGACTATAGCCCACGAGGCTCCTCTGTCCGTGGAATTCTGTAGGCAAGAATACTGGAGTGAGTAGCTATTCCCTTCTCCAGGGGATCTTCCTGACCCAGGGATCGATCCCTGTTCTCCTGCACTGAAGGCAGATTCTTTACTGTCTGAGCCACCAGGAAGCTCATACAAATTCTATGATAGAAGCTGTCTTAGGTAACACATTTGGTTACTTAAGTAAATTAAGTAAAATGGAGATTTACATACATATGTGAAATGCACCTACAGTGTATTGGGTTAGCCAAAAAGTTCATCTTTTCCATAAGATGTTATGGGAATATGCAACATGAACTATGAATGTTCAACAAAATTCCATCATGATGGAATCTTGGGGTCTCCAATTCTGCCATGTGATATGTGACACTGTTTGATTGCAAGGCTAAGGGAAAGGGCAGAGTGAACCTGGAACGCCAGTTGGTGGTGATTCTGGGGTCTAACTGTGCGATGCAAATCTGTCTGTGTCCAACTACTATTTGGCAGCATCTGGTGGCAATTGTCTCATGCAGCTGAGATATTGATGAGGACTAGTCTAAGCTCTGTGGATAGGTGAGGCTTACAGATGGGAGTAGTAATTCTAGGTGTCTCTTAATTGATTGGTTGGCAAGGTTACCTGACATTTCCCCAGGTTTGCCTAGTTGCCTCTCCCTGCGGAAGATAAGAACGTTAGGCTACCCTCATCTTCATGTGTTCAGTGGTGGACCTCAGAGACTAACCTGTCTACTCCAACACCATCCCTTTCTCGAGTTTTGGGAGAGCATTCAATAGCAACCTTTTCATTCTTCTCCCACATCTGATATGCTTGAGCACATTTTCTATATCAGGTCAGGGAAAGCTGATCAAGTGGAGGGGCTAGACAAGGGAACAGGAGTGTGTGAGGGTGACCCATGGCTCTTCACTCTTCTCCCTTACAGGTTCCTTCATCCACTCGGTGCCCCGGCACGAAGTCCCTGACATTTTGGAAGTGCAAGTGCCTCACGCTCAGCCCCAGGATGCTGGCGTGTACTCGGCCAGGTACATAGGAGGAAACCTCTTCACCTCAGCCTTCACCAGGCTCATAGTCCGGAGTAAGTGACGGTGTAGCTGTTACAATTTTGAGTTGTGAGTAACCAAAACTGACTCTGGATACTTAAGCAAAAACTGGGATGACTTGGAAGTATACTAAAGACTCTTAAAAACTGATTTAAAGGCTGACAAGCAAGTTCCAGAAAATATCTTCCAGGGAGGATCTGCAGCTCAGCACTGCAGTGTGGGAGGGTGCTACCATTACCCTAACTTAGCTTCAGTGATGTTTCACTTACTTCTAAATGTTAAACTCTCAGGATAAAGAGTCAGATTGGTCTAAATATTTGTCAGGTGTCTACCTGCCTAGACCAAGGAGTTATAGATGGGGGTGGAGCCGCATATTACAGCGAGGGCACTAGGGCCTCACACTTGAATAGCAGCAGTTTCCTCAGACAAAATGGGAATCCCTCTGAGCTGGACAGTCCCCTCAAAAGGTGTCTGCTACTGGGAGAAGAGTTAGGCCTTCTGGGTTAGTCTGCTGCTGCTACTGCTAAGTCGTGTCAGTTGTGTCTGACTCTGTGCGACCCCATAGACGGCAGCGCACCAGGCTCCCCCGTCCCTGGGATTCTCCAGGCAAGAACACTGGAGTGGGTTGCCATTTCCTTCTCCAATGCATGAAACTGAAAAGTGAAAGTGAAGTCGCTCCGTCGTGTCCGACTCTTCGTGACCCCATGGCCTGCAGCCCACCAGGCTCCTCTGTCCATGGGATTTTCCAAGCAAGAGTACTGGAGTGGGGTGCTATTGCTTTCTCCGAGTTAAAACACTAAGTCCCCCATAAATCACACACTTTTGAGATCATTTAACTCCAAAATGTGTTTTCTGTTTTCAGGTTTGAAAAATGAGAGTATTAGAACTAGTGAAAATGTTTTCCCCCTATTATAGCTATCAAGGTAGAAAGTAACTATCACCAGTCATTTTTACCAAAAATTGATCTATAGAAAGCAAAAAACTTGCCCTGAGTTTTCCCCAGTTGTGTTAGGTGTTCATGATATGAAATGTTCAGGCCTTCGGGTCTAAGTATTCTGACAGGGATGCCTTGTCATTCCTCTAATGATCAGCACCCTAATTCATGCAAGTACTCGTTTTGCTTTGCATTATATTCATGCATTCATTCATTCAACAAATCTGTGTGGATTATAAGTCTCTGCCAAGCATTATGTTGGTGTTGAGAATACAAAGATAATAAGATGACTGACTGTCCCTCAGGTAATTCTCAAGCAGAGCAGGTACATACATAAATAGATAAACAGGTATTGCAGTATGACAATAGACCTATGAAAAGTGTGGGTCATCTAGTTTGGGCAAATAAAATCCCCTTTCATTCATCTCCTTTCTTTAAGAATCTGAATGGCAAGGACACAATTTGCATTCACTTCATTAAGATGGGCTCTCCAGCTTGATATTGAAACTCCAACTAAAAATCTTAATTTATCTACTTAAATGATTGTAATATGTAGTGGAACTATATATAACTTTGTTCTATATTTTCCAAGTCTCATGTAAATGTGTTATCATACTTTTATAACTTAAAAAAATTTTTTTAATAAAAAGATGGTCTCTCCAATGTGATATAGCACCATGTTCCATGCTCAGAATCAGGGATAAATTGGCAAATTTCATAACAATATCAGAAACATCAGATATTGATACATGGTAAAAGGTTTAAAGCTTTTTTTTCTTTAACATCAGAGCAAATAAGACTTAGCATAGTTTAGAATTTAAAATTCTCCTGAACTTTTAAGATAAAAGACTTCGAACACATTTTGATCTCCAACTTGTCTCCTTTTTAGACTGTCAGAAGCACATTTATTTTCTTTTGCTCTCACTTCAGTAAAACTGTTGGAAAAGCACTGCTAATACCTAAAATCATTCTAACAAAGTTTGAGCTGGGTCACAACCATCCCATTTAAAAGTACTTTTAAAAGTACTTTTCCCTACTTGGAGCTTCCCTGGTGGCTCAGACAATACAGAATCTGCCTGCAATGTAGGAGACCTGGGTTCAATCCCTGGGTTGAGAAGATCCCCTGGAGAAGGAAATGGCAACTCACTCCAGAATTCTTGCCTGGAGAATTCCATGGACAGAGGAACCTGGCGGACTCCAGTCCCTGGAACCTCAGAGTCTGACACGACTGAATGACTAACACTTTCCCTGCTTGACCTCTTTTATGTTTACTAAGAAATGAGGTACAGTTGAAGGCACTTGTCCATTTCTCATAACTAGAATATCTTTTCAGGTAAATTTGAACCCTAGGAATCAGTTCATTCAGTTGCTCAGTCATGTCCAACTCTTTGCGACCCCATGGACTGCTGCACGCCAGGCCTCCCTGTCCATTACCAACTCCTGGAGTTTATTCAAACTCATGTTCATTGAGTCGGTGATGCCATTCAACCATCTCATCCTCTGTCGTCCCCTTCTTCTCTTGACTTCAGTCTTTCCCAGCATCAGGGTCTTTTCAAATGAGTCAGCTCTTCGAATCAGGGGGCCAAAGTATTGGAGTTTCGGCTTCACCGTCAGTCCTTCCAATGAACATTCAGGACTGATTTCCTTTAAGGTGGACTGGTTGGATCTCCTTGCAGTCCAAGGAGCTCTCAAGAGTCTTCTCCAACACCACAGTTCAAAAGCATCAATTCTTTGACATTTAGCTTTCTTTATAGTCCAACTCTCACATCCATACATGACCACTGGAAAAACCATAGCCTTGGCTAGATGGACCTTTGTTAGCAAAGTAATGTCTCTGCTTTTTAATATGCTGTCTAGGTGGGTCATAACTTTTCTTCTAAGGACTAAGCGTCTTTTAATTTCATGGCTGCAGTCACCATCTACAGTGATTTTGGAGCCCCCAAAAATAAAGTCTGTCACTGTTTCCACCGTTTCTCTATTTGCCATGAATTGATGGGACTGGATCTTTGTTTTCTGAATGTTGAGCTTAAAACCAACTTTTTCACTCTCCTCTTTCACTTTCATCAAGAGGCTCTTTAGTTCTTCACCTTCTGCCATAAGTGTGGTATTCTGTCATAAAGACTGAGTATTAAAAATCAAACTGGTTATACTTACAGGGTTTCTTTTCAGCATAAATTCTCTCCATGGCAGTGTAGCAGATTCACTTTGCTGTACAGTGGAAACTAACACAACCCTGTAAAGCAACTGTACTCCAATATAGTTGGTTTTTTTTTTAAGATTTTTTGAAAACATTAAGATTGTAAGATTTATCTTTGGATGCCATGGATCTATAGTCTCCTAAAACACAAAACCTTTTTATATTTTGAAGAAAATCACAGAGGCCTAACTGCATACTTGGAGAAGGAAATGGCAACCCACTCCAGTATGCTTGCCTGGGAAATCCCATGAACAGAGGAGCCTGACAGGCTACAGTCCATGGGGTCGCAAGAGTCGGACACGACTGAGTGACTAAAAGACAACGAATTGCGTACTTGTTGCTTATCAAGGAACTCTTTTCCTGCCTTCATCCCTGGGAGATCACCCCATTTATCTCCTCAAGCTTAATCCTTTTCTCTTTCCCAGGATTAAGAGTGAAACTGTGACAGGTCTACAGATTGGTACATAGGTTACTGTAACAGGAGACCCACTTTTATCCCAGGGTTCTGTCAGCGTTAGTTTTCAGTGTCTGAAGATAATCCGGGGTCTGGCTTTTAAGAAATCACTGATTGTGTAGGATTTTCCCCTTTATACATGAAGGCATGTAAACACTAGCTTTGAGACATTTTGTAGCTTTATCTGTTAGGTGGTTGCCTGTCAGACTGGGTCTGTGTTGACAGTCTTACTGATTATTCTAGAGAAAATACTGATAACCAGGAGTTCTTGCCAAAAATATTATAAGCTGTTGGCACAGGTCCACGTTTACCACTGTGAGACTCATATTCAGGGACAAAGACATTAGTTCCTTTCAGAAGAAAAATTAAACTAAATTCCTGACCACAAAAGGTCACCCCACCCCACTCCCCCTGACTTTTCCTTATGTTAGAAGGTATCCTTGGGTCTAATTAACAATCTCAGATCGCCAGGCACTGAAGTGGAGGAGCCAGGAAATACGAATCTGGGAAGCCTCTTACCATTCTTGTGCTTTCGGCCTTGGATCTTGCTTCATTTCTTCTGTGCTTTCTACCTGAAAAATATGTAAGTGCTACTAGCTCCTGCTTCCCCTGTTAGCTTGGCTCCCTTCTCCACATTCTTCATCTTTAAAAAATTTTTATTTAATATTGAAGTATGGCTGATTTACAATGTTGTGTTAGTTTCATATGTACAGTAAAGTTATACATATACATATATCTATTCTTTTTCAGATTCTTTGCCCATTTAGGTTTTTCTCCACATTCTTTAAACTTCTGCTGCTGCTAAGTCACTTCAGTCGTGTCTGACTCTGTGCCACCCCATAGACGGCAGCCCACCAGGCTCCTCCATCCATGGGATTCTTTAAACTAGATGTTCCCAAACTTTGGCATGCCTCAGAATTATCTAAAACACCTGTGAAGCATAGGGTACTAAGCTACCTCCAGAGTTTCTCATCCAGTAAGTCATGGATAGGAGTCTGGGGTTTGCATTTCTAACAGATTCCCAGATAATTGGAGATGCTACTCATCAGGGGTCACACTTTGAAAACCACTGCTCTTGTCTCTAACTGTACCTGCAGCTCCTCAAGCATACCATGTTTTCCTCCCAATCTAGCCTTTGCTTAGAACACACTCTCCAGCATTATCTTCTTTGTCACTTAGGAAGTCGTACAGAGTCAACTCACATACTACCTCTTCCGGGAAGCCTTCCTTTATGCCCTATTCCAACCCTAATACAGATTAGGTAGTTCTCACACTGCTATATTTAAAATGAATAACCGACAAGGATCTACTGTATATATAGCACAAGGAGCACTGCTCAATGTTATGTGGCAGCCTGTATGGGAGAGGAGTTTGAGAGAGAATGGGTACATGTATGTGTATGGCTGAGTCCTTTTGTTGACCACCTGGAATTATCACAACATTGTTGATCAGCTATACTCCAATATAAAATGAAAAGTTAAAAAAATAATTGGGTACTTCTGTCTTTGTCTTTATCATGTTCCGTTACATGTCTGTTTCCCGCATTGGACTCTTAGCTTTTTGAGAGCAGAGGTTGTGTTTTATTTACCTTCATTCATCAGCGTCCACTCATGTGGCTAACATGTCGCAGGTGCTCAGTAGAGCTTTGAGGAATGAATGTGCTCCACTCACCAGAGTTTTGTTTTCCTTAACCAAAGGATGTGAAGCTCAGAAGTGGGGACCTGAATGTAACCGCATCTGCACTGCTTGTATGAACAATGGGATCTGCCATGAAGATACTGGGGAATGCATTTGCCCTCCTGGGTTTATGGGGAGAACATGTGAGAAGGGTAAGTCAAGAGTGCTTGATGAGTACCTTGTGGATTTAAAATCCATCATTGCTGGATCCAAATTTTAGATCTGGACACAGTTGGGATGGAAGCTAAATGGCCTCTGTGACACCATATGGTACCTTTGTGTAAATTCAGAAAAGGTGCCCTTTCCTGAAGGCTCTTTATTGTCAACCACTGGAAAGTTGTGAAAGTCACTCAGTCGTGTCCGACTCTTCGCGACCCCATGGACTGTAGAGTCCATGGGATTTTCCAGGCCAGAATACTAGAGTGGGTAGCTGTTCCCTTCTCCAGGGGAATCTTCTCAACCCAGGGATTGAACCCAGGTTTCCTGCATCACAGGTGGATTCTTTACCAGCTGAGCCACCAGGGGAAAGTTGTGACAGGTGTACAAATCTGTGACATCATTGATGTGAACACCGTTCCATCAGTTTGTGCAATGCACGACCTGCATGACTGGGAGTAGTGGCTCCTATGTCCTGTCCAAAAGGCAGTTTCATTATCTGTAAGGTGGACCATGAGGGTTCTTTGCCCTGACCATTCCATGGCTCAGACTGGAATATTTTCCATGTTCAGTGGTCTAGGAGAGACCCTTGAAAAGAAGAATCATGCCTTTCAAAGGGTTGGGTATTTGCCTCTGAATCATCTTTTTCTCTCCCATAGCATGTGAACCACACACATTTGGCAGAACTTGTAAAGAAAGGTGTAGTGAACCAGAGGGATGCAAGTCCTTCGTGTTCTGTCTCCCAGACCCCTATGGGTGTTCCTGTGCCACAGGCTGGAAGGGTCTGCAGTGCAATGAAGGTATGGGCCAGTCACACCCTGAAGAGACAAGGTTCTAGCAGGTATACCGAGGATTCCCAGCTTCCCAGACATCGGTGTGTAGGACATACCTGGACTACTCAGTCAGCTGTCTATGCTGAGCTATAGGGTTTTGAATCAAAGATACTTTCATCCAAAGTTAAATATGCTTTTGTATTAAGACTCTGGACCACTTAGAAAGTGCTGCTGATACACATCACCTGGGGATCTTTTTAGAACACAGATTCTGTTCTATAGGTCTGGACTGGAGACTGAGGGTCTGCATTTCTAACAAGCTCCCAGATGATGTGTTGGGTTTCAGAGCACATTTTGGGCTGGAAAGGCATAGATTTACTTTTTTCACTACATCATAAATATCAGTACTTCTATGTCAGATACAGACAAGATTTGGGATTTGAAAATTGAGGAAGTTAAGATCTTATCTTCTGTGGATACTAGTAGCTTCACCTACTCGAAGCTCAGAGGTGTACGTTTCTCATCTACTTTCCAGTAGGCTTTTCATATTGACTATCACAAGGTAACTTAACGTGAACGCATGTGTGCTCAGTCATGTCCAACTCTTTGAGACCCTGTGGACTGTAACCCACCAGGCTCCTCTGTCCATGGGATTCTCCAGGCAAGAATACTGGACTGGGTTGCCATTTCCTCCTCCAGGGGATCTTCCTGACCCAGGGATAGAACCCACGTCTCCTGCATCTCCTGCACTGCAGGCAGATTCTTTACCACTGAGCCAAATAGGGAGCCCGACTTAACGTGAATCTGTAGGCAAATATGCTAGACCCTCCCTAACAAATGCTAATGTGGTGAGTTAGCCAGAGCTCAAAGACGTTTCAGTATTTGCTCCCCAAAGTCAGTTTTTTTCCACATCTGGCACTGCTGGAAGATGGACTACGTGGCACTATTCCATTTCTCCTTGTGTTGATTGTATCCTAAACATTGTGAAATTTACAGTGAGGAGACTCTGCAGTGCAGTATATTCCTCTCAGGAGTGTTTATTTTGTTTGTTATGTCCTGTAAGGCAATCAACTTGGGGTGACTCAAACTGCAAACTCTGACTCCCAGGCATCAGCTCAGACTCAGTTCATTCCTTTTACCTTTAGCTGGGCTGTGTTGAGCTTGCACTTAAAGATGTGTGGTTCTGGGAGCAGCCAAAAATTTGGGACTTCCTCCCTCTGGTTCTTCCTTTCTAAATTTTCCCTCCCAATTTTAAGTGGCTGCAGTTGCCCTGACTCTGTCCTCTAAGACTTCTCTACCAGTAAGACTTCAGGTTTTCTCTGGAGTTCTAACATCCCCACATAGTGTCAGCTGTGCTGACCATGGGACTAAAAGCTGGGGAGCACACCATTCCCATCTTCCAAGTTTTAATTCCCCTCAGAGCCTTCCTGGTCCTTCCCATCCTCCCTCCCACCTCATCACTCATCAATGCTTTCAGGTGGCCTGGTAAGTGCTTATTCAACTTGCCTGGAATCAGAATTTCTCTAACCTTTAATTTCTTGGTAATACAGATATATCACTTACTACCTTTTATAACCAGTAAGGTTGATAGCTTGGAGAGAAAAATAAAACTAGCCACTTACAGCCTGAATCTTCATCCTTCCCCCATATTAACACTAGTTGTTGATGCCTTTGTTGACAGCATGCCAGCCTGGTTATTATGGACCAGACTGTAAGCTCAGGTGCAGTTGCACCAATGGGGAGAAGTGTGATCGGTTCCAAGGATGCCTCTGCTCTCCAGGACGCCAAGGGCTCCAGTGTGAGAAAGAAGGTAAAGCAAGGTAACACTGTAATCAGGGCCGAGTTCAGCACATCTGAACCCAGCTTTGCTGGCATCATTCTTGCCCCACGAGCCCAAGAGTCTTAAACTCCTTCTGTTTCCAAGCAGAAGTAGGGAAGAATAGATCCTCTGTTCTAAAGGACCACTTTCTGAACCTTCTTTATGGACTCTCACATTGGCCTTTCCCATAGAGAATGAACCTCATGCTCTTTGTAGCACAGTAAGTGATAACCAGCCACTGAGAGCTCTGTCTGCCTCTTTGACGGTCTTTTCTAGGACCAGACTTTTCCCTGGATATGCACAGCAGTGAAAGAATTACTTTGAAGAATTACAAAATTAGATTTTTTTTGGCTGGCTTTCTTCATTTACCATACTGTTTTTGAGGTTTATCTATATTGTAGCACATATCAGTATGCTTCTCATTCCTTTTTATTGCCCTACCATCTGTTCTCATTAAAAAATCTTGTCTGAACACAGCCATGCCCCTTTGTTTACCATAGATCATGTGAGGCTGCTCTTACAACGGGGTTGAGTAGTTACCACCCAGAACATATGGCCTGCCAAGTTGAAAATATTTATTATCTAGTCCTTTAAGGAAAGTCTGCTAACCCCTGTTCTAGAATATACTTTTTAAAATCAAAAGAAGCATATTTTTAAAATTTAAAAATAATAAACATATATTACATTTTCAGTCAAACAAATATAAATAACATATGTCCAGTGAAATCTGCACTCAGAGTAGTAAGACATTTATAGTCTTTTCTCTGTGAGTTTTAAATATCAGAACAAGTATGGAGAGAAATACCAACTGTTTTCTCAAAGGCCTTAGCTGGTCAGCTTTATACTTTCCCTTCTACCCCAGGATTTGGACTTTGCTACAGGGTAGGAATCTGGGAGGGTGTAGAGAGGGGAGGAAAGGCTATGGGGCTGTCAGAGGATGGACTGAAAGTGGGCAACAAACAAGCTTAATGATTTGCCTTTTCTGTTTCACTTCTTCCTTTCTGTACTAAGGCCGGTGTTGCAAAAAAAATGTGAGACTCTCAAACTTAGACCCAGATTCTGGGCTTTCAAGGGGCAGACCCCTTTCCCCACACCCTCTACCTGTTCCTCTAACCTCCATCCAATCGCAGAAAACTGCAAGGGGACAGAGAAGAAAAGGCATGGATTGAAAGTGTTAGAGCACTTTGAACAATTCCAACACCAGTACCTAAGTGTGCTAAACAGTTTGGCAAATTTTCTCATTATAGTCTCCCCAGCTCTGCAGATGTATCAAAGAATACCTTTGTGGCTATTAGACCTTTTCTTCTCCTGCTGTGTACACTTCACTTGTTTCAATCTAGGCTTGAGAGATAGGATAATAATATATAATATCAATATTGATGCATTTACCCTGACCCCCACGTCTTCTCACCACTGCTATGGAGCAGCTTGTAAATGACTGCCGTTCTTTTTTTCTGGAAAGGACTCAGCCACTTTTCCAATGTTTTAAGTGCATGTTCATCTCCTACATTATTTACCGAGTGTTGGACCATTTTCAGTTGTGTCCTACATGTGGTCCAAAACTCTCTAAGACCCCACAGTTCAGGATAAAATTGTTAAATTTCAGGATTATTCATTCTCTACTCTGCAGATATTAAGTAAGGAATCCTGATGCCTTTATTGATATCAGAGGCATTTATTTTCCTTTCCATGTTGGCAGCAGTATTTTTTATTTGGCTACTGATGAGAAATTGATTAGGGGAATTTTATTCCACTTCCGTTCTTGGATGTAAATGTGAATATAATTAATCATCAGCCAGTTGCAGTCTTCCCAATCAATGAGACATCTCTCAGATATCAAAACTAATGATCACATTGTTGATCAGAGAATCAGGGGCTTGCAGAGTAGAAGAAGAACTGGCTTTGGTTTTTGTTTTTGTAAAAATAAATTCCCTTAAAAAGCAAGAGAGGGACTGGACAGTCAGATCTGCAGAGATGTGGTGATGATGACCATTTCAGCATTGAGACCGTATCCCCTAGGACCCTGAGAAAGTACATCATTATGGCAAAGAGTGTGAATTCTGGTTCTGGTAACCATTTTAATGGGAATTGAGAGCAACTACCCCAAAAAATTTATTATATAATGATAAAACAATAAAATACTTGCCAATTTCTTGCCCAGTACATGACTTGCTAGATGGTAACTACTTTCATATTTTATGCTTATGCTGTGTTAAAGATTAGGTTTCACAGTGTTGTTTCCTTCATTCAGGTGTGCCAAGGATGACTCCAAAGATAGAGGATTTGCCAGATCATATAGAAGTGAACAGTGGTAAATTCAACCCCATCTGCAAAGCATCTGGCTGGCCCCGACCTGCTAATGAAGAAATGACCCTGGTGAAGCCAGATGGGACAGTGCTACGTGTAAGAGTTATTCTCTCTCTCTCTCTCTCTTTTTTTTTTGGTAGAACAAATTATAGCTTTTTTAATAGTTGAAGCGTAGTTGATTTATAGTGTTGTGTTATTTTCAGGTATATAGCAAAGTAATTCAGTTCTATTTTTCAAGATTATTTTCCAGTAAAAGTTACTACAAGATATTGAATATGGTTCCCTCTCTTATAGACTAAATCCTTTTTTTATGTAGTGGTTTGTATCTGCCAATCCCTAACTCCTAATTTATGCCCCACTAGCCCTCTCCCTTTCCACAGTGGTAACCGTGTTTGTTTTCTATACTATAAGTTTGTTTTCTATACTATAAGTCTGTTCTCTATACTATAAGTCTGTTCTCTGTGTCTGTGAGTCTGTTTCTGTTTTGTAAATAAGTTCATTTGTGTCATATTTTAGATTTCATGTATAACTGATATCATATGATATCTGTCTTTTTCTGTCTGATTTGCTTCACTTAGTATGATAATAAGTCCATCCATGTTGTGGCAAATGGCATCATTTTTATTCTGTTTTATGGCTGAGTAGTATTCTATCATGTATTTGTATGTGTGTGTGTGTATCACATCTCAGACAAGACTGGGTATTCATATCTGGCACTTACCACTGGTTAGGGTGCTACCACATCGTTTTTTTTTTTTTTTTGCTTGAAAGAAATAAGGACTAAGCTACTTTCCCACATGTTTCCCTTCCCTCTCTCAACAGTGCCAAATGCAGCAGAGACAGGTACCACCTCAAATTTCTCTGTGTCACAAGTGGTCTGCAGGAAATTGATTTATTTTGTTATCTAAAGACTTGGAACTAGTTATTTTATTTTTCTCTCCAAGATGACCAAAAATCAACTTGACCAGAAGGTAGATCCAAGTGATGTCTTAGGGGCAGAATATGCAGAATATTCACACATCAGATGTTCCTGATTCCACTTTAACAATCCACTAGGTGTAGTAGGCAATGGCACCCCACTCCAGTACTCCTGCCTGGAAAATCCCATGGATGGAGGAGCCTGGTGGGCTGCAGTCCATAGGGTCACTAAGAGTCGGACACGACTGAGTGACTTCACTTGCACTTTTCCCTTTCATGCATTGGAGAAGGAATAGCAACCCACTCCAGTGTTCTTGCCTGGAGAATCCCAGGGATGGGGGAGCCTGGTGGGCTGCCGTCTATAGGTCGCACAGGGTCGGACATGACTGAAGTGACGTAGCAGCAGCAGCAGGTATAGTAGGAGCCGACTGACAGCTTCCAAAATCTTGCTGGCCTTTCCTAGTCACAGCTACCTTCTGGTGAGAGCTGACCACACTACACACATCTCACTTAACATTAGTTAGTTATTTTGCAGAGGTGGAAGCTGGTTGGGTGAAGCTAAATAACTAAAGAAAGTGAGAATCACTCAGTCGTGTCCAGCTCTTTGTGACCCCATGGTGGTAGCCCACCAGGCTCCTCTGTGCATGAAATCCTCCAGGCAAGAATGCTGGAGTGGGTTAGCATTCCCGTCTCCGGGGGATTGTCCTAAGCCTGGAATTGAACCTGCACTGCAGGCAGATTCTTTAGTATCTGAGCCACCAGGGAAGCCCAAGCAATTGGCCAGAATTGGCAGAGCTGGGATGTGAGCTTGGGCCCATGTGTTTTCAGAGCCTTGACTTTTTCCAGAATACCGTACTCAGCCAGACTCTCAAACACTTCAGAAGCCATTTTGTCATTTTACCCAGCCATCACTGCATTGGACCATAAAAGAACAAATGTTACCAGAAGCAGTTTAGAAGGAATTAGACTTTTTGCTTGGAAGTGTTTATCCCATACTCCCAAACACACAACTACAACAGCAGGATCTGCGAGGGCATCAATCCAACATAAACTTGCAGGGTTACTACAATAGCTTTGGAAATAAGCCAACGCTTATACAAGCATTGGACTGATCTTCTTAATCTCTCCTAGAAAACTTCTTATTTAACAATGAGATGGGGTCAGTGTTATGAACCTTTGTGTTTATACCTCTGTAGAAGCTTCTGTTTTATTTTTTGTATTTGACCTTTCCAGCCAAAAGACTTTAACCACACGGGTCATCTCTCCGTGGCTACCTTCACCATCAACCGGATCCTACCCCCTGACTCAGGAGTCTGGGTCTGCAGTGTGAACACAGTGTCTGGGATGGTGGAAAAGCCTTTCAACATTTCTGTTAAAGGTAAGCTCCATTTTCCAGGGGAAGAGATTGTATGCTTGATGGTTCTGCATTTATGTATTGCTGGGCGCCGCCTTTAGATAGAAATGCCCTCTGACCACTAAAATGCCTTTTGGATGTTCTCCAGGATACTAAGCCTTAAGCAAAAAAATTACGTGCATTGAAATGGAAAGGAGGGATTAAGTTTATGACCTTTGGAATTACATAGCCCTGGGTTTGATTTTTATGGCTGACAGCTAGTAAACTTGGGTGTGGCTTTGAGCAAATGAATTTGACCTCTGTCCAGTTCAGTTCAGTAGCTCAGTTGTGTCCAACTCTTTGCGACCCTGGGGACTGCAGCACGTCAGGCTCCCTGTCCATTGCCAATTTCCAGAGGTTACTCAAACTCATGTCCATTGAGGCAGTGATGCCATCCAACCATCTCATCCTCTGTTGTCCCCTTCTTCTCCTCCCATGCTCAATCTTTCCAGCATCAGGGTCTTTTCAAATGAGTCAGCTCTTCACATCAGGTGGCCAAAGTGTTAAGAGTTTCAGCTTCAGCATCAGTCCTTCCAATGCATATTCAGGACTGATTCCCTTTAGGATGGACTGCTTGGATCTCCTTGCAGTCCAAGGGACTCTCAAGAGTCTTCTCCAACACCCCAGTTCAAAAGTATCAATTCTTTGGTGCTCAGCTTTCTTTATAGTCCAATTTTCACATCCATCCATGACCATTGGGAAAACCATAGCTTTGACTATTCGGACCTTTGTTAGCAAAGTAATGTCTCTGCTTTTTAATATGCTGTCTAGGTTGGTCATAACTTTTCTTCCAAGGAGTGAGCATCTTTTAATTTCATGGCTGCAGTTACCAGCTGCAGTGATTTTGGAGGCCCCCCAAATCCACTGTTTCCACTGTTTCCCCATCTATTTGCCATGCAGTGATGGGACCAGATGCCATGATCTTAGTTTTCTGAATGTTGAGTTTTAAGCCAACTTTTTCACTCTCCTTTTTCACTTTCATCAAGAGGCTCTTCAGTTCTTTACTTTCTGCCAAAAGTGTGGTGTCATCTGCATATCTGAGGTTATTGATATTTCTCCTGGCAATCTTGATTCCAGCTTGTGCTTCATCCAGTCCGGCATTTCTCATGATGTACTCTGCTGCTACTGCTGCTGCTAAGTCACTTCAGTCGTGTCTGACTCTGTGCGACCCCATAGACGGCAGCCCACCAGGCTCCTCTGTCCATGGTATTTTCCAGGCAAGAGTACTGGAGTGGGTTGCCATTGCCTTCTCTAGATGTATTCTGCATATAAGTTAAATAAGTAGGGTGACAATATACAGCCTTGATGTACTCCTTTCCCTATTTGGAACCAGTCTGTTGTCCCATGTCCAGTTCTGACTGTTGCTTCTTGACCTGTATACAGATTTCTCAGGAGGCAGGTCAGGTGGTCTGGTATTCCCATCTCTTGAAGAATTTTCCACAGTTTGTTGTGAACCACATAGTCAAAGGCTTTGGCATAGTCAATAAAGCAGAAGTAGATGTTGTTCTGGAACTCTCTTGCTTTTTCGATGATCCAGCAGATGTTGGCAATTTGATCTCTGGTTCCTCTGCCTTTTCTAAATCCAGCTTGAACATCTGGAAGTTCACGGTTCACATATTGCTGAAGCCTGGCTTGGAGAATTTTGAGCATTACTTTACTAGCATGTGAGATGAGTGCAATTGTGCGGTAGTTTGAGCATTCTTTGGCATTGCCTTTCTTTGGGATTGGAATGAAAACTGACCTTTTCCAGTCCTGTGGCCACTGCTGAGTTTTCCAAATTTGCTGGCATATTGAGTACAGCACTTTCACAGCATCATCTTTTAGGATTTGAAAGAGCTCAACTGGAATTCCATCACCTCCACTAGCTTTGTTTTTAGTGATGCTTCCTAAGGCCCACTTGACTTCACCTTCTAGGACGTCTGGCTCTAGGTGACCTGTCTGAACCTTTCTTTATTTGTAAATAAAGCTTAGCTTATCTACCACTCAGAGTGATTGTGAGATTGTTAAGTAGTGAAATTGCATCTGGCACAAGTCTGGTAGTGATTTTATTTTTGTAGAAAGTTTAACTTTGTCATTGTCTTGACTTCTGATTCACTACAGAGAAGTTAGAGAATCTTAATTTGCAGACTACTCACTTAATATGAAGCCTGGGTGAACATGAATGATTTTCTTATATATTCAGAGTTCTGACTATTCTTCCTACTATGAAATACTATTTCAAAATTTGGAATTATTCCAAGTGGATTTGTGTACATTTGAGGCTTGAGGGGAAGGAATAGAGTGGAAGTAACTCCAAGTTCCCTTGGTTGTTGTACAGAGAGGTAATACAAATTTTAATTTTGAAAGTTACTTTTGAATGTACTTAGACAAAAGCACCTAATAACTCTGTGGTATGTATTCTAGAAAGGCATTGGACTAAATGCTTCATTCATCTTATTATTTTTAAAATATTCATTGTATTTATTTTTTGGCTTCACCAGGTCTTAGTTGTGGCAGGCAGGATCTTTAGTTGTGGCATGTGGGATCTAGTTCCCTGACCAAGGATTCATCCCAGGCCTCTTGCTTTAGGAGTGCAGAGTCTTAGGCACTGAACCACCAGGAAGTCCTATCTTACTTCACTTTTATAAAGACCAGGCACAATAGTATTGTTATCCCGTCTTGATCAGTCCGGAACTAGGTTCAGAGGTTTAGGTGACTTGCCTAAGGTAGCCCATCTCGTGAACAGCCAATCTCAGTTTGGAACCTGGTCCAACCCAGCATCATCATTTCTAGATCATTTTGCTTTCTCAGTCTCTCCTGTTACAGATAAGGAAGCAAGATAACTGAAGTTGTTGTGTATGTAACCTACTTCACTACTTGATTAGGAATCTTTGGGTGATCCTAGAGGTCATTTCTGTCAATGAAAGTAAATACCCAGAACATAATCTTGTTTTAAAAAAAGTTCAGTAACAATAGTAACATAAATAGAGCCTCATAGAGTTAGATTCTCTGCCCTGAGAACCCACAGAAACAACCTCAGAATCTTTAATATTTTTTTTTGATTACTGGAAAAGCCTGGATCTATTTTATTCAGTAAAACATTAACACAATCAAAATAATTTCTTACGTCATATTTGTTCTTGGAAGAAAGGAAATGATATGCAGACAAGACAAATTATGTTATTTTTGGAATATTTGCTGTCCATGGAAAGTAAATAATAAGTAAAAAAACAAACCATGTTGCTAAGATTCAGAAGAGTCACTGATTCTAATTTTTATTTTTTAAATAAGACATAGCACGCAACATCAGTCCATTGAAATATCTCTGGTTCTAAGTCACTGATGCCTCTTCACTGTCATATTGACTGGTATCCTCAAAATGGAAAATTGCAAGTAGGTAAATTGAGCAGTGTCTTTAATCATAATATTAAAAAAGATACAGAGATACAGATTTCCTTCAGTGTTTGTAGGGAATTGGTTCTAGGACCTCTTTGGATACCAAACTCCACGGATGCTCAAGTCCCTTTTATAAAATGGTGTAGTATTTGTGTACAACCTACGCACATCCTCCTGTATACTTTAAATCATCTCTAGATTACTTAAACAATAGCCACACCCCCATCTGTGGTTTCACTTTCCACAGTTTCAGTTACCCATGGTCAAATGAAGCTCAAAACACTAAATGGAAAATTCCAGAAATAAACAATATGTAATTTTTAAATTGTGTACTATTCTGAGTAGCGTGATGAAATCTCACACTGTTCCACTCCATCCTGCCTGGGATGTGGGTCTTCCCTTCATCCCATGTATACCACTCATTAGTCACTTAGACATCTACGTTATCGTTTCCTCTGTCATGGTATCAAAATGCTCATGTTCAAGTAACCTTTATTGTATTTAACAATGTGATGCTAGCAATTTGAATATTCCCTTACTTTGCCTAACTTATAAGTTAAACTTTACCTCTGGTATGTGTGTATGGGAGAAAAAAATGGTGTATGTAGAATTTGGTACTGTCTGCAGTTTCAGACATCCACTGGGGTCTTGGAAAGTATCCCCTGCAGATAAGGTGGATTATTGTAACACCATATACAATGTAAATGCTATGTAAATTGTTGTTAACTATAATATAAATATTTTGTAAATAGTTGCTGGCACATGGAAAATTTCAAGTTTTGCCTTGTAGAACTTTCTGGAGTTTTTTTTTTTTTTTTTTTCCTTTCTGAATATTGATCTGCCCTTGGTTGAATCTGCAGATGCAGAACCTGTATATAGAAGGTTGACTATACTAGACTTTCCTCCCAGAATACAAACTAGAGCAACCACTTTGGAAAATTGGCAATATATGCTAAAACTAAGCATACACTTGCCCTGTGATGACATTCTACAGCTAAGTTTATGCTCAAAAGACTGCATTTGTTAAACAGTGTTCAAGAATGTTCTGAGGAGTTTTATTCCTAATAGTCCAAATATCCATCAGCATTAGAAAGAATAAGTAGAGTGTGTTATATTCATATGTAATAGGTTTCTAGGGCTGTGGTAGCAGAGTACCCTAGACTGAGCGGCTTAAACAACAGAAATTCATTTTCTCAGTGTTCTGGAGGCTAGGTGATCAGCGTAATCTTACGTTGATCTGAGATCAAGGTGTTAGCAGAGTTACTTTCTTCTGAGGCTCTGCTTCTTGGCTTGTAGATAGCTATATTCTCCCTGTATCTACTCAGGGTCTTCCCTGTGTGTGTGTGTGTGTGTGTGTGGTAATTTGATCTTCTTATGAGGGCCTCCCTGGTAGCTCAGATGGTAAAGAATACACCAGCAACTCAGGAGACCAGGATTCAATGCCTGGGTCGGGAAGAGCCCCTGGAGAAGGGTATGGCTACCCACTCCAGTATTCATGCCTGGAGAATTCCATGGACAGAGAAGCCTAACTGGCTATAGTACATGAGGTCATGAAGAGTCAGACACGACTGAGTAACACGCTAATGAGGACAGCCGTCATACGGGATTAGTGATGACTATAGCCCTCACTGTAACTGAATTGCCTCTTTAAAGACCCCCATCTCCAAATACTGCAATGCTCCCCTCATACAGCAAGGGTGATGTGCAGGGCTGGCTTCATGGGCTTATGACCTGTCCACACAGGGCCCTACACTTGGTTTAAGTTTCTGCTGTCTTCAACTTGAAATTTTACCTTTGAATTTCATAAGTGAAGTCCAGTGACACCATGGAGCTTGTGCATGAGTAGAAGAGACCGATTCACAGTCTGTCTCCTTTCTTGGCCACCCCATTCCCCCATACATGTTCTCCATGCCCCAGGAGTCTAATGGACCTCTTAACTCACGGGAGTTCAGTAGGACTCAAAGCAAGTTGAATAAGTTGAGCTACTCTATAATTGAGTAAACAGGATACTGACAGCCTGTCAAGACATCCTTTCCTTTCAAACCAGAACTTGCTTCATATGGTAAACATACTGTATATCTGTTTATTTACCATGCCCCTTATGGGGGCTAAGAACCATTGAAATATCTAAGAATGTTTTCTCTCATCCAGAACCAATTTTTACCTTGTTGGGGGTACTATTTCAGTCCCATTGAGAATACCTGGTCTTTGAGGTGGGGAGGTTATTCTGGATTATATAGGTGTGTTCAGTTCCTTAGTCATGACCGACTCTTCGTGACCTCATGGACTGTAGCCTGCCAGACTCCTCTGTCCATGGGATTCTCCAGGCAAGAATACAGGAGTGGGTAGCCATTCCCTTCTCCAGGGGATCTTCCTGACCCAGCAATCAAACCCGGGGCTTCTGCATTGCAGGCAGATTCTTTACCATTTGAGCCACCTGATTATCAAATGGTAAAGAATCTTTAAAGATTGTCAGAAAGAGGTATCACAACAGAAGAAAGGTCAGAGAGACATGAGTTTGTTGTCTTTGAAGATGGATAAAGGGACCATGAGTCAAGGAATACAGGTGTTTTTTAAGAAGCTGAAAAGAAGAAAACAAATTATCCCCTACAGCCTCTAGAAAGGAACACAGCCCTGTTAACACGTTGATCTTAGCCCAGTGAGACTAACTACTGACCCCCAGAGACCTCTGATTTCTGACCTCCAGAGCTGTAAGATAATAAATTTATGTTGCTGTAAGCAGAGAGAGACAGACAGACAGACATAGCCTGGTGGTCTAGTAGGATGATTGATATTAAATAATCACACAAAGAATAATGAATTCTGAAAATTGCAGTGAAGGAGAAGATCTGTGGAAGTGAGTGGCATGTGAGACTAACAAAGGTTCAGGGATAGACACTGTGAGGAAGTCACATCAGAGCTGAGAGTTGAATGATGAGTAAGCCATAACTGCAGAATTGTGGGGGGTCTGGTGCATTCCTTGCAGGAGAATAGTATCAGCCAAGAATCTGAGACAGAAAGGAGCCTGGTGCATTGTTAGGTGAATGAACTGAAAGGTCACTGGGACTGGAGAGTGTTGGATGAGAGGATGAGGGAGCTAAAGAGGCGGCAGGGGTGCTATTGTGCAAGGCCTGGCAGGTCATGGTATGAATTTCAGATTTTATTCGAAATGTAATGGGAACGCATGGAAAACTCTTGATCAGAGGAGTGCTCATTCTTTAAGAAAGTACTCTGTGGGTGGCAGGGGGGAGGGGTGAGAGCAAAGCCAGGAGATCACAGAGTGGGTAAGTGCGTTGAATCTGATCAGAGAACTCGAAGCGGGCTTTGTCAGGAATGTGAAGGCACTCACCCACTACCCCTATCTCAGAACAGCGGTAAAAATCCAAAGTGTAAGGACTGATCTGATTCTTGACATTTTATTTAGTTCTTCCAAAGCCCTTGAATGCCCCAAAGGTGATCGACACTGGACACAACTTTGCTGTCATCAACATCAGCTCTGAGCCTTACTTTGGGGATGGACCAATCAAATCCAAGAAGCTTCTGTACAAACCTGTTAATCACTATGAGGCTTGGCGGCATATTCAAGGTAAGATTTGGCAGGGAAATGCTCCAGCGAGAGATGGGACACCAGGAAAAGAAATTTGTCCCCAAATGTAGAAATCCTGTTTCTCAATCTCAACCCTCTACCCCAAGGTAGGGGCTGTGGCAGAGGATTCTACTTTGGAGTATTCAGGAGAGAGTGGCGGGGTGATGGCTCCTCTGAGTTGTGGGTCTACCTTTCTAAAAATCATGGTGTAAAATGGGGCACAGAACCAGCCTGTGTCAGGAGTCACTATCTTCATCAATGCTTCCTGTCCAGGTTTCTCTGGATCTCCAGTCCCATTTTGACTCTGTCTTGCTTGGTCATGGTAAAGGACACGTGTTTATGCTATGAATACAGTAACAGGGAAGTCCAGGGCCCACTGGAAAGGCAGGGACTTAATCTGCTTACATCTGAGGGGTGATTGTTGCTACTGTTGCTGTTCAGTCGCCAAGCTGTGCCCAACCCCTCATGACCCCATGGACTGCAGCACACCAGGCTTCCCTGTCCCTCACCATCTCCCAGAGTTTGCTCAAGTTCATGTCCATTGAATCAGTGATGCCATCCAACCATCTCATCTTCTGTCAACCCTCGTCTTCTTCTGCCTTCACTCTTTCCCACCATCAAGGGTCTTTTCCAATGAGTCAGCTGTTGCTACTGAACCACGTTTTCTTTTTTTTTTTCTTGTTTGAGTTTGCCTTGTCTGCATTCTCCTAACTCACAGAAATTTGGGAAGGAATTTGGGCTGTGGCTGACTGAACTGGGGTAGGGGGAGGTGGGGCTACAGGCCCATCCCCAACTTTTTGAAAGCAAAAGCCCCAAATGTAATAAAATGTCAAACGTTCATGAAAACAGTTAAATTTATTTAAGTTAAATTTACTTTGAAACAAATTACAGTCCTGCTTATTGCATGATGATGTAATAGCATTTTTTTTTTAAAAGCTGAGCACCATCTATTGACCCAGCTGCTTAAATTGTGCCATCTTATCGTGAGACATGCCACAGTCACACTTGTAGGGAACATACACACCTCCATCAATACTCTAGTCTCACTATGCCCGTGAATTCCTAAAAGGGCCCTCTACCCATGACTGCAATGAAGGAGACACCAAGACACTAGTTCCATCCCTGGGTCTGGAAGATCCCCTGGAGATGGAAATGGCAACCCACTCCAGTGTTCTTGCCTGGGAAATCCCATGGGCAGAGGCGCCTCACAGGCTACAGTCCAAAGGGTCGCAGAGAGTCAGACACAACTGAGCGACTAAGCGCATATAATCAAGGAAGTTACCAAAAAAGAAAACGAAGGTTTGGGGCTTAAAAACACTAGCTGACCTGAGTACATTGAATAAAATCATGGTAGTATTACGGAGCTCTTCACGTTCTTTTGAACATTCATCCAAAATTCAGAATCCCAGGAGCATAAGTCTAATTTGCTGGATTGTTGTTTCTATTGACAATGGCTAGGTCTTTTGAAAAAGCAGCTTAAAAAAAAAATAGGATATTGATAATGCATTGTCTCTTTATGGACATCCACAAAGAGGTTTTCTAAAAACCCTTGAACACAGTCCAGTATTTTTCCTTACTGACTTTATCATGTGTAAGGCAAAAATCCACCTTTGCAATACTCATGCAAATAGCTCAGAAGAAAAGAAGCATATGTCATTTGTTTCTGGGAGGTATTTTCAAATACTTCAGAACCCTTTATTTATTATGACATGACTATTACAAATTTGTTGTCTGATTAGTGTAAGCAAACCCTCAAAGAGTCTTTTCTCTTGATAGCTTGATTGAAATCACTGTTTGCATTTGAAGGCAGTTATTTTCCATTATTCTAATTGAGTTTTTCCCCCTAAATCTGATTGGTATTCCCTATAGTTGAAGATGTGCCTGATTTTACTCTACAAATGAAAATACAGAAACACTAGAGCAGAAATGTATGAATGGCACAGAGATACTTACACGAAAAAGCCTTGTTTTCTTTATAGTAGGAACACTGAGACCCTGAAGATGGAATCTCCCCTCTGTTCTACTCAGACATTGTATTTTTAAAAACCAAGCATTAGTTCCCATCACAATAACAGCATTCCAGTTTGAAGAATGTAAAAGATTGCCAACTTAAGTTTCCTGGACTTTCCCTCTTCTCAGTGACAAATGAGATTGTTACCCTCAACTATTTGGAGCCTCGGACGGAATACGAACTCTGCGTGCAGCTGGTCCGGCGTGGAGAGGGCGGAGAAGGCCATCCTGGCCCTGTGAGGAGATTCACAACAGCTTCCATCGGTCAGCTGAAGCAAACAGGCATTTATTCAGGAGCTGGGTGGGTGGGGGAGGAAGGGGAAAGAGGAAGGAAGACCAGGAAGGGTGGTGGTAGGTGAGCGGGTGGGTGGGAAGGGTGGTGGAAGGGGTTTGCTTTTGAATGGGTGGGAAAGTGACAGGAAGGCTAGAGACTTGGAGTCAAGCCAGCCCTTTATTTGGGCTGCTCTCCTGGTCTGTCTCCCTGGGGAAGGGGGCTAGAGTGATCCACGGGGACAGAGAAGGAAGCAGATGAGCCTTCAGGAAGGCAGGGACATCCCTGAGGACTTGGGATTTACTTTGTAGCAACTGTGCTCAGTCTTGGCTCCTGAGTTTTTCCACCAGCTTCCTGTTTCCATCCTAAGGGCCCAGGCCAGGCTCTTGCTGCATACATACTCCAGAAATATAAAGTAATTTGTAGCTTTTCAAAGTCATTCACGCACATGGTAAAAATATCGAATAGATTGAAAGGCTTTTACCTAAAGAACGGCAGTCCTATGCTCTATCCCTCCATTTCCCCATCCTATTTCCTTTATCTCCTTGAGCCATATGATATATACCACCCTGTTTCTCTCATGGCATGGCATGCAGGGTCTTAGATCCCCTTACTTCCTGGACTAGGGATCGAACCCATGCCTCCTGCAGTGGAAGTGCAGAGTCTTAACCACTGGACTGCCAGGGAAGTCTCTACCTCTATGTTTCTAAATCAGTGGTTCTCAAACAGTATTTTCCATCAGAATCATCTGCCCGGCTTATTAAAATAAATTTCTGGGCCTCGCCTCCAGGGTTTCAGATTCAGAAGTTTTGGAGTGGGAACAGGGCTCAAGAATCTGCATTTCTAATAAGTTCCCCAGTGATGTATGATGCTCTGGTCTTAAGTTTACACATTCCAAGTGTAGCACTATTTCTTGATGGATCAATATCAGTCAATAGCTATCAGTCTTCTATTGTGTACACTGAGGAGCCTTTGAATTTGTGAAATTTCCTTGATGCTAACCTGAACTCCAGCTTTCTGCTACCCAGGTCCCCTCCTCTGAAATGTCTGAGTGAGTCCTTTTAAAGTTCTCTTAGTGTTGTAGTGTGCCTTGTGTATAAGCATTCTGTTCCTATCTCTTGGTCAGTGCTTTACAGTTTCAGGTTCACATTTATTTAATTCTTAGAATTGTCATTTTTCCCATTTTATAGATTGAAAAGTAGAGTCCCAGAGTGGTTAATAACTTGGCTATGGTGATGTATCAGATTCCTCATCATCATACTAGATCTTCAGACTTGATCCCTTTCTGTTTCTCCAGTTATTATTACTATTTTTTAACCTGGAGCCCAAAGACACCAAATCCTTCCCCGATTGATGAGTTTTCCTAGTTTTTGTCCATTTACTAAAGGCAGAAGGCTATCAGATGCTTTAGTGAGAAACTAGGAGAAGCGTCCAGCTCTTCTGCAAAGGCTGTGCGTTCCTCACACACTCTTCCTTCCACATCTCCCTCCCAGTGTTCATCTGACCAGCAGCATCCTTAATGAACCAAATGAAACTCGGGAGCTACTCTGATGCTTGTAGAAGCATTGTACAAGTAAGAAATGGCTTCCTGGGAACCCACCAGGTAGTAACACCAAAAGTAACACTGGCAAGGACTTCCCTGGCAGTCCAGTGCTTGAGACTTTGCCTTCCAATGCAGGGCTGTGTGTTCCATCTCTGGTCAGGGAGGTAAGATCCCACTTGCCTTACAGTCAAGAAACCAAAACATAAAACAGAAGCAAGATTATAACAAATTCAATAAAGACTTTAAAAACGGCCCACATTAAAAAAAAAAAAAAGATCTTAAAAAGAAAATAACCCTGGAAACTACATATGACTTAGAGGATAAAAGGAACCTCCATGACTATGATGCTAGGGGCCCCTGAAATGTCATCAGGTTGCTGCTACAAAGAAGAGACATTAAAACAAAACAGAGATGGTATCTTTTTTGGTTGATGGTTGTAACTTATTCTGTCCTAGGCCAGTGCTGATGAATCAAAAGGGGAAGGGCATAATCTGACTCAGATGGAAAGTATTTATGGAACAGAACATAAAACACTTAACAGCCCCACAGTGTGCTGTCTTCAGCTCTCAGAATATGTTCCAGCCAGGATGTATTCAGAGGGCTCTTGGAATATTTCAAAGTAGTTCTCAGGGGTGGGTGGGAAGGGAATTCTTAAAGGTTCATCTTTTCCCATCATTTGAATTTTGCTGATGTTTGTTTTTAAATTCATTTGGCAGTTGCACTTTGTATAAGTGTGTTGACTGAGTGGCAAAGGCCGGGAAGGCCAGGAGGGGAGGGGACAGGACACACTCTGAACACACGGCAGAAAGAGGGCAGGTAGGGAGGGGTGAAGGGTAAGCCGTGCTCTCAAAGGGAGGGGAAAGACGAAATGACCGTTTATGGGGCTGCTCCCCTGTACACGGCACAGGCTTAGAAGGTTTGCAGGTTTGCTGTAGACCATCAGCCCTCTTTCCCTCTGTTGTGTCGTTATAAGCCTGCCTGACCGTTCCAGGTGGCTTATTTTGGAACTTTAGAGAAGAGCAAAAGGAGGTGACGTCACCTCTCGCAATTTGCAAAGGCTATGGAGAAAAGACCAACGAGACCTGCAGCATGGTGCCAAGCAGGTGGCAGACCTGATTGCTGGTTCTCCCTCGTCCATGGGTGGTCAAAGCTGTTAGCGAGAGTCCCTCTCCTGAGGAGTGGAAATCGACACTTCTGTCACCTCTAACCAAGTTTCGCAGCCTTCTTACTTTATTTTTTATTTTTATTTTTTCATTTTATTGGAGTACAGTTGATTTACAGTGTTGTGTTAGTTCAGGTGTACAGCAAAGTGATTGTTATATATACATTCGTTTGTTTCCACCTCTTTATATTATTATTTTTTAAATTATAACCCTCTAAAGAGCTTCTTAGACAGTTTTGTCCTTAAGACACCATCTCTGTTTTGTTTTAATGTCTCTTCTGCCATGAATTTTAATACCATAAATCTGTTTATATATTGTGGTCCTTCGTAAACCATTGTAATTATCTAAAATTTTCTCATACCCCGAGGACCAATTTTTGCCCCATTAGGAGCAGTAATGTCCCCACTGAAAATGCATGAGGAGAGGATCCCCTATTCTATGTTTTGAAAATACTGTATATCTGGAGTTTAAAATATCAGTGTGCTGTTACTAGTTGAAAACTTGCAGATTCCTTCTCTGTCCATTGACACAAGATAAGATAGGAAGGGAGGGAGAAAATGTTGATGGAACCCAAACACCTTCCAAGCATTTTCATCTCCATTATCTCATTTCTCCTCCTGAATCTGGAAGGCGAGTGTTTTTATTTCATGCTACATAAATTTTCCTAAGGTCACAGAACTAAAGGGGTATGCTTCTGCCTCTTTGATTTCACAACTCATGTTGTTTCCATTCAGTTACCTCTATGGTGGCTCAGGTTCTCAGGGGTAATTATGGCCACACAGCCTGTGGTCAGAGCCAAACCTTGATGTGATCAGAGCCTGGCCCTGCCATCGCTGTGTTGTCATATGTGAAATTGTCCCCGCTAAGGGGATGTAACCCTGAAATTGCTTTAAAACATACTGTTCAAAATGGGAACAGAAACACTGAATGCTCACCTGCAACCCCACAACCTTGGCAAATCCAGTGTTTCCAATTTTTTTAGTTTCCTTCCTCTTTCACCAATGGTAGACATAACTTTTTCCGAGTGGAAATTAGAATACTTCTCATGTGTTACAAGTTTTGGAGGGGCTTCTGTACTTTTCACAATAATCCTTTAATCCCTTGGATGGCTATATCATAATTTATTAAAGCATTTCCCTACTTTGAGCACTTAGGTTTCTTATGATTGTTTGTTATTATAAATAATGTTGTAAAGGACATCTTCATGTCCCTAGCCTTTTTGCTTCCTTTGAGTTATTTCTTCAGGATAAATCCCTGGTAGTCAGATTATACAAAGTATATGATCATTTCTAAGGCTCTTGAAAAATATTCCCAAGTTGTCCTTCAGAGGGGTTGTATTTTTGTCTTACAGTTACTCAAACTACACACTAATGTTTTAAAGCTTTGCTATTTTGGTAGGGGTAAAAAGTATTTCATGGCTGCTAGTGGCTGTTTCTGGAGAAGGCAATGGCACCCCACTCCAGTACTCTTGCCTGGAAAACCCCTGGATGGAGGGGCCTGGTGGGCTGCAGTCCATGGGGTTGCTAGGAGTCGGACACGACTGAGCGACTTCACTTTCCCTTTTCACTTATATGCATTGGAGAAGGAAACGGCAACCCGCTCCAGTGTTCTTGCCTGGAGAATCCCAGGGACGGGGGAGCCTGGTGGGCTGCCGTCTATGGGGTTGCACAGAGTCGGACACGACTGAAGCGACTTAGCAGCAGCAGCAGCAGCAGCAGCGGCTGTTTCTTTGCTAGCTTGTATATTATTCTAGAAGCCAAGGTTGTCCTTTGGGGCTGTTGTTAGCTTCACTTCATATAAAAACGATGATCCTTCTGGTTTCTCCTAGGTCTTCCTCCTCCAAGAGGTCTCAGTCTCCTACCAAAAAGTCAGACCACTCTAAATTTGACCTGGCAACCAATATTCCCAAGCTCAGAAGATGACTTTTATGTTGAAGTCGAGAGGAGATCTGTGCAAATGAATAGTGATCAGCAGAATATTAAAGTGCCAGGCAACTTGACTTCAGTGCTGCTTAACAACTTACACCCCAGGGAGCAGTACATAGTCCGAGCCAGAGTCAACACCAAGGCCCAGGGGGAATGGAGCGAAGATCTCATCGCTTGGACCCTTAGCGACAGTAAGTAACTTGTGCTGCCCCAGCCTTGCCTGAATGACGCTTGGTGGCCGCCACTTAGATTTAGCTCCCATCACTTCAAGTCTGCTTCTTAGAAACCATGACAGGTAGTTAGTTGTAAGTGGAGGCCAGTGAGTGCCCTCCCCCCAACACCTCAAATCATTTTAGTGACCCGCAATATATATGAATGCTCCATATGTTTGGACTAACAATAATTCAGGCAGACCTGTCCTACAATTTACCTTTCCTGTTTTTAAAAAAGTTTGTTTATTTTCGGCTCTCCTGGGTCTTCGTGGCTGTGCACAGGCTTTCTCTAGTTTCATTGAGCAGGGGCTACCCTCTAGCTGCGGGGTGTGGGCTTCTCATTGTGATGGCTTCTCTTGTTGCAAAGCGGGGTCTCTCAGGACTCGCCAGCTTCGGTAGTTGTGGCACACAGGCCTAGTTGCTCCACGGCATGTGGCATCTTCCCAGACCAGCGACTGAACCCGTGTCCCCTGCACTGGCATGAGGATTCTTAACCTCTGGACCACTAGGGATCCCTACCTTTCCTTTCAGTGGAGTTATTTATTAAGCAGATGGTGATTCATTACAGATAGATGTCTCCTAATCTTAAAAGCCAGGGAACTTTGCTTGAAAATCTGCAAAACAGATAATCCTTAGCATTACGGTATATATTTGAGAGCAATAAAACAACTTTTCTTTCAAACTGCTCTTCGGGCTCTTCTCAATTCAGATTGTCCATTAAAAATTAGTTGGAACTTCTAGGGTTCCTTTGTAGTCTTGAAAGCTTTTTCATCAGGAACCAGAAAGTTCTGTTTGATTCCCTGCCATAGAACTGTCTGTGCATTTCAGAGTCCTTGGAAAGACCAGGTGTTTCTGGGTCACACCAACTACACTAACACTGGGATCCTGTGGTCTCTTGTCAACTGCCAGAGTCTGAGTTTCTCTTCTGTGGCTGAGCCTCCACTTCCCCAGTAACAGGTGTACAAACTGGCTCTGGGTTTCTCCAACCAGTCTCTTCTTGTATCAATAAAATGTGGAAGTCTCAACCATTTTGTCACTGTTTAGGCATGTCTTCTTCATCTTTAAAAAAGTTCTGTGACAGAAGTTATAGGCCAGTACAAAGAATAATACATAAAAATCTACATTTCTACAACCCAGAATTCACAACTGTTAACATCTTGCCATCTTTGCTTTCAGCCTTTTTTGTGAAAGTAATTCCACAATACAGATATATCAAAATCCTCTTTGATCATCATCCCTACTCTAATTCTCTCCCTGTCTCCCCAGAGACAACCAAAATTCTGTTTGTTAAACCAAGATTATGTTTGTTATATATCTTTCCATTCAATATTGTATAATTTTAATACATTAAGTATACCTGTAAGTGTGCAGATGCATGCATACGCTTCATCTTGCTTTTTGTATATGTCTACTAAGTGCTTAACATATTTTCTAACAAGTGCTTAACAAGGATAGTTCCTATGGGCTGGTGGCTAACTGCAAACTAATAGGAATCCTTATTTCTTCTACTTGAATCTATTTCTTAAAAGCTGTGTGACCGTGGCCAAGTCACTTATTGTCTCCAGGCCTCAATACTAACAGTAAGATTGTTATGTGGAGTCAATGAGTTACAATATGAAAGGGCCTATGTAAATGTCAGCTCTCATAATCTTTGTTTTCCTCAGCATCGAGAAGAGTAGAATAGCAGTTTGTGGAGTAACAATTTCCGGGGTCTTAATTCAGTGTAAGGATGGCAAATATGTGATTTGTGTGTTGCCAGTTTCCCATATGTGGCCATGTTGTCAAGTCTGTGTTGAGTCCACCACAAACTGACTGGAGTTACCATCAGAGATAACATTGAGTAGCCATTCATGGTTTATGGGCTGACATTCATTCTCTCTTAAAAGCATAATAGTCAAAGAGATGGTAATGCATCGTAAGAAAAATATGTTTTTGTTTTTTTAATTTCTAGTTGTCCCTCCTCAACCAGAAAACATCAAGATTTTCAACATCACAGACTCTTCGGCTGTGATCTCTTGGACAATCCTGGATGGCTATTCTATTTCTGCTATTATCATCCGTTACAAGGTTCAGGGCAAGAATGAAGACCAGCACATTGATGTGAAGATCAAGAATGCCACCATCACCCAGTATCAGCTCAAGGGCCTTGAGCCCCAAACAGTTTACCAGGTGGACATCTTTGCAGAGAACAATATAGGCTCAAGCAATCCAACTTCTTCTCATGAACTGACGACTCTTTCTGAATCTCAAGGTTGGTAGAGTAGACAGGTATTTGCATATTATTATTTCTGGGGAGTACCAGAAAAGCCCCACTGTTTTAAGATATTTACTCCATATTCACATCTTGTGATACAATAGGCTTGTCCTTAATAGGCATCACCATCTCTAAAGAGGTCCTTAAGATGAAAATGCGCCTTGGAGGGATACCCTGTTGATCCATTTTCTATTATTAAGCCTTAAAGGAACTTAGCCCATCAGCAGTCCCCATCTAGCAGTTGAGGGTCTGAGGAATCTGAATGTGATTCTGTGGAAAAAGAAGACTAAGGACCCAGCTTAGTGGAGGAAGGCCTGTGCAGTGGTTCAGTGGGAGGCTCCAGGAACCACACTCCATTCTTTCTCAAAATGAACTCTTCTTTTAACTTGGGTGATGCTATGCTATTCTGACTTGTCTTTTACTTTTTAGATGCAGGTTAGGATGGCTCTATGTCCATCACTAACCCCTACCTCAGAGAGAATAAGCTCTTTGAGACAGAGATCCTTCATTGCCAAGCACAGGAGGCCAGTGTTTGTGCTTTTTTTAAATTGAAATACAGTTGATGTGCAATATTATGTTAGTTTTGAGGGCACTATGTAGTGATTTGATATTTGCATATATTATGAATGATCACCACAGCAAGGCTAGTAATTATCTGTCTCCAAACAAAGTTATTACAGTATTATTAGCCATATTCTATATGCTGTATATTATATCCCTGTGGCTTCTTTATTTCATAACTGGAAGGCTGTACCTCTTAATCCTCTCCAGTGTTTGTGGCTGGTAAAACCTGTTGAATGTAATTAGTGAACAAGGACACCACAGGTGGGAAGGGTTGAAGATTCTGGGAGACTTCCCTTTGAGGTTAGTCTGAAATTGCATGTCCTCACCCTCTGCACTGTACAGCTTGTTCAAGGGAATGTAGCTAGAGGGACTTGAGAAGGAATTGGTGATTTTTGCAAATTTATAATTCAGACCAGCCTATTTTTACAGAGAGTATCATAGCACTAAAAACTTCTTGGTTCTTTTGAGGGCTACCTAGGGCTTAAGAAATAAAATCCAACAAGCTCTGTTTTCAGTGCTGATTCTTTGGAATATGTTTGAAATATCCAAGGAATGTTGAGTCTGTAAATTACAGAGAATCGTAGTTTTCAGATGACAATCTTACTAAATGCATCATTTCTATAATTACTTGTGTTTTCATAGAACACATGCAGGCCCTAAATCCAAGCTACAAATAAAATACAAAGAGAAAAATTTAAAAACAAGATGTAACAAAACTAAAAACCCCTCACCATCCCATTTCAGACATCTCTTTATGCACACATGTGTGGAGATAGTGGGAAAGATAGCTAATCAAAAGAATAATTGTTGGATGAGATCATGCTGTACATGCTGCTTTTCATAAAAATACATTGAATTTAATTGTATTTTAATTTAAGCAAGGGAAAGAAGTGGAAGAGTTAAACCATAGTCTTTAATAGTCCATTTTGACCTGAGCCCTAAATTCAATAGTTTTTCTCTTTTCTCTATTCTTTCCTTCCTTCTTTGCTTCTCCCATTGGTATCCTCAGGTTGTTTTCAGCTCTTTAAAAGAACCCAAAGAAAAACCCAAATAAAAATATCTTACAGAGTCTGTGCTCTTAGCGTCATAGAGCTTGCAAGATTTTCTAGGTGGGGAAATTATTGTTCAGGGAAGTTTAGTTACTTTCCCAAAGTGATAGATATAGTTAGTCAGTCTCACTATTATGAGATAATATTCATCTGCTTGGGCCTGTACTTGGAAGTGAAAGTTGAACAAAGGGCAACAATTATTGATTAGCATCAGTTCAGTTCAGTCACTCAGTTGTGTCCAGCTCTTTGTGACTCTGTGGACTGCAACACGCCAGGCCTCCCTGTCCATCACCAACTCCTGGAGCTTGGTCAAACTCACATCCAGCAAGTCGGTGATGCCATCCAACCATCTCATCCTCTGTCATCCCCTTCTCCTCCTCAATCTTTCCCAGCATCAGGGTCTTTTCCAATGAGTCAATTCTTCACATCTGGTGGCCAAAGTATTGGAGTTTCAGCTTCAGCATCAGTCCTTCCAATGAATATTCAGGACTGATTTCCTTTAGGATCGACAGGTTGGATCTCCTTGCAATCCAAGGGACTCTCAAGAGTCTTCTCCAACACCACAGTTCAAAAGCATCAATTCTTTGGCACTTAGCAGCTTTGGTGATTAGCATGTTGACTTGTAAAAAGCCCTTTTGCACATTCCTTTGAACTTTTAACAGCCTGTGAGTCAGACTTGCCTCCAGTGAGTTCCAGACAATAACAGAGTAGCACTAGGTCACCTAGCAATTAGGTGGCAGGACTCAGGCTGCCATGATGTTCACATTACACTGTGACTTCTGCAAATGGTCGTGGCCTATCTCCCCATCTAGACTAACCTGCTGCTTCTCCTGCCTTCTGCTCAGCACCAGCAGACCTCGGAGGCAGGAAGATGCTGCTCATCGCCATCCTCGGCTCAGCGGGAATGACCTGCCTGACGGTGCTGTTGGCCTTTCTGATCATGCTGCAGCTGAAGAGGGCAAACGTCCAAAGGAGAATGGCCCAAGCCTTCCAAAATGTGGTAGTGTCTCATCTTCCAAGCAGTATTTTAAAGATATGGGTCAGAAAATTTACTTGTAAAGGAAGTATTTCCCTTAGGCAAGTTTCATCTTTTCTTTGTCTTCCATTATGAAATGGGAGATAACTAGCATGACTATATAAGTTCTTGTCCAATTCAGAACAATTCTGAGAGTGAAAAGGTTACTCTTAATAATTAAGCAGAAAACTAAGCCTAAAGCAGGATTACTGCCCCATCAAAAAGAGAATAGAGTCATCCTAGTGATAAGTCACCAGTGAGAGTAATCTTGCAATATAAACAACTGACCATTATTGATGGGGCAGTAATCCTGCTTTA
>NW_011494898.1:5368893-5380091 GCF_000754665.1 Bison bison bison
ACCTCAGAGTGATAAGTCATGAATGTTGATACTAGATCAATTTTCTTCACTTTTTTTTTAATTTCCAGTTTCCATTTTGTACTTCTAATAGTATCCCCCATATATATATGAATTATATCTACATGTGGATCACCATCCCTGTGTACCCTTCAGTCTGCAGTCAGAGTTCATGGCACTCGGCACTACTTTTTTCTTTCATTTAGTAATTTTGACCAGTTGCAAGGGTTTACAAAGTCGTACTTTACTGACAGGTACCCCGTTTGAATCCTTGAGATAGTATAGCCTGAACATTTCTCTGTGATTTCGAGCTCTGTAAAATTAATCTGTACCCAACTTTACTGATTCTATATATGAAGCACTGAATACAGTTACGTATTCCAAATGAGGTAAATCTTCCTGATATGAGTCCCTGAGATGCCCTTCAGGCTGTCACTAGAGAGGAAGGTCCAGCAGGGGGTTAGACAGTGCTGGAGCTCATCATGGTACGGATGCTTTGTCCTGATACTGCCAGCAGTCACTGAAACTCAGGAGAAAAGGAGACACTATCTTGGGCTTGAGAGATTCTGAGCTTTAAGACAAGTGGGAGAGAGTGAGTAATAGCCAAGGAGACCAAGATGAAGCTAGGAAAAAAGCTCTCACAGAGGCATGTCCTGTGACTTCTCCAAATAGATCTCTGAGTTCTTTACCAAACCAGAACTGATAGCTACTCATTTCACAGCAGGGTAGACCCTCAACTGTGAGTAACTCAAGTGTGTGTTGTGACATACATGCTATTATCCTCCCCTCCCTCATCCCTGCAGGCATAACTAATCGATTGTAGCATGCTTTCCCACTGAGGCCTAGGATCATAGGCATGCAGCTCTTTTGGCTGCCACTGCATCCAAGTGGGCCTATTGCTGCTGCTGCTAAGTCACCTCAGTCGTGTCCGACTCTGCATGACCCCATAGACGGCAGCCCATCAGGCTGCCCCGTCCCTGGGATTCTCCAGGCAAGAACACTGGAGTGGGTTGCCATTTCCTTCTCCAATGCATGAAAGTGAAAAGTGAAAGTGAAGTCTCTCAGTCGTGCCCAACTCTTAGCGACCCCATGGACTGCAGCCTACCAGGCTCCTCCGTCCATGGGATACCTATTAGATGAACCCTATTTCCATCTTCATTCTAGAATTGGGTATACTGTTTCTTTTTTTCACCTAGTGTGGGTACAAACCAGAAGGTATTATATACCTTAAAAATTATGAAAAATCCTGACACAAAACCATTATTTTTGTAGAGGGAAGAACCAGCTGTGCAGTTCAACTCAGGAACTCTTGCCCTGAACAGGAAGGCCAAAAACAACCCAGATCCTACCATTTATCCAGTGCTTGACTGGAATGACATCAAATTTCAAGATGTGATTGGGGAGGGTAATTTTGGCCAGGTTCTTAAGGCTCGCATCAAGAAGGATGGGTTACGGATGGACGCTGCCATCAAGAGGATGAAAGGTCAGTGCATGCCCCCATCAAGTCAGCATTTTACTAGGGTGGGGGGACAGTTTGACTTCCTGTTGAATCTTTCCTCTAAGGTCTCATATTCTTTTAAACAAAACATTGGCATGATGTTAGATGGAGCTGTCCTGTGCAGCTGAAGGTGATATTTCCTTTGAGGGTCAGGATGTAAACTTGAAGGCATGAGCTGTTTAGACGCCACTGTCTGGATTCACTGGGATGTGAGAACACAGACTCTCTGCCACACCCTGCTGACTTTCAAGAAGCGTTACTGTTTCTCTTAATGCAGTGGTTCTCAGCATTGATCACGCATCCAAATCGCCTGGGAGACTTGTTAAAAAACAGACTCTTCAGCTCCACCCTATGGTTTCTGATTAAGCAAATCTGGCCCAGGGCCAGAGGGCTTGCTTTTCTAATTAGTTCCCATGGGATGCTGAGTCTCAGAATTTGGAGACCACGCTTGGCAAATCACTATCTTCGTGCATTATCTACATCAGCTTTCCTGGAAATAGTTAGAAATGCATCTACTTGAGTTTTTCCTCCTTGCGGTTCTAATCTATTCAAATTTCTGGGGGTGATGCAGGGAAAAATTGGGGTCCCTAAACTTGCTCAGGGGCTCTTCTATACACTCAGGCTTAGAAACCATTGATCTATAGTCACAAAACTAGATCTTTTCCAGTTGTGTTCAAGACTGCTTAGGGCGCCCTCATTGAATAAGATCTTCCGAGAAAGCAGATTGACGTGTCCCCTGGCAGTACTAGCTGTCTTCTGTTGCGTGTGAAATGGCAGTTTACAGATGACTTGATTCTGAAGCTGCACTGTTGTTTTTACAGCACACAGGCTTGGCAAGTGATGTATTAGAGCCGGCAATGTAATTGCCGCTTTTATTGGGCAGCTCCATAATAAGGACTTGCTAAGGCTGCTGATGGGTTTTCCTTCTTCTTGACTGCAACATTAAGCCTAAGATGACAATTAACCCTAAATCTTATTAAGCCATCACTGCTTTCTGCATTGCTAGAAAACACATGTCAGGAAATGAACAAAACAAAATAAACACAGTATTATTTATGCTCAGAGACAGTAATGTTTCAAAACACACACACAGACACACACCCAGACAAACCCTACTAGAATCCAGAAATTCCTTTTCCTTTTCCAACTTTAGTCACAGGAGTTTTAGGAAGCAGTAAAAACGGTGAGAGGAGAGGGTGTAGAACTTTGTAGCATCAGTTTTTATGCTGATTGGGATCTGACCTGAGGTGATTGTCCATCTCATGTCCATGTAAAGAGGTAGAATAACTTAACAGCGCACCAGGGCAGAAAGTTTTGCAGGAAAAGTCATGTATGCTAAGAGGGCACTTACTGATGTGAACCAACAACCTATTACAAGGAGCTTTGCTTCTAAAATGTTCCTGAGGCATTGACCCTTAGGCTCCTGTGGTATAAACAGGGTACTAGACTTGGAATTGTTACTTGTCAGCCTCATGGGTCCCCTTAGCCCATATGAAACCTTCCCATAATTTTCAAGCATGGTCAGGCATGCACATGGCTACCAGCTCTCTATCACTCTTTCCCCCAATGTTATTTCTTCAAAAAGCAATCATAGCATACTGTCACCAACTCACGGCTGACCAACCAGTTGCACATCAGCCAAAGAGTTTTCTCTTCAGCCTGACTGGTGATTCTGCCTCTGATCAAAGTGCTTATGGAGAGACAGAATGACAGGAACAGAAAGAAACGCAACTGTTTCCTGACTACGAAGCAACTTCTTTAAAAGTGTCATTGAAATTTAAATTTTTTCAGCAAGTCTGGCTTATGTGGGCTTCCCCGGTGACTCAGTTGGTAAAGAATCCACCTGAAATGCAGGAGACCTAGGTTTGATCCCTTCATCAGCAAGATCCCCTGGAGAAGGAAATGGCAACCCACTCCAGTATTCTTGCCTGGAAAATCCCATGGACACAGAAGCCTGGTGGGTTATAGTCCATGGCGTTGCAAAGAGTTGAACACAACTGAGCACAGTATTCTATTCTGGTTTATGTAAAAAGCAAAGTAAAATTATTATAATAAAGTAAGATGTGTTCACTACTGGCAATGTTTCACTAAAATTTTGGTGTTATTCCTTGGCGTATTTGTCTCTGGAAAGCCAGGGTCTGAGAATGGACACAGCTCCATCTCAACCAGACCATTTCTCTGGATATCTGAGGGCTTCAGCAGTGGTTCTCAAACAGAGGTGATTTGGTTTCTAGGGGGGACACTTGGTGATCTGGGTACATTTTTGGTTGGGCTCCTGGTAACTAGTGGGTCAGGTCAGGGGGGCAGCTAAACATCCTCCTTGCCACAGGACAGCCCCCAACCACAAGAAGCATTGGCCCAAAATGTGGACAGCCAAGCCCCTGTGATAGAGCCACCTCTTTGATTTCGCTAACGTTTTCCAGACCCAATGACAGCTGAGTGTACTTGAAGGTGATGGGGATCAGGGGGTACAGTTGTTTCTGATGAGGCATCACAGAAAGGGGTCACGACTCTTGACTTTCTTCCCAGAATACGCTTCCAAAGATGACCACAGGGACTTTGCTGGGGAACTGGAGGTTCTTTGTAAACTTGGACACCACCCAAACATCATCAATCTCTTGGGAGCGTGTGAACATCGTGGTAAGATGCTCTTTTCCTGTTTCTCCTGCCAGATTTTTTTAAAATAAGAAAGAAAATCAGGCACATTCCATATTGAAGTTAGGAAAGATAAGTCATCTAAGATTGCTACCTACTTTTTAAGTTGCAATTTCAGTCTGAATGTCTGGCCCCATGAATAGACTGTGCTGAGATGTGGAATGTTTTTGAAGGTGGGTCCCAAGGGTGAGTCTTTTGGCTTCTGATACAGTTCAATTAGTAATGCCCAAAGATACCCACAGCTCCTACATGCTCCCATCTTTGCTAATCCAGAGGTTTTCTCAGTCACTACTAGGTGGATGGAGGCTGCACTCTGTACCAGGAAAAGTGAAGTATGTTGGTTCTTCTTAGTTGACTTTTCATTCTCCCTCCAAACCCAAGTAACCAATACTCCAAATGTTAAATCTGTGAATGCCAATCATCTACTGTAATGGGAAAGGACTGGTGATACTTAGGTTAAACAAATAATAATAAGCCTATATCTAATAGTACTTTGTTTTTATCCAAAACAATTCCCTGTACAATTACATTGAAGCTTTCTTTACAACTATCCTATGTCACACATACCCTTAAGTTCAAATTATATTATTAATTCAAATGTTTATTGAGTATTTCCTATTGTAATGTGTGGACTTAGCTGTGAATGAGTAGGTAATAAGAAACCTATGGATTTACCTCTGCATGCTACCTGGGTTTGCAGCTCTAAATCCATGCTTACTCTTAATTTCTCATGGAAAAATTTACTCCAACGCAAAAGCTCCACATGGTAATTATTTGCAAACTTTACAACCTCTTGTTGACTTTGCAGCACAAATACCAACAATGGAAAAGAGACTACTTCCTTTTCCTCAATTTATTAAACTAAAAATACTGGTACTTCAAACAATATATCATTCTGTGATCCAATAAGGGTGTAATTCTAAAAGCCAGATAATGTCTCTTAGGTTAAATAATGAAGTAATGACACTTATTTTTGAGCAATTTCCTGAGAACAGTAATCAGCATGGGACAGCAGTAAATGAATGTTTAAAAAAAAAAAAACTTAGAGTGACAGAATATGTCTTTTAAAAGTTTCCTCTATTGTCACATAGTTGGTTGATTGTTCAGTAAAGTGAGAAAATACCTTCATACCAGAATTGAGGTATATCTTTCCTTATAGTACAGCAGGATTCAGTGCTAGAAGCTTGCTTTTTTTTTTCTTTTTTGAGAATCCTCACTTTCTTAGGATATCTTTGAAGTTTAAATTCATTTGACATAAAAAGTATATACCAAATAATTCACTTTTAAAAAATAGTAAAAGAGAGCACTATACTTTCATTGGCTCCAAAGATGAATAATTGTTATCAAAGCAGATTTCATCTCATTCAAAAAAGAAAAGGGAGGAAACTATTTAGAATAAAACTAAGACAATGAACCATACTTTCCTCTAGGAAAAATTTTATTTTTTTCCTAAAAGGTCGACATTTCTGGTTTCTGTAAGCAAAATTGCAATCCCTGACACTAGATTTTGCTGACCAGTGATGCACTCAACAATCTAATGACTTAGTCTGGATTTTAGGAAGGAGCAGAAGTCAGGAGAGAGAGAAAGTTTCCTAGTCTGGGTCCTTCTGCTTTGGGTATTTAATCATTTGTTTGTTTTAAAAAAAATAACCCCAGGAGAAGCTGGATTCATACTGGAATAACATGTCTGGCTCATATTAGGTTCTCAGTCAATACAGAATAAAAACTAAAAGGTGCTGTGGACTAGCTCTCCTCGGTCATCTGGAGCAGATGCTTTGGTTTCATTCTACCCGTGTTCCCCAGTGGGTGAAGCGCTCAGGGAGCCTGCTGTTCGGTAGGAGTGGAGAGGGGAAGCCCGAGTGCAGGCATGGCCCCCTTTTGCAGGAATGATGTCACTTGTTCTCCTCCTGTCCCCAGCATTACCCATATCGGTACCACTAGATGTGTTATTTTAAGATAAAATGGAATTTTATAAGCAGTCCCCGAGGACCAAAGCACATCTCAGAAATCTCACCGGGGTTTAGGGCTACTGATAGACTGATGCTTCCTCCCTTGCCCCACAGGCTACCTGTACCTGGCCATTGAGTACGCCCCCCATGGCAACCTCCTGGACTTCCTGCGAAAGAGCCGAGTGCTAGAGACGGACCCCGCGTTTGCCATCGCCAACAGCACTGCCTCCACACTGTCCTCCCAGCAGCTTCTCCATTTTGCAGCAGATGTGGCCCGGGGTATGGACTACCTGAGCCAAAAACAGGTTTGTTCTGGGAACCTTGCTTTGAGCATCTTTCTTCCAAAATTTTCTCTGGTATCAGTTTAGATTTTTTTTTTCCCAGTTCACCTCTCTTCCTTAATTCCTTCTCAAACTCTCCCTAATTTTATTCTGTTTGTTAATATTCTATCTCTTTATATAGAAGTTCATGTTCCATGCTAATGGTGTCTTTATCTAGTGAATCTCATCATATGTATTTGGATGAGGTGCTTTCACTAGTATTAGCTTCAAGTAACTCCATATAACACACAAAGCAGAGGCCTTTCATGGTCATTGGAATATTGCATGATCTGGTGCTTCCTCCTGAAATGCTCCTCCAAAGACCTGTGGGTCGTTTGGCAGAATCCACTCACTGAGCATTTAGAAGAGGAACTAAAGGAAACTGGATTCTGGTAGCTTTTTAAAAACACTTTTTCATACTGTCCTCTAGATTTCCCAAAGCTCCTGCTCTTTGTGCAAACAAAATGAAGTGAAAAAGCAAATATGATGCTGAAAATATATGACTTGTTTTTTTTTTTAATTTCAGTTTATTCACAGGGACCTAGCTGCCAGGAACATTTTAGTTGGTGAAAACTACGTAGCCAAGATAGCCGACTTTGGATTATCCCGAGGTCAAGAAGTATATGTGAAAAAGACGATGGTAAGTTCAGATGTTGATGAGACCCTTTCAGGGGCACCCTTCCCTGTCCTTAGGTTGCTTCTCTTAGAATTCCATCCTTCTGTGCTGCTGGAGGCCCCTGACCATTTCTTCCATTTCATAAGGCCTCAGCCCAGCAAATGTCCATTCTCAGTTTTGATACCTAAAATGTCTGGAGGGTCTGTATTTACCAGTGAAGAAGGCTCTGTCACACGTGGTGAAGTTGTTGAACATGCAAGCCTCGTGCTGGAGGGGCTGGGGTCCGTATCCAGCACAGACCCCCAAGTCTGGTCTCGTTCAGCATCTTCTGGGGAGCTCCCACAGTCCCCTTTTACACAGCAAATATAGGATGAGGGGAAAAAGACGTTTAACCTACTTTCTAAAACATTCAGGAAGTGAATCAACGAGGTTTCCTAAGTCACAAGGATGCTCTAGAAAGAAACTCATGAGTTGTAAATGCTCGTATAAGAGTTCCCTCTTTTCTGAATGTTCTCTGCTCATTCGTCAGTTCAGTCACTCAGTCATGTCCGACTCTTTGCAACCCCATGGATGGAAGCACACCAGGCCTCCCTGTCTGTCACCAACTCCTTGAGTTGGTGATGCCATCCAACCATCTCATCCTCTGTCATCCCCTTCTCCTCCTGCATTCAATCTTTCCCAGCATCAGGGTCTTTTCAAATGAGTCAGTTCTTCGCAGCAGGTGGCCAAAATATTGGAGTTTCAGCTTCAGCATCAGTCCTTCCAATGAATATTCAGGACTGATTCCTTTAGGATGAACTGGTTGTATCTCCTTGCAGTCCAAGGGACCCTCAAAAGTCTTCTCCAACACCACAGTTCAAAAGCATCAGTTCTTCAGTGCTCAGCTTTCTTTATAGTCCAACTCTCATATCCATACATGACCACAGGAAAAGCCATAGCTTGCTCATTCATCAAGCCCCCATCAAATACACTTTCACCTAATGATATCTAGCCTCCCAAGTAGCCAAATTTTACCTTCAAATAAAAGATCCCAGGGGAGCCTCACAGTGTTAGCAGAGAGAAGCTGGACTTGTTATGCTCTTGTTGCCCACCTGGAATCATAAAGCCCTGGAAATGCCACATCCCTGGACATTAGCTGGGCTTTCAACATGCCACCACCCTCTGCTTTCCCTGCAGTTGGGCAGTGCAGGGTGTTGGGGCTGACGCACCCTATAGTCTTTGCACGTGTTGAGTAGGTCTCTCTGATGGCATGGCTCTCCCAGCACTACTTGGGCTCAGCTTTCTTGGGATGACTCCAGTTCTTGTAACATATAGAGAGAGTCTTTTTACTTTTGTAGATATCAAATTGCCTCCTAGCAAGGCTCAAGCTTCTGTATTTATCCTCAAGACTAGGTTTCCTTTCTTTTAAATATACTTATTTAATTACTGACAAGATAACACAGAAACAATATTCAAGAATGGTTTCAAGAGGAAATGATCCACAGTTCACAACCTTGACACAATTTATTTTTACTCTTTTCCTTCCACAAGCATACAGTCTTTTCCATAGTTATGATCACAGTGAACTTAATCGTTTTGGAACTTTCCACTCCCTTTTTTGATGAGGGTTTGAAGTGGGCGTCCTTTGGTTCTTAGAGAGTACCATGCCCCTTGTCCTTGATACTTACTGACATCAGCACCTCAGGAAGTCTCCTGTGACTCCCTGAAGGTTGGCTGCCAGGCAACAGTTTTTTCCCTAAACTTTTCAGATTCGCCCCTCTCAAAGCAGACCTTTCTCTGGAAAGTGGCTGGGCTGGTCTTACAGAAGCAGGACCCACCACTCATCCATCTGCTCCAGCTCTCCCCATTCCTCCTGGGCCACATGGGACCCTCTTATTTCCACTACAGAATCTCTCGCCTTCCTTCACTCTGGGGTTGGGATGCCGTGAAGAGGGAGTGCCACACGCATGCTAAGTCACTTTAAGTATTAGTATTAGTCGCTCAGTCGTGTCCGACTTTTTGCGACCCCATGGACTATAGTCCAGCAGGCTCCTCTGTCCATGGGATTCTCTAGGCAAAAATAGGAGTGGGTTGCCATTTCCTCCTCCAGGGGACCTTCCCAACTGCACATAGAGACTTCATTAATGTGCATTAGAGGATACCCCAGGTTAACTGTCATAGAAAACTATCTCTTGAGCCTTTAAATTCTATACCAATTCTACACCTCCAGTTGGCCAACTGTTTGTTTCTTTAGCCGTGTCTAACTCTTTGTGACCCTATGGATTGTGGCCCGCCAGGCTCCTCTGTCCATGGGGTTTTCCAGGCAAGAATACTGGAGTGAGTTGCCATTTCCTACTCCAGGGGATATTCCTAACCCAAGGATTGAACCTGTGTCTCTTATGGCTCCTGCATTGGCAGGTGGGTTTGTTACTACTAGTGCCTCCTGGGAAGCCCTGTGGTGATGAGAAGAGGTTAACACAGTTTAGCTCCATAATCCTACCCATTTAATTTGGTTACTTGCCTCAGTACCCCAAGGCTAAGGTTGGTTTGCTTGACATTTCATAAAGGTCAGGGATTTCTGTATCTTATGGGGTTAGGGGAAATGCTTAGAGGGGCGGAGCACTGGTTAGGGCTCTAGTGTATCTCCCAGTGGAAGGGAAAAGCGTTCAGTAGCAGCATGGCGTCTGGGGAGGAAAAGGACTTGGTGAAGGTAGGGGAAGGAAAGAGAAGGGATTGGAGAGAAGCAAGCTCCCAGCAAGAAGGGTGCAACGTAGCACATTACCAACAGAGGGCAGAGTGGCTACTCTCTGGCTTACTACGGAAGTCAGAGATTGTCGATTCCTAGATTGTCTGGGAAACTTTTAAAAAGACAGATGCCAAGTCCTACCACTTAGATATTTTGATTCAGTTATTGTAGAGAGAGCATCCTGCATTAGTTTTTTACTTCTCCCAGGGCGATTCTAGTACTGGAAGTGTTGCAAAATAATGTACTTAAGTGATTTGGGGTTTTACTACCATTGATTAATCTATTGATCCCCTCAGCGTGGATTTATTTATTACTACAATGTTTCAGCTTGTTCTGGGCTTGGGGATAATATTAAGACACAGTGTTCTCCCTCAAAGAGCTCAGAGACACATAACAATCAACTGTAATGGTGGAGAAGGCTGAGAAGGAGGAAAGTGCAGGTCCCTCGGGAGCTCAGAGGAAGCACAGTGAAGCTTTCCAGTAACTGTGACACAGATACTGGAGACGTGAGGATGAAGTGCAGGACCTGGTGGATGCAGTGTATATATAAGAACCGAGAGGCAGAGGAAAGCACCAAACTTTGGGGAATTAAGAAAGTCAGTTATGAAAAAAAGAAAGTCAATATGACTAGGGGGTGATGCAAAAAAGAGGAAGAGTTAAAACTCAAGGCTGGAGGAGGAAGTGGGGATAAGGTCTTGAAAGCTTTGGATGCCAGCTTTTGGAGATTCAGCTAAGGACTGGGGATGTTGTAACAAGAGTGATAGTACAGAATTTTAAGAACAGGAACCACATGTTTGGGTTCGCCATTTAGAGTGAGTGTGGTGCAGAGAACAGGTCATTAGGGAGTGGAATCAGAGGCGGGGAAATGAGCGGAGAGGTGGTTGTCAGCAGGCAGGTGGAGATGGTGGTGGCCTGAACCGAGGTGACAGCAGCAGGGACGGACAGATGTGGACAGATCAGAGCGGTCACACAAAGAATGGAAAGGCGTGCATGGAAATGAACAACTAGGAGATACGGGGTCAGAGGCCAGCAAGCAGGAGTACATGAGAGCAGGGGCCAAACAGGAAATGCAGACAGCTCTTCCCATCCCCCAGTGTGAAGGAGAAGAGAGTGAGAGGTGGCAGGTGGAGGCGAGGACATAGAAGGGAGCAGATGTTGAAGAGAACACAGCATGTAGACGTGAGGAACGTCCCTGGTCTGCATTGGTAGAAGTCATCACCACATAGCTGACTCACATGCACTCTCTGCCCTTTGGCCTGAAGTGCTCTTTCCTCCCCCATCCACCTGGTGGTAACTACACATCTTCTAGAACTGAACTCGTGTGTCTCCTCCCCTGGAAACCCTTCCAGCCTCTCCTCCAGGCATTTGGTCTCCTCCCACCACCTCAGGCTTTCCCACATTATAGCCTAATCCTCAGTTCCTATGCCCATCTCTCTTT
>NW_011494898.1:5380191-5454865 GCF_000754665.1 Bison bison bison
ATCTCTCTTTTCAAACCTCTAGCACCTCTGACAGCCACGAAGTGAATAATTGTATGACCACTGAAAGGACACACACATACACACACATCATTATTTTTCTTTACATGAAACTGTGGTAGTAACCCCTTGAGGTAAGTGGAGCTTACGTAATTTGCAGGACTTTGAACTTAAAAAAACAGACTTGTGGGTGGGACACGCAAAAATATCCCCTGACTCTGCCATGCCTTCTGTCTGGGGACCTCCCTGAGAACTGGGGTGAGCCCCCCCAGCTTCAGGCCACCGATGAGCCTTGGGAAGGGGCCCCTGTTGAGCCTAAGCAGCCTCTTACATTGTATTCTCCAGGGAAGACTCCCCGTGCGCTGGATGGCGATCGAGTCACTAAATTACAGTGTGTATACGACCAACAGCGACGTGTGAGTAAGCCTCTCACTGCTGAGGGATTTTTTTTTTTTTTTTTTGGACCCAGAAAAATATCCATTTGACAAAGGTTTTGAAGAGAAGCAGGAATATTGCATCCCTCTGTGGAATAAAGCTAATCACTAAGCCCAGGAAATAAATTAACAGACTGAACGAAGCCACAGAGGAAATGATTTCCCCTGATGGCAGGCTTTGGGTTTATTTCTGCACGTCGGGGAGTGACTTCAAGTGGTTAATTCTTTATTTCCTTAAGAGTCAGGGGCATCCTGGCCTTCCTGTGACTCCGTTGCCCAGACTGTCTTCGGCACAAGGACCTAGATCCGAGGAGGTGGCCCAGAGTAGCTGCTGGGGGTCGGAGTGTCAGGGACAGAAGGCAGTCACACATGCTAAGTCACTTCAGTCGTGTCCGACTCTGTGCAACCCGACGGACTGTGGCCCACTTGGCTGCTCTGTCCATGGGATTCTCCAGGCAAGAGTATGGGAGTGGATTGCCATGCCCTGCTCCAGGGGATCTTCCCGACCCAGGGATTGAACACACAACTTTTATGTCTCCTGCACTGGCAGTCAGGTTCTTTACCACTAGTGCTACCTGGGAAGCCCCACAGAAGGCAGTCAGTAGGGCCCATCTCTGTTTGCAGCCTGCGTGACGAGTCTCAGGCTGGTGGCAGGGGAGGAAGTTTTGGGATTGAGACCTGAGCCCTCTTGCCCACATTCCCTATTTTCAGGAGGAAGAACAGGCCCAGAGGGTTGGGTTGACTCATTTGGGGGTGGGGAGGGGGGAGAGTTGTTATGCCTGGGGATGGGGGGAGGTTGGGCGGTGACTGTGTTCTCTCTGTGTGCCTTCATGTCATCTCTGCGTAACTTTGAGGCAGAGATGGGTGTCCTCACTTTTGGAAGAATACAGTCAGAGGCCTCAGCAGTTCCAGTCACTTGTCCCATGTCACACAGAGATGAGATCGGATGCAAATCTGTCTGGCCTAGAACCCCCTGCTTTCTGTAGTGTCAGCCTGCATTCTCTACCTAAAGCAAGTGGGGGCTTTGCCAGTGTTCCCGTTACAATCCTTCCATTGGCCGAAGGGGAGATAAACACACGCTCTGTGTAAGACCCAATCCTAGGAAAAAGACATGGAACTTGCCCTCTTCTGACCTAGAGTCAGTTGCCCCAGCTCTGGGGGCAGAACGCTGACTGGCCAACGCGTGCACTGATTACCGTTTTCTCTTTCATCCCTTCTGCAGATGGTCCTATGGTGTGTTACTGTGGGAGATTGTGAGCTTAGGTGAGTATCCTTGTCCACCTACCAGGTGAAGCTCTGCACAAACGGAGTGGGCCCCGCCCCGTGCTCCTTCACCATCTCCTTTCATGGGTAACATTCGGATTCGGTGCTGACAGATGCCACTTGGGAAAAGAACCTTGCGGGTTTCCTGCATGAGTGTGTTTATCCCCATGGCTCTCTTTGTGAAAGCCCAGTGTCTAAAGTCACATTTAACACTGATAACCTGGTAGCCAAGAACTTCATTCTAAGTTGTCTCCACGTGTGCACGGATGTCATAAAGCTGTTATAAGTTTTCTTCTGCAACTTTAAGACAGTATATTGTACTGCTACGACAAGTCACATTTTCAAAGGCCATTTATTTTTAAATTGTATTAAAGTATAGTTGATTTAAAGTTAATTTCTGCTGTACAAAGGTGACTCAGTTTTATGTATGTGTGTACATAATTTTCCATATTCGTTTCCCTTATGGTTTGTCACAAGATATTAAATATAGTTCCCAGTGCTATACAGCAGAACCTGTTGTTTATCCATCCTATATGTAATCGTTTGTTTCTGCTGATTCCGAGTTTCCATTTCTTCTCTCCCCCATCACTTTTCCCCCTTGGCAATCACAAGTCTGTCCTCTGTGAGTCTGCTTCTGTTTTGTAAATAAGTTCATTTGTCATATTTTAGGTTGCACGTGAGTAATACGGCAGTTGTCTTTCTCTTTTTGACTTATTTCACTTAGTAGGATAATCTCTAAGCCCATCCATAGTGTCACAAATGGCATTATTTCACTCTTTTTGATGGCTGAGTAATATTCCTGTGTGTGTGTGTATACCACATCTTTTATCCATAAATGGACATTTAGATTGTTTCTATGACTTGGCTATTGTAAACAGTGCTGCTATGAACAAAGGGATGCATGTATCTTTTTGAATTACACTTTCATCTGGATATATGTCAAAAGCCATTTAATACCATGTGAAAATGTATATGCCAAAAAGCAGAAAATTTTCACATAAGCCATAATTTCAGTTTTATAAATATCACACATAAAAAAAAACTGGAAAGACCATACAGGATTTTTTCAAAGTAGTTTTTTCATTATTTTTGTACTTTCCACAATAAAAATATATTGCTTTTCTAGTTAACATTGGGATGGTAACTATGATAGATAAAATAGGAATTGCATTATGTAAATACAGATTCCAATTGGGAAAAAGATCCATGTCATTGGTACACTGGTACCATGGCAAGAGACATGCTGCGTGTAGACAGATTTGGGGACGAGCAAGGGCCAGAAGGAAGCAGTGGCCGCACGGGGGCACGGTCTGTAGCCAAGTCCAGCTGTGACGTGCAGTGGGTTTGCCCCAGAGGATGACGACTCTGGGTGCTTATCGTTGCTTGACTCACGCCCCTCTTCCAGTCCCTTGGCTGTAGAGCCCCAGGGCAGGAGACAGTGCCTTCTGCATCCAAGGGGGGCTCAGGGCGCACCGTTTCCTGTCTTCCAGGCGGCACCCCTTACTGTGGGATGACGTGTGCAGAACTCTACGAGAAGCTGCCCCAGGGCTACAGACTGGAGAAGCCGCTAAACTGTGACGACGAGGTGTAAGTCAGGCCTCCCTCAGGGCCATTCTGTCCTAAGCTCCCCTCTGTATGTTTCCTGAACTGACTGTAATGAAGCAGCTATCTGATACATACAAATATGTATGTATGTGTACACACACAAATCCCAGTCAGAAACAAGAGTCTATGTGTCTAGGGGGACATTTCCCTCAGAAAACTCAAGCAAGATTTTTGAGTTCAAGATTTCAGAACCTTGAAACTAAGACTGTTAGGCAATGGGCAGGAAATAAAGAGTTTTCCAGGCATAGAAATTCAGGTGGAATTTAAAGTGGTGATTCTTGGCTGAATCTTAAGGTTGAAATGAGAAGGGGCAACAAATACAGAAAAGATTTGTATGAATAATTTATGAATTTAATTATAATCTATGAATACATGTATTCATAAATTCATGAAATTATCCATGAATAAATGTATGAAACCTTGAGACTAACTTTGACGGTAGAGATTTCAGAGCAGTTACACTAAAGAAGATAAGCTTTTCTTTATAAAAGCTTGCTTCTAAAGGGCTTATTTTCCAGGAATATATATTCTTATTCCTGGAAAGAATGCTTCTCTAATGATATTGCCATTCCCAGAATCAGCTGATGTCGTTGCTGCCTAAATGACATAATATGAAGAGTGCAAGGCTCTAGGCTGAACAAGGAATTGATTGTCCAAACCAAGCCACTTCTAAGAGTGGATGAGGGTACTATTATGCTCTGGTACAAGAAATATAAACCTAGACCATCGTGGGAAAACCTGAATGCACTCAAGCCATCACTGGACCAAGTCCCTGAATCCCACCTTTAAGGAGTGATGTTTTCACTGCTTTAACTCACTTAGGAAACTTCTGTTAAAGGATAAAGTCTTCTAGAATCTCTACCACCCCAGGCTGATAGCTGAGAGCCTTCTGTGCACTATGGTTGCCAGTGAGAAACCAGCCTGTTAAGCATGTGAAATCTTGAGCCCCGCTCTCGGACATGACTCTAAATCTGGAGTGGGTCCCAGGAATCCACGTTTTAACAATACAGGTAGTTCTGGCCACACTGGAGAAAGACCTTAGACTAGCACTTCGTAAACTGTGTTTGTGGAATGTGTGAGACATAAATAAATAACACAAGGGGAAAGAGTTCTGTGATCAGTTGTGTTTGGGAAGCTTCTATGTTAAACCTGGTTTAAAAGGTTGTTGGTTTTTACTAGAATGACTTCACGATTTCACAAAGTCAGTCACTAAGAGGGAGGTGCGATAGGTAGCATTTTGCAAATTTATTTGCGCACAGAGCCAGCTTTTAGAAATGAAACACTGACACTGAGAGATGTAATACTCTGAGGGAAAGCCTACCCTAGACACACAACTCAGTTCTTCCCAGATGATCAGGATAGCTGAGACCAAGATCTCTTGGGAATGGTACCCAAAGTAGGCACTAGATCCACTGGGAGAAGAAAGGAGACGTGGCTGGGGAGGCGGGAGGCCTCCTAGAACCTTCCTAGCTGTAGTACTTCTGTCCTCTGCTGGCTAAGCGAGATGACCATGCATTGTGTGGCTACATTCTCTTTTATTCCAAACCCTGCACCTGGCTGTGCCCAGGACTAAAGCACAGTTGGACACTAAACACTCTGTTTTCAAAGGTATGATCTCATGAGACAGTGCTGGCGGGAGAAGCCTTATGAAAGGCCCTCATTTGCCCAGATCCTGGTGTCCTTAAATAGGATGTTAGAAGAACGAAAGGTGAGTATGGAACTCAAGGCGTGGGTTCTTTCATTGGAATTCCTCATGTGTCCATTGTGGTTAATAGTGGATACAGGTCAGCAGGTTCTTTTGAACCAACCTGAGGTGCTACAGGGCCATAAAAGATGCAGACTCAACTTTGAGAAAGTTACAGTTTTGGAGGAAACCAGATTCCTATATAAGATATAGTCAGACACTGTAGAACAACATACAGAACTGGCTTGTCTGAGCTAGACGGAATCTTAAATCTGTCATACAGCCTGACCCTTTCATTCTAGAGATGAAGGAGCATACTTAGAAAGGAGAAAGTGACTTGCCCAGGGACAAACGGGAGAGTGACAAGAATGCGGTCTTCAGGTTACCACGGGGAGGGTCAGGAATTCTGTAAAAACTTTTGTAGTGGATAGTTAATTGGCTACACAGATCTGAGGTTCAAAAGGTAAATCTAGGTTAGGGAATTTGGAAGTCATGGAAGATGCTCAAAGTCATCAAAACCCAGTTGGTAATGAAAGCAGAGATGTGGGTGAGGTCACACAGCTGGAGATGTGAAGATGAGCAGCAGAGGAAGGGGTCTGGGAGGATGTGGTGCATGTCAGCAAGGACCAGTGAGAGACCATGGGCTAGAGAAGCCAGGAGGCTGAAAAAAGTGAGGGGAAGAAATCTTACTTGCAGAAGTCAAGGGATGCTTTTCAGGAAGAAAGTGGTTAAATACAACAGAGGGAATGAGGATAGAGAAATATCCCCCATCCCCAGTATTGGTATTTTGGGGCTTTTGGAGGAGGGCATGGCAACCCACTCCAGTATTCTTGCCTGGACCATCCCCTGGACAGAGGAGCCAGATGGGCAGCAGTCCATAGGGTCGCGCAAAGTTGGACACAACTGAAGTGACTTAGCAGCAGCAGCAGGTGGTGCCAAAGAATCCACCTGCCTATAACATAGGAGCTGCAGGAGAGGCGGGTTCAGTCCCTGGGTGGGGATTCCATCCCTGGGTGAGGAAAACTCCCCTCAAGTAGGAACTGGCAACCCACTCCAGTATTCTTGCCTGGAAAAATCCCATGGTCAGAGGAGCCTGGTGGGCTACAGTCCACGGAGTCACAAAGAGTCAGACATGACTGAGCGCACAGCATCTGTATTTGAGCTGAGACAAGCTAAGGAAGCTGGGGTATGACTGTAACTGCTCCCAGCGGAGGCAGGACTGAGCCGGCTCGTGTCTCTGAACTACTCTTGTTCTCCTAGACCTATGTGAACACCACACTTTACGAGAAGTTCACCTACGCGGGGATCGACTGTTCTGCAGAAGAAGCAGCCTAGGACCGACCACTTTCATCTGTATATTCTGTTTCCCCTTCACCAGCGTGAGAGACCCTTCATACCTTGATGCTCAGCGAGCAAGCCTCTGCCAAGAGAGGTGACAGAAAATGGACATGTATATAGATTGTCGCTTGCCTGGGACTTTGACTGTAAGACCCCTGTGTGAATCTGTAGCACCTTCTGACTAGGACTGTATATACTATTTTGAGTAAGAATGTGCTGGAATCAGAATGCCTGTGGTTTCATATACAATAATATATTTTTCTAAAAACATGGACTTTATGGGAAGGTGTGAGAGTACAATTACTGTAATGCATAACTCATTGTCCTAGATATTTTTTTTATATTTACCTATATATTGGATGCTCTAAGATGTTTCACTGTGTAGAAGAAAATACTATTAGTAAACCTGTCGGCACAGGTGAGAAAAAGGAGGGGAAAGGTATGAGTTCTAACCGGACATGGATTTAGGTCTCTTAAATGTTAACCTAAGTGATGTAAAGAGCTTTTTCTCTCTCTAAATATTCCCACTCACCTGTAGAAGCCATCCTGATTCCTTTGTTAATTTGACAACTTTTTCATGTGTTTCCAGAGCCAACAAATCAGTCCTAAACGTAGACACTAAAAAGCCAACTTAAATCTCATTCCTTAGAAGCCTAAGAACATTAAGAAGTGTTAGTTTGATAAGCTAATAGGTTTTAGTTTCTCAGATAACATCGATGTGTTTGTTAAGAAATTAAAACAGGAAGCTTGTAGTTGTATTTGGGAGACATGTGACATGTATCATAGCAGATTAACATCCCTACCTGTCTTGCACATTGTAAAAAGTTCTAGTTTTGATCAGGTGTGAGTTTACAATTTATATTGTAGGCACATGCTATACTGAGATCATATAGTAAGTGAATAAATGTCTTGCCTACCCACTTTTTGTCTAGGAATGTGTCTCATAAGTATTACCAACCGTCTCTATTATACTTTCAAGAAAACACTTTATCATCCTCTAATGTGTTGGCAATATGCAGACAGCAGTTGGTGAGTATATTCAACCAGATGTATCAGAAGCTCACAAGATTAGAAACATCTCCCAGAAATATTCTACTGTTTTCCTGTACCTCTGGTTCCAGTAGGAACTGAGGGCTTAAACCTGGAATCTCTTAACTGTGTTGCAGTGTCCTATGTACTGTGTAATGTTCCATATTCCTGACGTCTGCTCAACTTCACGCATCAGAAACAGTGACCAGGAAACTGCATTTGTCCAGAAGCTCTTCACCCACAGCAGGATAGGCAAAGTAACTCTGCTGCCGCGCCATTTATTCTTCAGCAGAGCAGGGGCTGGAATGAAGAGCCACTGAAAGCAGGTCCAAATACGTCACAGTCCTTTTCACCCAAATGTTGTGAAGATGCTCCTGACAACTCTCGGTTTGTATGTGCGTGGAATGAAACAAGAATGGGGATGAATGTATCTCTGAAAAATGTAGATAATGTCTTCAAATTTTGCATGTGGCTTTGGAATACACAATAACAGCTACCTTCTCTAACAGCTTGACCTTCTTGATTATATATATTTAAAATAAATTTACATCATTACGAATTTACTTCACGTCAAGTACAAGAGATGACTACGAAAGGGCGGCATCAAGATAAAGGAATTCAGTGATACTAAGATTTACTTGTAAATTCAAAATACTGAAGCAGTCGGCCTAAGGTGTGTTACGGATTGACACAGCACAATCAACTGTCAGAAGGCCACGGATTCACTACTGGCACAGCGGCCATCCGACTGACATCTCTGTGACTCATCCATGCTGTTGACAAAGAAACCTTTGTAGCTCTGTAGCATGTTAACCGAATTAATACTAAAGATTCATACTTACTCAAAGGTCAGCAAACTGAATGAACTTGGGTCGTTTCCACAGGCCAGTTTGCATATCATCAAAAAGCAATTAAGAAGGGAAGAACCAACTCCTTTAAGGAACTAGATAATTCCAGAATTGGGAATATAGATTAGATTTCAGTGTACAAGAAGATCCACAGGATACTGCCTTAAAAAAAAGATCAGTGAGTGGTTGACAGGAACCAAAATCAAGCAAGAGTACACCAGTTAGAATGAAAACACCTTACATGATAGCACAGTGACCAAACTGTATTATGTTAACAGCACACTGAAAATTTTACATTCACATCCATGTATTTTGTGAAGAAAATCTCTACATCTATTTCTATATAGGCAATCTAAAGAAAACTGTTATGATTTTGTTAGGAAAAGATGTTTCTGACTCCTAGCAGTATAATGGTTCCAGGTATTTAAAGAGGAAAAGAAATTTTAAGTAATCTGAAAAGTGAACTTTGTAAAGTCCTGGACTCATTACTTCAACTTTAAAGCACCTTCCATGGTCATTTGTACACGGCCTATGAAGATTAGTCAAAATCCAAACAACCTAATTCCTTCCCCACCCCTCCCCAGACACAACTTTAGAAACTGCTGTGGAAATCCAACCTTTAAAATGTAATACATAAACCTTGGCAGTGCTTTTCTTTCTCCTCTTCTCTGAAAGTGTGGGGGAACCTCATGTTATTATAGATCGAACTCTACTGCCAGCAGTGGAGGCCAAGGAGTCAGGGAAGCAGTGCAGAGGTTTAAGATATTCTTGGGCCAGGTGGTTACTTCTTTCCTTTCAGGTCGTCGTTTACCTTCCAGAGGACCAGTTCCATGCAGGCAGTTGCATTTTCACTGGAACTGTGACCTCCAAATAGAATAGGACAAAAAATAAAATGTTAGACATAGACAACTCCCTGTGAAGTTGCCCACGGATGGTCTCAAAACGGTCTTGAGTTTATAACAGAATCAACGCTGGCCACTTATCAATATATCACTATTTCACACCTAGAACCACCACTGGTTGCTTTAGAAATGTTTTACATAGATCTAATGGCAACCCACTCCAGTGTTCTTGCCTGGAGAATCCCAGGTACGGCGGAGCCTGGTGGGCTGCCGTCTATGGGGTCACACACAGTCAGATATGACTGAAGCGACTTAGCAGCAGCAGATGAACAAACATCTCCCTTTTTCTGAATACCCTGCCCTCAGTCACATGGTCACTGTGTTCCTATGATGGCATAGCACATCAGTACCTTCTCCATGAACCTCTTTTCCAGGGATATGCAACAGGAAAGTGACGGACACCGGTGGATGACAGATCTAACAAGAAGCCAGAAAGAGAGATTCTAGAAAAAATATACCTCCTAGACAGAGAGTGACCTTAGATATGAGATGACATGGGTTTAAAAAGCAGATGAAATCTGCCCAAAATACCAAGCCTACAAAATAATAAATGAGGTCTGAGATTGAGAAAAATCATATGGGCTACACTTGTAAAATGGTGTATTATTTTTGGTTTCCTTGGATTACTCTGAGAGAACTGTGGTGGTCTTTAACTTTGCTTTATATAGGGCATTTTTTGTTGTAAGATGAAATATTTTTGTGTCCATGCTCCCAGGTTGTTTTAAGCAGAACACATTATGAATTTTAGAATAGCATTTTTGGGGCATTTGAGATATGAATATTTTAAAGCAGATAATACAAAGATCCTGTGTAAGATGGTATTGGTGAGTGTCTAATAGACATAAAATGAAAGAATAAATACCACAAGATAAAATCTGGATTCTTGTACAATAAATGACATGATCAGAGGAGCATCTGTAGAAACAATAGCATTATAACATTTTAACATTCAGAAATTAACTTCCTTTTCTATCTTGTGCAACAGAGGGGCCTATATGGGTCTGCATGAAATGTACAGAGTAACTAACCTCCATTCCAAGTCAGACACATACCGCGTGCTTATGGCAATGCGACTAGCAGGATAGCTGGTAGCTGTACTTGTTGCATTTGGTGAGCCTGTTTAATGTTGGGCCTTTACATCAAAAATACCAAATGTAAAAAAGTTCTGAGAGCAAGATCTACCAATCCATTACAAAGCAGGTGCACGCATGATGAATCTGTTGCATTTAAGTTATACTTCCTTTTACAAAAAGCTCACTATTTACCTTGGGTGAGATAATCTGCGTGAGTGCTCAGTCACTTCAGTCTCGTCCGACTCTTTGCGACCCTGTGGACTGTAGCCTGCCAGGCTCCTCTGTCCATGGGATTCTCCAGGCAAGAATACTGGAGTGGGTTGCCATTTCCCCTCCTCCAGGGGATCTTCCCAACCTGGGGATGGAACTCACGACTCTCTACGTCTCCTGCATTTGGCAGGTGGGTTCTTTACCACTAGCGCCACTGAGATACCTTGGACCCAATCAATTTTAGATTCTCATTAGGTGTAATGAAAATCACATATGAAAAGAGGTACAGAGCAGCATTTAGGATGGAATTAGATCTCTGCACCAACAAAAGTTTTATGTATGAATTCCAAGGTCACCAGTCTGCCCCAACTGCTGTTTTGAGGCCTGTGGAATATCTAGGACTATGCCAGGCAGTGGGCATGGAACACATTTTTCTTAAACAGATACTTCGGGATTCTCTACCCTAGGAGAAAACCCACAGGGAAGTATTTCAAACAGGGGACCTTTACCATGACCCTCATGATGTATTCACTCCCGTCAGACTCAGGAGCTTGATATTTATCATGAACAAGCAGGCTCTTACCTTCATCCTGAATGACTCTCTGCAGGTAGTCAGCCACTAAACCCTTCAGGGATCTTCTGTGAGGCAAGCCTAGCGGATGAGGGAACAGAACTGTCGTGTCCACAACTGAAGTATGAATTAACTGTCAAATGAAAGAGAAAACCTCTTTAGAAATTCTTCCCAAAGAATAAGAAAACTGATGCAGCAACAGGAACTGAAGCAGCAGAAACAACACTGCAAAACCAAGGAACATGAGCAGTGATACCAGCTCAGTCACTAAGCACTACCTGGCTTATCTCACTACAAATTGCAGACTAACCCAGCACGGTCGATATTTCACTGTCCCCTTTTTACAGCCAGAGAAACTGAGGCTTGGAGAGGTTAAAGTTGCCTCAGCCAAGTTAGTACATTAGAAAGAAATCCAATCTCAGAGCCTGACTGCTGAGTCTACTTTCCTCCCAAGAGATCCCACTAGGAGTCAGCATGAGCTCAGAGGGATTCCTATAATTACTGGCTGGGAGGCAGCGGCCAGGGGTGAGTCAGGCTCCTCTCACCTTGGGACTCAACGGAGGGGGGCACACCTCACTCCAGTGCAAGTCCCATTTCAGTGGTTTATTTTGACTCTCTCTGGGGAGGGAGCATGGAAAAGGACTAGTCCCATCAAGGTTCAAATTCCCTGTGCTTTCACAGGGAAGAAGGGAGTCAAGTTTACAATAGGATGGATATGGGGGAGGGGGAACAGACCACAGAGTCCAGACAGTCAGGTACCATTTGCATTCCTCATTCGAAGAGCTGTAATTTAAAGAGGCGTAAAAGAAGGTTAGCCTCAGGACAAGTCATTTAAAGACTGATCAAGAAGAAAAAGGCTGGAAATTTAATGTTTAACACCTATGATGCCCTGTCCAGAAACACTATAGATTCTCACTTAATGTATCGGTCACCTCTTAGACACTGTACCTGGCTGCAAAGGACGGAGCAAAAATATAAGGTAGTTGTGGAAACAAAAAAAAGAGACATCTATGAGTAATCTGGAAGGAAAAAACAGACTGATTACAAGGAATAAAGAAACATTGAAATTTTCTAGTCTTGGAGGCAGATGAAATAACAGTTCCTAGAAAATGAGAAGCAGGAAAGTCACAGTGAGAAACTGTTTGAGAGGTGCTGTCTCTGAGGTGACAGAGGGACATGTCTGTGAAGACCTTTCCAACAGAAAGCTTATATCCCACGTCTCTGCCCACACTTGGGTGGGGTGTGGTGGGAGGACATTCCGTCTCCTCCATCACGTGCACACAACGGTGCTGTGGGAAGCGACTATACTATGGTGCCAGCTTTGCAGAGAAAGAGGGGGCATTCACTCAGGAGAATTAAAGAAGCCTGCTTGTGTTCTGGCACTAAAGAAGAACTAACCCTTCTCTGCGTGAAGGTTAGGTCCTGGGGTGGCTGAAACAGTCACGGTCCCCAGCGTTGCAGAGCTTCATTGTGCAATGTGGTGGCCACGAGCCGCGTGCAACTATTGCAGTTAAGAAACTGAAAAAATCATTCTCTCAATCAGACATTTGATATCTCTGATGTCCAATATCCCCTGAAGGAGGACATGGCAACCCACTCCAGTATTCTAGCCTGGAGAACCCCACGGACAGAGGAGCCTGGCGGGCTACAGTCCATAGGTTGCAAAGAATCGGACACAACTGATATCCCCCATCTTGGATAGTTAAAATAATGCAAAGTTGTATCGCAGGGCACTGTTCTAGGCCAGGGAAAGCCAACAACCCTTTCTTCAAGTCCCAAATTATAGATAGCTTAGGCGTGCAGCCCTCACCACCTCTGTTACTCAACAGCAACTACTCAACAATGCCCTTGTAGTGTGAAAGCACAACAGAAAATGTATCAGTGAATGGGTGTGACGGTTCTGTTCCAATAAAAATGTTTGCAAAAACAGGTGGCTGGCATGAGCCATAGAGTGCGAACTCCTAGAACATGGAGCAAAAAACAGACCATTTTAATCCAGAGGTATATTAAAGGGGAGATCTTCAGCTCTATCAGGCCAAGTAAAATGAGCTTATCTTTGATGTTAAGCCTACCTATAAGGCCTACCTGACTTAACATGAAAAAGCATTTTCCAGGATGTGACTATAACAACTTGTTAGATCAACTCAGTCTTATCTATTTGGATATTAATCAAAGATCATGTCAAAACAAACAATGATTTTGGCTTTATCACAGTTGATGGACTTTCTGATCTTGATTAGCCACATGACTTGGGCTCTCTTACACTGCTTTTGGTTTACCATAGTTGGACAGTGTCATTGGCACAGACAGTGATTCTTGTCTTCCTTGTCAAAAAAGGGGAAATCAAGCATGAGTGATGACACACCGATAATGACTACCAGGCTAACACGAGGTTTGTAAGAAGGTGAGCCTGTAACTCCTTACCTTAAGCGCATAGAGACTGTGTTCAAAGCTATGTCCAATTAGTATAGTGTCAGCACTGAAGAGGTTCAGTAAGATGGCCTGCACATCACGGACTGAGGTCTTCATGTTCTTCAAGTCGTCTTCAGCTACACCAGAAAACCTGCCCCAATAAGATGCACAATGCATGTAAGTAAAGAATGCAGCTCAGTAGATTTCATCAGTTACAGTTAGACTACATTACTGACTCAATAAGACAAACATTTGCTGATCAGAACAAAGATCTTATTGTATGACTGTCAACTACCCCTTTATTAGGTTATATTGGTATAACTTGGCAAAATTTATACTTTGGATCAATCATGTAAGGCTGGAGGAGACATTATTACAAGCTGATAAAGCTCCTTTGTGAACTCTTATCTTTGTATAATCTGAGTCTTGTCAATTACAATTTAGTAAAGTTAGCCTATCTACGTTAAGACCAAGCTAAAGATGAAACATGGGGAACATGGAAAAGCAAATGGAGCCCTAAGCAGAGTCTAGACAACTTAAGTTTGAACTATGCTATGTTTCTGCCATTTACTTATTATATTTGACTTTCAACAAGTTACTTAACCTTCTGGTTTCAGTTTTCTCATCTGTAAAGTAGGATTAACTACCAATCTTAATGGCTTAGGATGAATTGAGAGACTGGCATTGCCATATATACACTACTACTATGTGTATTGCTTCCCTGGTGGCACAGACGGTAAAGCGTCTGCCTGCAATGTGGGAGACCCAGGTTCAATCCCTGGGTTGGGAAGATCCCCTGGAGAAGGAAATGGCACCCCACTCCAGTACTCTTGCCTGGAAAATCCCATGGACTGAGGAGCCTGGTAGGCTACAGTCCATGGGGTCACAAAGAGTCGGACACAACTGGGTGACTTCACTTTCACTTTTCAATGGCTTAGGAGAATCTAGTGAAAATGTATGCATACAGTGAAAACTACATGCATAAACCTGACTATCCTCATGGTTTTCATGAAGCACATACTAAATAAGTATTCTGAAACATGGCTATTGCTGTGCCTTAGTGCAGAGTAGGAGAAAAGAAAAATACTGCAAAGGTATTTTCAGCTTAAGCCATATGTTAATATTATTGTCTCCTATAAGGAAAAAAAGACAGCTGGCTCCATCATCTGGCTTAATTAAGGAATGTGATTCATAGTCAAATATTTGGATTAAGAGGAAATGATCATGGATAGAGTACCTGGATTTGTTTTAAAGCAGTTATTAAAAAATGTCATCCATTGAATCCTTTTGACCTTTTAAGATTTGAAAGTTCTTTTGTTTTTAATGCAAGCCCTTCAATTCTCATTTTGCTGCTGTGACTATCAGTAATTACCAAAACATTTCCTGACTTGTTCCAAAAAGGAGCTAGAAAAGATTACATTAAATCCACGAAAGAACAAGAACCAATAAGAGTACAATAAATATAGTATGATTTTTTTTGCCAATTATAACTCAATAAAGTTTAAAAAAAGTAAAATAGATGGGGCTATTAGGATATGGCCAAAATGAGTAGGAAAAAAACAGCAAATGAGGTAAGGAGAAAGATTAGTAACAAAATGCATTTTCTGGTAACAGGAACTTTTATTGAGTTTTTATGTATACAAACATTTTTATGAATGTGAGGGAATTTGCTAGAGTGCTTGTTAGCAGAATTCTCTGTAATTATTCTCAAAGCTTATCACAACTTTTAATTCACTCCCATTTTGCCTTGTTGTGCTCCAAAATTATGGACATACACACACAAATTGTGTAATATATGTACTATATACTATATAGTGTGTATAATACATATATGGGCTTCCCCAGGCTCAGCGGTAAAGAATCTATGTGTATGTGTATAAAGTCATATTTGTTCACATACATGTATACATGTGTGTATTTATTTACATATACATATACAAATGTGTACACACAAACGCTGTGTTGTGCTGTGCTTAGTTGCTCGGTTGTGTGTGACTCTTTGTGACCCCATGAGTGTAGCCCACCAGGCTCCTCTGTCCGTGGGATTGTCCAGTAAGGAATACTGGAGTGGGTTGCCATGCCCTCCTGCAGGGGATCTTCCCAACCCAGAGATCGACCCAGGTTTCCCGCATTGCAGGTGGATTCTTTACCGTCTGAGCCACCAGGAAAGCCCAAGAATACTGGAGTGGGTACACACACACATACAAGACATACTTAAGTACCATTGGAAAATTCGTTATTTAAAGAAAACTGAATAAATACAATCATATCAGTAATTAACACTTCTAAATTTTCATTCTAGAATAAGATCAGTGTCTTCTATTTTATATTTAAATACATATATGTGTTATGTCATATGGCTTGTATGCCTTTAGAAAATTCAATTCAGTTAATCAATGATATTATTGGGTGTTTTATATGAGGTTTTTAAAAATTAAAGGCATATCTTATACTATCTCAAGTTACCCTTGAGTTTGGATCAGAAACATGCCATACTTCAGTAATAATAAAATAGAATTTGCACTGAACCAGTGTTCTGCATGCTGTATAAAAGCTGTGTATACTCAGCGACATGTCTACAGGATTACAGAAATTTTCACCTAATGGGAAGAGCATAGCATGATATTTTCAGAAGAAACCTATTAATGGTTAAAAGAATAAATGAATGAATGGTTTATTCAATATTTTTGCCTCTCTCTCTAGCCTTCTACCGACTGCTCCAACATGTAAACACCATGAGGGTATAAGCCCATATCTCTTATTTAAAGAGTTACCCAGGGCTTAATACAGTGCCTGCATAATTTTAGCAAGGAATTCAACAGAACATGAATAACTTTGAATAAATAAATTAAAATAGTGTAGCTCATGCTCTAAAGTTGACTCCAGTAAAGGTACCTAGGCTAAAACTTAAACTACATGTTGAATGTTCTATAATTTGAAAAATAAACCCCTTGTATAATGCATACCTAGTGTTATAGTCAATGACCTCTTCATCTGGTTTCACAAATGTGTCATAGACCACCTGGAGGCTGGGATCCACCACTGTTACTCGAGTAGGTTCCAAGCCTTTGGCTGTATAGCACTATAAAGGCAGAGATATTAAATTTATACACCACACTGAGTAAACCCACTTTAACATCTTAGATATAATAAAGGAATATTTCTAACTAAAATACACAATTTCATCCTGTCGTTCAGTTTTGCCAACAAAAGCCAGTGAGTGGATCTGACAGTCATATCAAAGATGTTCCAAGTTTTAATTTTTTTCCCTCAATGTTAGTAATATTTCTGCTAATAAAATAATTTCATTTTCTTGGCTTAGGCTTTACCAGTATTTTCATTAGAGATCAATGCTATCCAATAGAAACCTCTGTGAAGATGAAATGTTCTATTTCTGTCCTGCCCAATAGGGTAGCCACCGGCCACAAGGGGCTACTGAGTATTTGAAATATGGCTAGAATGACTGAAGAACTGAATTTTCAACTTAATTACATTTTTACTGAAGTTAACATTGTTGTATAACATTACGTAAACTTCATGTATACAACATTGTACGTTGACTTCTGTATAGACTACAGTGCACTTCAGCACCGAAATGTTGTTTTCACCTTCACCAGACAGTTGAGCCCCTTACCCATCTTTTCCTCCCCTGCTTTCCCTCTGGTAGCGGCTACACTGTTCACTACATCTATGTGTTTGTTTGCTAGTGGATGTCATACTGGACAACACAGTTATAAACCTCGTTGAGTGGGGAAAAAAAAATCCAAACTATGGTTACATAAACCTGGCACCATAGAGGACAACATGGTAATGAAATCTGATTTCTAAGCCAGAAGCAGCTTTAACTGTCTCCGATTAAAAACCTAAGTTTGAAACTGTATGTTGCTCTTCTATAATTATAGTACACAAATCTGCTCCCCAAATATGCCACAAGGAATAAAAATTTTATGTTTTGTTAAAGATGACTGTCCACATGATGTCTGACACATACAAAGCACTCTGTCATATATCAGTGTATCGGATTCTCACCATCACTGGGGGATTATCATTAACCTCATAATTGACAGATCAGATCATCCAGGACTTGCCTGATAAGCCGTGGAGCTTCCCAGCTCTCAGATTCCAAGTTCTGCTTTCCCCCTACTATTTAGTACTGATTCTCATATAAAAGAAGATAAATCCCTATAAATATTTTACTGTCTCTATAAACAACAGTTTGTTAAAAATTAAAGCTTTTATAATGATTTGGGGCAGGGAAGGCGATGGCACCCCACTCCAGTACTCTTGCCTGGAAAATCCCATGGATGGAGGAGCCCGGTGGGCTGCAGTCCATGGGGTCGCAAAGAGTCAGACACAACTGAGTGACTTCACTTTCACTTTTCACTTTCCTGCACCGGAGAAGGAAATGGCAACCCACTCCAGTGTTCTTGCCTGGAGAATCCCAGGGACGGGGGAGCCTGGTGGGCTGCTGTCTATGGGGTTGCACAGAATCGGACACAACTGAAGCGACTTAGCAGCAGCAACGGTTTGGGGGATAACAGCAGTGTTAATAACACTTTCCACCCGTGTAATTTCAGCAATGTAATGAGTAGAACAAGCAGTGATTATGTATAAAAAGAATCAATAGGTAATAGAAAAAGGATCATAGGCCAACTCCTGGCTCCATCGCTAAGTGCAGAAAGTGAAGTCGCTCAGCCGAGTCGGACTCTTTGCGACCCCATGGACTGTAGCCTGCCAGGGTCCTCCGTCCACAGGATTTTCCAGGCAAGGGTACCAGCGTGGGTTGCCATTGCCTTCTCCAGGGGATCTTTAAGACCCAGGGATCAAACCCGGGTCTCCCGTACAACCAGCAGATGCTTTCCCATCTGAGCCACCGGGGAAGCCCTAGTGCCTAGCCCTAAGTGCTGGGACCCAGCCAAGTCACTTAATTCTTTTTCAGCTACAGTTGCTTCACCCAAAACATGTGAACAGCATTGCAGAGCTATGTGGGACTGAGAGAGAAAGCCTGGGAAAGTTCCTTACACACATATACATGAGGTAAAACGTACAACCAACGTACCACCTCACAGCTCACGGCAAACACACGGGGATTCCTGTCGAGGGCTGGGAACTTGACCAACGTCTTCACAAAGCCCCCTAGGTTTTCTTTTTGGTTATGAACATGATGCTGCAACAAACATTGCCAAATAAGTTACCGTGTATTTTGGCAAGAGGAATTAAGCTCATAAAAATTTCACCACCTGAAAATCAGTGAATTAATAATAGACCAAATGTTCGTCGATCCTCTAGGTCTGTGCAGCAGACAGCAACTCTGGTTCTGACACAAATAGAATTCTGGGCAACAAGCCCTACCTTGGCGACCTGACACCCGGGGGATCCAAGAACACCTTTGCAACAGCTGTACCACCTTCCTAAGCCACCAAGGACTGCACACAAAAAAGAAAAATCAAATGAGCAAGCTTGACAAGGCAGAGTGGCTAACTCCCAGAGCATCTTACCCTCAAAGAGTATTAAGACTTTACCATGCAAATGATCTGATGTAAGGTCTAAAACCTGTATAGTTATTTTGTACAGTTACTTTTCTAGCTATTATGTAACAAACAGGAAAAACTGACTCCAGGAAGCAGAATTCTCAGGGGTTGCATTTTTTGGGGTTTTTTGGCTGCACTGGGTCTTAGGTGTGGCACACAGGATCTTCACTGCATCACGCGGGATCTTTTCCACAGGGCACATGGATCTCTAGTTGTGGCACACGGGCTCAGTAGTTGTGGTGCCTGGGCTTAGGTCTCTGACCAGGATCAAACCCCAGTCTGCTGCATTGTAAGGCAGATTCTTTACCACTGGGCCAACAGGGAAGTTGCCAGGGGTTGGATTCTGAGGGCGAGTTATAACTGCACATGTCCTGAATGCCTTCCTCCCCTTCTTCCCTTCGCTCCCCTATCATTTGTCCTGATCTTCAGCTCCTTGCCTAGTGTCCCTTCTTTACCCTGCTTAACTCTACCTCAGCCATCCTCTCTAAATTCTACTCTCTTTCTCTCTTTGCTGGAACCCTGTGGTGGCCCCAACCACCAGCCTCTCCCTTTCTGTATCTGAGTTGTTGATCTGACCCAAGAAACATCACCCAGTTACACGGCCTGAGACCATAACACAGATGCTGTCCCCAACCCTGGCAGGACCTCCAAAATCCCAACATTCTCTTCTTCCACTCCTTTGGCCAGACACTTTGCACATCCTCACAGCAACAATGCCAAGCCTTCCTCTCTCTCCTTTTTCTCTCTCTCCAATCTTCCATATCACCCGCACCCTTATCCACCCAAGCCCTTCTTCCCTCTGGCCCAAGGAAATGTTCCCCCAACTGTTCCCTATAACCCCCTCTGCCTACAGTGATTTCTGTACCAGTTTTTCTATAAAATGCGGTTAGTTTAAATGTGCTTCTTCAAGCACATTCTCATTACATTACTTTCCTCAAATGCTTCATTTGTACATTACAAATCAAATGCAGATTTCTCATGCTGGCACTTCTGGCTTACTTATCCAATTTTGATATCTTACAGCTTTATCTTATCTTCTCCCGAGATGAGAAAGAGAGCCAAGAACCAGTGTTAACAGAGCACAGCTTGTAAGCCAGGACGTGGGCACATCAGCTCACTAAACTGCCACGCAAAGCTCTTTCTATGAATGTGGAAACAAAAGCTCAGAGAGCTTCAGAAGCCTGCCCAAGGTCTCAGAGAAAGTAAGTGATAAAACAGACCCAAATCTCAGGTCCACCAGCTCCGAAGGCCCCTCCTGTTCATGACGTCGTGTGCTCTAGTGATCCCCTCCTGTTCATGACGTCGTGTGCTCTAGTGATCCCCTCCTGTTCATGATGTTGTGTGCTCTAGTGATCCCCTCCTGTTCATGACGTCGTGTGCTCTAGGGCTCCCACCCAGCCGCAGTCTGCTACTCTTATTCTCTGCAGTGTCTTCCTCTTTTTCCTCCCTTTTGGAATCTACAGTCCCCCCTACCTTCTAAAGCTAATCCCAAACACTCAGGTCAAATTTAAGTTTACTTAATCTTTACTTTGGTATTTAGTCTTTACTTTGTTGTTGGTCAGTTGCTAAGTCATGTCCGACTGTTGCAAACCCACTGTAGCCTGCCAGGCTCCTCTGTCCATGGGATTTCGCAGACAAGAATACTAGAATGGGTTGCCATTTCTTTCTCCAGGGGATCTGCCCAACCCAGGGATCAAACCCTCGTCTCCTACATTGGCAGGTGGATTCTTTACCACTAAGCCAGCTGGGAATCTTCACTATATTATTTATTCTTATATTTCTTCTGTAATACAATCATATCCACTGTTCCTCTCTACTTCCTCTGCCCTACTTTTATTCGTACCACTTATTATGATAATAGCATTTCTACTCGTGTCTGTATCTACACAAATGATTCATCTGTTCACCGTCTATCCAAATAGCTACCTACAGCCTGTACCAAGCTAAGTGACAGCCTGACGATGGGGAGAAAAAAAGAGGGATGGACCCTCCAAAACCTTGCAGTCTTTCAGGCACAGCAGATAAATTACTAAATCATTACAAAATGCAGTCATGTGCTACCAAAGCCACTGACAGCATGTTGTGATAGAAGAGGGACAACCTATTTATTTTTACCTTTTATTAGAGTACAGTTGCTTTACAGTGTTGGGCTAGCACATCTGCTGCACAGCAAAGTGAATCAGTTATATGTATACATATATTCCCTCTTTTTAGATTTCCTTCCCAGGAAATAGTAAAGGACAGGAAAGCCTGGTGTGCAGCTGTCCATGGGGTCACAAAGATTCGGACATGACTTAGCGACTGATCAACAACAAACGATGAAAGGAAACCAGCTGTGCGAAAGGGACAGGAGACAGCAGGTTAGAAGGTACCTTTCGAGGTGGCCAGTGTGGCATGAAGATAACCATGGAAAGGGTACAAGATCTGGCAGCGGAGTAGAGGTCAAATCTGGCAGGGTTGACAAAGTTCCTGAAGAACGTTCATGAAAGCAGAGGAGTGAGGTAAACAGAACTGTGATGTAAAAATTATTCTCGGGGTTGCTGGGTGAGAAATAGACTGGGGAGGGGTGGTGAAGACCGGAAAAGGCATAACAGATGGAGTGAGCCTAGAAGGACGCTGCAGCAGTTTAGGATGGAAGTGAGGGTGGTGTGGTTCTGGCAGGGGCAGCGGGGGTGGGGGGGCAGAAGAGATGCTTCTGAGGTAGAGTAAGTGGGATGTGGCCACTCTGAGATGAGAGGGCTCACCAGGGGATTCCCTGGCGGCCCAGTGGTTAGGACTCAGCTGTGGCCCCAGGGTTTAATCCCCAGTCAGAGAACTAAGATCCCACAAGCCACGTGGCACAAAGAAAAACCCCTGCATTCTAAACAGATGGATGGATAAATAAATAAAAATGTTAAAAGAAAGAGTGTGCCAGAGGGAGATGATGATGACCGTGCCCAGGTTTTTTGGTTCGAGTAGGAAAAATCACCATCTGAGGGGGCTGTTGGGAGTTTACTGTGCTGCAGGGGAAAATGGGGGCCAGGCTGGGGAATCAAGTGTGTGTCCCTTCTCTCTCAGGGCGGGGTGGGGCAAGGAACTGAAGCTATTAGCAACAAAATTACTCTAATGCTGGCCTGTGAGAAGTGGGTAAAGTCAACAGGTAACTGCCTGATATGTATGGTAAGCTCAGGTGTGACTCTTTGTGACCCTATGGACTATAGCCTACCAGGCTCCTCTGTCCATGGGACTCTCCAAGCAAGAATGCTGGAGTGGGTTGCCATTTCCCCTCCTCCAGGGGACCTTCCCAACCCACGGATGGAACCCAAGTCTCTTATGCCTCCTTCATTGGCAGGAGGATTCTTTACTGCTAGCGCCACCTGGCAAGCCCCAGCAGCTTGAATTGAGGTCCTAAAAGGGCAGAAGAGTAGTCACAGACATGCCTCTTGAGCCAGCAAGCTCCAGCTAAGTTAAGAAGTGATGCTCAGAAGTGGGTGTGTACAATGGAAACTTCATAATCAACAGTTTCTCTCTACCAGGTTGTATTTTAAAATACATATTGAAATGAATATCCCACCTTTCTACTGATTTGGCACCGGCTCAGCTTGTCAAATAAATGAAACAGAACCAGATACTCACCTTTATGACTCAACACTCGGCCAAAATGGTAGTGACATTCCTCTGTCCTGCTGTGTCTGCCTGTAGAAGTCACACCGTAGATCTTCCCACATCGACAGCAGGTCTTCCTAGAAGCTAGAACAGGAGAATTGTTCCTGAAGAGATGGCAGGAAAAACGAGGACCTGAGTGCAGGGCCTTGCCTCTGCATTCCTGATCCTGGCGTGAGCACAGACTCAGCATGATCATGAAGCACCAGGGAAAGAACAGGACTGTGTGAAGGAGTGCTTACAGCTGAGCCATCTCCTGCATCAGGAATAACATGGCTCAGAAGAGGCCTTCTCCTGACTCCAGAGTCAACCCTCCACCAGGCAGTTGTGGTTGCAGCACCACAACCTGACTGTCACCAGCTTGAATTGTCATCTACTCTAGTACATAGTTGGAGAAGGGAATGGCTTCCTACTCCAGGATTCCTGCCTGGGAATTCCATGGGGCTACAGTCCATGGGGTCGCACAGTCGGACATGACTGAGCGAATTTCACTTTCACTAGTACACAGTAACTCCTGAATTAGGACCCGTGCTTTCCTTTTAGACACAGAGATCTGTTTGTTTAAGTCACTGAGAGTATATCTGGGCTTTTTCACTAGACCCATTTCTGTCTTAATTTTCTTGCTCATGTTCATGTGACGTGTGGGACCTTAGATCCGCAAGCAGGGCTCAAACCCGAACACCCAGCACTGGACGGCCACGGAAGTCCCTGGACCCATTTATGAATACTTGTTTTTCATTAATGACCCTCAAGCTGGCTCTGATGGCGATGATGATGGTGACAACTCTTATGTGAGTGCCTTTTATGAGATTATGAAGCAAGCACTGTGCCAAGCAGCTCAGCTGCACAGTTTTAACGGACTCTCATGAACCCGACGGGGGTAGCGACCGTCATCTCATTATTCAGAGGCTGGGAGGGTCACTTGTGACTGATTCAACATCCCGGCCCAGATCTGCCCGACGTCCTCCTTCAGAGTCCAGGTTCTTAACCGTTAAGTGTACTGCCTTCCAATGAGAGGATTTAAAGAGAAGGTAAAACAAATGGTGAAAATAATCCCAAGACACAAGTTCCAAAGACATAAAAGATGAAGATAAATATCTTCTAACCAATGAAAAATATTTATATAAGTGCATTTCAAACTCTGATGGACCTAAGATTTGACAGTTGTGTTAATATTAAATACTCCCTTGCTCTCTCTTTTTTGCAAGGGGAGGAAATAGGTATAAATACATTAAGTATGGAGAAAATATTTGGAGAAAATATAAAATAATAGGAGTAATTGTAAGTCTTTTTATAAGAATTCCTAGTGAAAGGGTACGAAGTATACAGAATACAGCACTGCCTACATATGTACAGGGATACACATGAAGCAGAAGCGTCAGTCAGACTCCTTGGGTTCAAATCCTGGTTCTCCCACTTACTTTCTGAGTGAACTCTGAAATAATTTGACCTCCCTAACCCTTAGTTTCCTCACTGGTATAAAGGGAGGTGGTAATAGCACATACCTGAAAATGGTTACTAAGAAGACTTAGTAAAATTGATTAGGTACATAAAGCACTTAGAGACTAGGAACAAAATGAAACAGAAAAGGGAAATCAAACGAAAGGCAGTCATGTTTCTACCTGCAGTTTAATGATGCTGGCCACAATTCTTGTGTTCATCGGAAAATATCAGAACACTGGGACTCTTATGGCTCCAGTCTCAGTACACAGAAAGGGTAATTTTCAGATCCATATACTTACGATCATTTACACGAGTTTTTGTCATGCCTGGGTTTAAAAGAATACTCCCTGGTTTTTCAGGGTTGGGCTGGGGGTAGTTATTTTCTCGTAACTGTTCTTCAGTTAGAAGGTAGTCTTTAAGATGTCTGTAGAGCATAATTCCTGTGAGTCCTAAGAGAAAAAGAAAAGCCATTCAATACAATTTAAATAGCATTTTTTTCCTTTTTTTAAGAGATGGTAAGGTTAGAGTCTGTCAACCCTTTTGGATATGAAATAGCAGAATTCTGATTAACTTAAGTAAGATGATAGCCTCAAAGAGTCCACGTCTTTATATCCTTTAACAACAACAACAAATCAATATTGTTCCCTGGACCACGTGATGTCCTAAGCTTTGGGAAGCAGATGGTAAAGTAAGAATTACATCAGTAATAGCTGGTGCATATTAAATACACCAAAACCCATTCTAAGGACACTGATTACACTTTACACTAGAGACTTCCTTGGTTGGTCCTGTGCTTAAGACTGCACTCTCGGTACAGTGGGTGTGGATTCAATCCCTGGTAGGCGAGACTAGGATCCTGCACGCCTGCCACGAGGCACAGCCAAAAAATGAAAAAAAAAAAAAAAAAGTGGAATCTAAATAAATAAAAATAAACTTTATATTAACCCAGAACGGCATGTGAACTGACTTCATTTTTACAGATGAGTTAAATGAGGTTCAGAAAAGTCATGACACGTGACCGAGTCACACAGCACAGTTGGCACACCTAGGTTTTCTGGCTTGAAATCTTAACAATTCTTAATATTTACTCAGATAAGAATAGTACAAAAGCTTATAAGCAGGAGATAGTGGGGAAAATGATGACTCTCACAAGGGCAAAAGAGTTCAAGTTCAAAAAGAATCTCTTTCCAACATCAGTAACCCAGTCCCAGATGCCCTCACTCTAATGAACTTTCAAGGTTACTCTATTTCTAAAAACTCTAGCAGAATTTACTAGACACTCTTTAGCAAACTCTTTTAAAAGTTGCTTTAAATCCTTTTGTTATGAAAAGGACTGGGAGATTCTAAAAGCATCAACATTCTTTCAATCCTTACATAGGAGACATTTTTTTAAAGAGAAGCACAGCCATCTGTTTTAATAAAAACACAACCAAATTCAAATATTTTCTCTACCTTCTTTCTTATTCTAAATTCAGATTTTGAAACTGTATTCAGACCTACTGATCGGAATCTGCATTTTTAAGAAGATTTCCAGGTATTCCAATGCAGGTACAATTTGAAAATTTAAGCAGCACTACTTACTAACTAGACATACATTAACTACAAAAAAAAAAAAAAAAAGTTGAGAATTCAACCCAAATATTATTTAAAAGTCCACTTTTTCATCCCCAATTTATACTAATTTTTAAAAAGGATATACATGTACAAAGTATGCAGTTGATCCTTCATAATAATTTAAAAGCTGTAGTAAACCAAATTTACTTTCCCTTTAAAGTCACAATTACAAAGGCGTATCATTATCACAGTAAGCTTACCATTTTTCGTTTCATTCTTTTTCAATCCAGTTGTCTTATTATCGTTATTGCTTCCAGACGTATCTAAAACACACAGGATCTTTTCTCCTGAGATGATGAATTACTTTTGTCTACTTCATAAAAACATACAGAACATAAAAATGTCTCTAGTGTAGTAAGATATTTCTTTTCATTTTAAAACATCCACCAGCCTGTGAGAACAAACATCTTCAGAATCAATTCCAAACTGGGAAAAAGTTAAATCTACTCAACTACTAAAAAGGTCAGGGTATCACATTTGCTAAAATGAATACATTTTGACTCCTGGATAGAGTATGTTTAAATTTGAGCCATTTGAGTAACCAAATGTGTTGGCTGATCTGTATTATAGATTCCATATAAGGGAATGGGTTTTACACCATCATTTACCACAACTGTAACAGCTTGCAAACCATCTCTATTTTCATTGGGAATATTTATACTATGTATTTAGACCTGCATGTTTTATTTCTGTGTGCTATATTTAACATGAGAAAAAGGGAGAAAAGCTAGAATGCCATGAAAATATTAATCTAAGATCTTGTATTTTAATACATGTATTTATGTCTATTTAAAGTACGGTACATTAAAAAAATGCCGTAAGGAAATGGTCACTGATGAACAGTTTTTATATTCTTGAGAATGGAATAGCTTTTCAAAGCATGACACAAAACCCAGAAGCCAGAAAGAAGGGATTGACTACATTGTGAAAATAACTTCTATATTATAAAAAAAAAAAAAACTTTATAAATAAGGCTGACACACAAGTGCCAAACTGAAGACAGTATCTGCAGCATAGTAAAAGAGCACACGGAAAAGGCTGTCCCGAATGCACAGAACAATTTAAAAAGTGGACGTGGGGGCAGAAGGATGCAAAGAGCAAATTTATAAAAAGAGAAATAAAGGTCTTCAACTTCACAGTAACTAAAAATACTAAGATAACTGTTTTTTGGTTTTTTGTTTTTTTTTTACTATATCTTCACACTTTTTGAAACAGGATAAATGAGAAAGTTTGGCAAGATGTAAGGAAAACCATATACTTCATTATTGGTAGGGAAATTAAATGGGCAAATCCTTTCTGGGATGGTTAACAATATTTACCAATTTTAAACATGCAGACAGACCTTTTCTGTTAGCACAAGCTCAGGTTTAAATAAGGTCACATATATTTATCAGAGTTTATACTCGAAAAATATGAGCAATCTAACTATCCAAAAGTGTTTGGTTGATCCATATTACAGATTCCATATAACAGAATATTTACAATATAGGTTCTATACAATGTAGAGTTTCATACAGTCCATAGAAAGTATGATATAGATCTAAGTATGAACATGGATTCCAGATTAGCTGACTAAAGACTTTTATGATACCTAAGTAAGAAAAGTGAGACATACTATACATAAAATGATTGTATTCATTAATATTATACACATCTCTGTAGTCATGTAAAGAAGGGTAGGCATGAGAGATCTGGAAGACAGCTGTCTTTGTTTTGTTTTGTTTTAAAAAAGATGCTTTTCTGTATTATTTGAACTCATTGCCATGTATTCTCAATGGGTATCATACTGTTTCCAAAGGAGTAAAATTGGCTCTTGAGGAATGAGAAAAATCTTAGATATCACAATGGTATGTGGCTCTCCAAAACTCCTTAACTGACAAAACATTATCATTCAGTACTTAATTTTACTGGGGGAGGTAGAAAAAAATAGGTTTATTAGGCAGACAATAATGATTTTTTAAAAGTTCAGAACTACTCTTCCACATGGAGGTGAGTTATTTTTATATTCAGAAATCAAATATAAATATATCAGTGATAATCTCATCAGTGAGGTTATATTTACAAGGCTAATTTCAAATCTAACTGGTTATTTTCAACAACAAAAAATGCCACCTGCACATTTTACTTCAGAGAATATTTAAAACATACACTTCATTGAATATCTAAAAACAACCCTGCTAATGAAGAAAACACGTTCAGTGTTAGGTGTTAAATCACAAGCGTTTATCTTACTATTTAATTGAAAAGAAATTACCTTGGTCTCTCAGCTTCTTAAGAGTATTTATTGCTATGTTCACATACATATTTTGACTGCTACAGTGTTCATAAATGACTTTTTCTTCTGTTTTAGCCTAAATCACAAAGTGAATAACAAAATGAAAATATTAAATCCAGACTCTATGAAGAATAAATGTCATCTGCAACACATGAATAAATATGACAAAATACTTGTCTTACTCAAGGGATGGAGGGAAATGGTGCCACAAATAAAAACAATTTATTTTACATTTTTGTGTTTATATTTTTTGAGAAGAAACAACACTAAATTTAATCCCATGAAGCTAATTCAAGAGCCAGGCACTTATCTTCATAAATTAAAGACCACTGTATTTTTGTAGTGTGTGCATGGTGCAAAGCTTCCTCAATGTCATGAACTCATCTGATTCTCAATGAACAGACAATCTACTGTAACAGAGACACATACTGTTATAGTGTTCTCATTTAAAAGGCAAGGAAACTAATGCTCAAAGTGACTAAATAACTTGCATAAGATCACACAGCAAAGGAAAGACATGGTCCTCTTTTCATTATCTTTCTTCTATTAGTTACTTTCATAAACCCCTTAATTACTATTTTTATACCATAACTCAATATGACAGGTCAGTAAGAAGGGATGAAGTAAAAGAACCAAGTTCGTGTTAGTTGCTCAGTCATGTCCGACTCTTTGCGACTCCATGGACTGCAGCCCACCAGGCTCTTCTGTCCATGAGATTTTGCAGGCAAGGATACTGGAGTGGGTTGCCATTTCCTTCTCCGGGGGATATTCCCAACCCAGGGATCGAACCCAGGTCTCCTGCACTGCAGGCAGATCCTGTACCGACTGAGCTACAAGGGAAGCCCAATAAATTGTATATTATATTAATAATTTATTGTGTACCTAGTATGTACAGGTTTGGTGTAAATTTGTTAAATGTTTTCTCCTTTAATCTTCATTGTGATTCTACGAGGATCACCAATTTATATGAGGAAATGGAGGCTCAAGAAAAGTCAGTGTCTTGCCTACCACTGCAGAGCTGCAAATTGAATCTACGTGTGCCCAGGGGCCTCAGAAAGGAGTCTCCTCACTACAATCAATCATCACAAAGAGACCACTATGGGGGTTTGGAGAGAGTACCTAAAGACAGGACAGAGATGCTGAAAAAGACAAAGCTGGAAGAAAAGGGGTAACGTTTCTCTTAGAGAGGCTCTTCTTTGGTTTCTCTTTGCCATTATTCTTTAACGTACACAGAATCCTAGAGATGACAGACTTTCGCAATGGCAAGACAAGAACCTTCACAAACTGTCCCACAAAAACAATAAAAAATACTGGCGAAATAACTAATCCAACCATTTCAAAACTCTGAAAATTAGATAAAGCCAAATGAAAAAAAAACAAACAAACAAACAAAAATTGTCTAAGAGAAACTTTGAACCTCAGTAAGACAGTGTGGACTCCACCATTTTATCTTCAGGCTGTTCCCACTCCCTTTTCTCCCCAGCTTAGTGGCATCATAGCTGCAAAAAAAAAAAAAGGGAGCCTGGTAGCCAACAGAAAGGACGGACCTCTTTCAGAGCTACATTAAAAGCATCATCCCTAGAGCACAGTCAATATTTTGTATGAACAACCAGCTCTCTGGAAAAATCTCTATTCTCAGGGGGCAGTCAGTATTTGATTTGACACAGAACTCAACTTATTAGAGGAAAAATTAAAAACCTATCCCTCCCGAGTTCAATGTTCAAACTACACACAATTGCAGTCACTTTACATGCTGCTGCTGCTGCTAAGTCGCTTCAGTCGTGTCTGACTCTGTGCGACCCCATAGACGACCTCCCACCAGGCTCCCCCGTCCCTGGGATTCTCTAGGCAAGAACACTGGAGTGGGTTGCCATTTCCTTCTCCAATGCATGAAAGTGAAAAGTGAAAGTGAAGTCGCTCAGTCATGTCTGACTCTTCGTGACCCAATGGACTGCAGCCTACCAGGCTCCTCCGTCCATGGGATTTTCCAGGCAAGAGTACTGGAGTGGGGTGCCATTGTCTTCTCCAACTTTACATGCTAACACGGTAATAATGTTCAAAATCCTTCAAGCTAGGAGTCAACAGTAAACGAACCAAGAGCCTCCAGATTCAGAAAAGGCAGAGGAACTAGAGATCAAACTGCCAACGTCTGTTGGGTCATAGAAAAATCAAGGGAATTCCAGAAAAGCATCTACTTCACTTCACTGACTATGCTAAAGCGTTTGACTGTCTGGATCACAACAGACTGGAAAATTCTGAAAGAGATGAGAATATCAGACCACCTTACCTGCCTCCTGAAAAACCTGTATGCAGGTCAAGAAGCAATAGTTAGAACTAGACATGGAACAACAGACTGGTTCAAAACTGGGAAAGGAGCATATATATTGTCACCCTGGTTATTTAACTTATGTGCAGAGTACATCATGCAAAATGCTGGACTGGATGAAGTTCAAACTAGAATCAAGATTGCCGGGAGAAATATCAATAACGTTAGATATGCAGATGACACCACGCTCATGGCAGAAAGTGAAGAGGCACTAAAGAGTCTCTTGATGAAAGTGAAAGAGGAGAGTGAAAAAGCTAGCTTAAAACTCAGCATCCAAAAAATTAAGATCATGGCATCCAGTTCCATCAGTTCATGGCAAATAGACAGGGAAACAATGAAAACAGTGAAAGACTTTATTTTCTTGGGCTCCAAAATCACTGCGGATGGTGACTGCAGTCATGAAATTAAAAGACGCTTGCTCCCTGGAAGAATAGCTATGGCCAATCAAGATAGCCTTTTAAAAGGCAGAGACATCATTTTGTCAACAAAGGTCCGTATGGTCAAAACTATAGTTTTTCATGTACGAATGTGAGAGTTGGACCATAAAAAAGGCTGAGAGTCGAAGAATTGATACTTTCGAACTGTGGTGTTAGAGAAGACTCTTGAAAGTCCCTTGGACTGCGTGGAGATCAAACCAGTTAATCCTAAGGGAAATCAACCCTGAATATTCACTGGAATGACTCTTACTGAAGCAGAAGCTCCAATTCTTTGGCTACCTGATGCAAAAATCCAACTCACTGGAAAAGACCCTGATGCTGGGAAAGACTGAGGGCAAGAAGAGAATGGGGCTACAGAACATGAAACGGTTGGATGGCATCATCAACTGAATGGATGTGAGTTTGAACAAACTCAGTGAGATAGTGAAGGACAAGGAAGCCTGGCATGCTGCAGTCCATAGGTCACAAAGAATCGGACACAACTGAGTGAGTGAACAGCAACAATCCCCTGGAGTATTCTCAAAACAGTAGCACCTGGGTGGTATCATGGCAGGTACCTAAGGCTAGGATTTCAGTTGGGTAAACAAGAACCTGACCAGAAATGTAAAAGGAAATCTTGCGGAAACTAGAGGACCACGAGAGACTTTGAAAAGCTCTGACATATTTCTAGGGCATAAAAGGTGACCCAAGAAAGATTTGGAAAAGAGAAGTTCCCATGAACTCATTCACAGCTGGGCTTGAAACCCTGCACAAAATGGAAGTAAAAGCTAAGACTGTCTTATAAACAAGTTTGAAGGCACGCCTTCTCACAAAGATCCCCTAGGCATTTAAGAAACTTTTCTAAGTCACTGGCTGATAACTAAATTGTGTTGATACAGGGTGAATCCTAAAATTAAAAGTGAAGCGAAAGTCACTCAGTCGTGTCCGATTCTTTGTAACCCCATGGACTACACAGTCCACAGAATTCTCCAGGCCAGAATACTGGAGTGGGTAGCCTATCCTTCTCCAGCAGACCTTCCTGACCCAGGAATCGAACTGGGGTCTACTGTACTGTAGGCAGATTCTTTACCAACTGAGCTATCAGGGAAGTCCAGATTAAAAATAAAAGAATTTTTAAAATGCCACCAGAGAACTTAGTATCCATACACTGGCAACAATATAGAATCTACAAGATTATATCAGAAAAGACAGTAAACAAGTAACAAGCAACAAGAAAAAAATTAACAAAAACCTAGCAAAAAATAAATATCTATCTGATGTTAGATCTATTCCAATACATTATTTAACTGTATAGTTTTCTACAAAAAGTCATGACACATGTAAAGAAGCAGGAAAATATCACAAACAGGGGGGAAAAAAAGCAGCCAAGAGAAAATGTTCTTGAGAAAGCCCAAATTTTGGACTTAATAGACACAGACTTTTGGTCTTTTAAAGAAAAAAACAATAAAGGACAGAAATGGTAGAGGCCTAGTAGAAGCTGAAGAGAACAAGAAGAGATGGAAAGAATACACAGAACGGTACAAAAAAAAATCTTAATGAACTGGATAACCATGATGGGATGGTCAGTCACCCAGAGCCAGACATTCTGGAGTGGGAAGTGAGGTGGGCCTTAGGAAGCTCCACTGTCCATAACGCAGGTGGATGCAAAGGAATTTCAGTAGAGCTATTCAAAACCCTAAAAGATGATGTTATCGAAGTGCTACACTCAATATGTCAGGAAATCTGGAAGACCCAGAAGTGGCCACAGGACTGAAACCCTGGCCACAGGAAAAGGTCAATCCTTATCCCAATTTCCAAGAAGGGCAGTACTAAAGAATGTTCAAAATCAGATCAGATCAGTCGCTCAGTCATGTCCAACTCTTTGCGACCCCATGAATTGCAGCACGCCAGGCCTCCCTGTCCATCACCAACTCCCGGAGTTCACTCAGACTCACGTCCATCAAGTCAGTGATGCCATTCAGCCATGTCATCCTCTGTCGTCCCCTTCTCCTCCTGCCCTCAATCCCTCCCAGCATCAGAGTCTTTTCCAATGAGTCAACTCTTCGCATGAGGTGGCCAAAGTACTGGAGTTTCAGCTTTAGCATCAGTCCTTCCAAAGAAATCCCAGGGCTAATCTCCTTCAGAATGGACTGGTTGGATCTCCTTGCAGTCCAAGGGACTCTCAAGAGTCTTCTCCAACCAGTGGACAATTCCACTCATCTCCTCATGCTTAAAATCTTGCATGCTAAGCTTCAGCATTATGCAAACCAAGAACTTCCAGACATCCAAGCAGGGTTTAGAAAAGGCAGAGGAACCAGAGATCAAATTGTCAACACTCACTGGATCATATAGAACGCTAGGGAGTTTCAGAAAAACATCTACCTCTGTTTCACCGACTATGATAAAGCCTTTGACTGTGTGGATCATAACAAACTGTGGAAATCTCTTACAGAGATGGGAATATCAGACCATCTTACCTGTCTTCTGAGATACTTGCATGTAGGTCAAGAAGCAACAGTCAGAACCCTGTATGGAACAACTGATTGGTTCAAGATTAAGAAAGAAGTACGACAGGGCTGTCTGTTGTCACTCTATTTAACCTATATGCTGAGCACATCATGAGAAATTCCGGGCTGGATGAGTTACAAGCTGGAATCAAGATTGCTGGGAGAAACATCAACAACCTCAGATATGCAGATGATATCACCCTAATGGCAGAAAGTGAAGAGGAACTGAAGAGCCTCTTGATGAGGGTGAAGGAGGAGAGTGAAAGAGCTGGCTGAAAACTGAATATTAAAAAAAACTAAGATCATGGCATTAAGCCCCATCAGTTCATGGCAAATAGAAGAGGAAAATGTGGAAGTAGTGACAGATTTCCTCTTCTTGGGCTTCCAAATCACTGTGAATGGTGACTGTGGCCGTGAAATCAGAAGATGATTGCTTCTTGGCAGGAAAGCTATGACAAACCTATAGACAGTATGTTGAAAAGCAGAGACATTACTCTGCTGACAAAGGTCTGTATGACAAGGGCTATGGTCTTCCCAGTGGTCACATATGGTTATGAGAGCTGGACTGTAAAGAAGGCAGAGCATCAAAGAATTGATGCCTTCAAACTGCAGCGCTGGAGAAGACTCCTATGAGTCCCTTGGACAGTGAGGTGATCAAACCAGTCAATCTTAAAGGAAATCAACCCTGAACATTCATTGGAAGGACTGATGCTGAAGCTGAAACTCCAGTATTTTGGTCACCTGATGCTAACAGGCAATTCATTGGAAAAGTCTCTGATGGTGGGAAAGATTGAGGGCAGAAGGAGAAGATGGCATCAGAGGATGAGATGGCTGGATGGCATCACCAATGCAATGGACATGAATTTGGGCCAATTCTGGGATATGGTCAGGGACAGGGAAGCCTGACGTGCTATGGTCCATGGGGTCACAAAGAACTGGACACAACTGAGAAACTGAGCAACAAAAGACACATACTTTAAATCAGCTATTGTAAATATGTTTAAAAACTAATGGAACAATGTCTAGAGAATTAAAAGAAAGTGTGAAAATGATGTTTCATCAAATAGACAGTACCAATAAAGAGAAATAGAAAAATAATCAAAGTTCTGGTGTTAAAAGGTGCAAAAACTACACAAACAAGTCACTGTAGGGGTTCAACTACAGATGTAAGCTAGCAGAATAAACAGTGACCCTAAAGACAAATCACTAGATTATTCAGTTTGTGGATAAGAAAAAAGAACAAAGAAAAATTAACAGCACGTCATATGTCTGTGGGACACCATCAAAGAGACCTATATACACATAATGTGAGTTGCACAGAAAAAGAAAGGAGCAGAAAATAGTAAAGAAATAATTGTCTTAAACTTCCTGAATATTATGTAAAATATTAATCCATACATCCATGATGCTCAACAAACTGCAAGTAGAATTTACAGAGAGTTACACCTAGACATGCCAGTCAAACTGACCAAAGTCAAAGACAAAAAGAAAATCCTGAAAGTATTAACAGAAAAGTGGCATCATGTTTAAAGAATCCTTGTGAAATGACACCTCTTAAGTGTTGAAAGAAAAAAATTATTAACCAAGAATTCTATATCCAGCTAAACTCTGCTTTACAATGAAGAGGATATTAAGACATTCACAGATAATCCCAGGTGTCACTAGTGGTAAAGAAGCCATCTGCCAATGCAGGACATGTAAGAGACATGGGCTCGATCCCTGGGTCGAGAAGATCCCCTGAAGGGGGACAAGGCAATCCACTTGAGTATTCTTTCCTGGAGAATCCCATGGACAGAGGAGCCTGGTGGGCTACAGCCCATAGGGTCGCAAAGAACTGCACAAAACCGAAGTGAATTAGCACGCACAGATAAACTCTGACGGAATCTGTCACTAGCAGATCTATCTTGCAAGAAATGCTAAAGGGATTCTTTAAGTCTGAAAAGGACAGTAAAAGGTAATTTGAATCCACATGAATAAATGAAGACCACTGGTAAATGTAATTCCACAGGAAAATATACAAAAGAATAAATGTTTTTGTAATATCTAAGAGATGATAAAATAAAGCAAGAATTATAAAATTGAATTATAGGTTTATAATATATGATGCAATATATGACAGTAGTGGTAAAAAGGAATGACAGAAAGGGAGATTTACAAGAGCAATTTTCTGAATACTACTGAAATTAATTAGTTTTAATTTGAACTAGATTGTCAGAAATTAAAATGGTAACTGTAATCCTTACTATAAACAGTAAGAACACAATTCAAAAGATATAATCAAAGAAATGACCTGGGCAATTAACAGTAAACTAGAAAATATTTAACACAAAAGAAAGCAACAATTGTAGAGGAAATAAAAAGAAAAATCACACAGTAAAATCCTATTTTATTAGTTATTAGTCACTGAATTAAATGTAAATAGATTAAACACTCCATTTACATTTGGAAGAATGGGGAAAAATATGAGTCAACTATATGCTGTTTACAAGACACACACTAAACTCAAAGACCAAAGAGGTTGAAAGCAAAAGGAAGCTAATTGAGATACTCTGTAAGCATTAATTCAAAGATATTTGGAGCAGCTACACCAACATCAGACAATATAATCTTTAAAATAGAAGTTGTTACTAGAGACAAAGAAATACATTTTATAATGGTAAGAGGATCAATCCATTGGGAAGACAAAATGATTATAAACATACATGCATCTTATATCAAAACACCAAAATGCACAAAGCAAAACTGACAGAATCGAGTAAACAATAACTCAACAATCAACTGGAAACTTCAATACCACACTTTCAATAATCGATACAAGTTAGAAAACCAAGAAAAAGTGCAATACTTCAACTATGAAGTGATTATACCTCATAGTCATCTATGGAATACTCCACAGGCAAGAAAATACATATACTTCTAAAAAAGTGCATATACTTTTCAAGTACACATATTATATTTTTTAGGGCAGATCATAAAACATTTTCGTAGAGCAGTTAAGTCATAAAACAATCCTCAGTAAATTTAAAAGGACTAATGCCATACAAAGAATGTTCTCCGACCACAACGGTACTATATTACAGACAGCAGAATATTTAAGAAATTCATAAATAAGTGGAAATTAAATTACACATTCCTAAATAACAAACAGATGAAAGAAGAAATAAAAAGGAAAAAATTCTGAGATGAATGAAAATGGAAACACAACATACAACTTATAGGATGCACCTAAAATAATGCTTAGAGTAAAAATAATATTGTAAATGGCTATATTTAAAGATTTCAAATCAGCTACTTTGCCTTCCACCTTAAGAAACTAGAATTTTAATGGGAAACTAAACCCAAAGAAAGCAAAAGGAATCAAATAATAAACACTAGAGTGGAAGTAAAATAAAGAATTAAAGGAGTGGGAGGTAGGAGGGAAGTTCAAGAGACAGGGGACATATATGTACCTACTGATTCAAGTTGATGTATGGCAGAAGCCAACACAATATTATAAGCAACCATCATTCAATTAAAAATAAACTTTAAAAAATAATTAAAAATAGAGACAATCAACAAAACTAAAAGTTGAATTCTTTGAAAAGATCAACCAAATTGATAAAACTTTAGCTAGACTGACCAAAAATGAGAAGACTCAAATTATTAAAATCAATAATGAAAGAAGACATCACTATAGCACTTGCAGAAATAGAGAGAGTCATAAAGGAATACTATAAACAACTCTATGGCAATATATTAGAAAATATAAATGAAACTGAGAAAGGGCATGTACAAAAACCCAACAGCTACTATTGTACTTAATGAAGAAAAACGGAAAGCTTTCCCCCCTTATATGAGGAACTTTAAAAAAGATTAACACACATGGGAATCAACTCAACAAAGGCACTTCAAGACTTGTACTCTGAAAAAATACAAAAACTGTTGAATTAAAGAAGATCTAAATAAATGTAAAGACATTACATGTTCATGGTTCTAAGACTGAATATTGTTAATGGTTGTTGCTAAGTCACTTCAGTCGTGTCCAACTCTGTGCGACCCCATAGACGGCTCCCCCGTCCCTGGGATTCTCCAGGCAAGAGCACTAGAGTGGGTTGCCATTTCCTTCTCCGATGCATGAAAGTGAAAAGTGAAAGTGAAGTCACTCAGTCGTGTCCAACTCTTCGTGACCGCATGGACTGCAGCCTACCAGGCTCCTCTGTCCGTGAGATTTTCCAGGCAAGAGTACTGGAGTGGGGTGCCATCGCCTTCTCCATTGTTAATGGTAATACTCCACAAATTGATCTACTGATTCAAAACAACCTCTATCAAAATCCTAACTCAATATTTTTGAGAAATATCAGCTGATCCTAAAAGTTACATGGATAGGCCAGGGACCAAAATGGTGTTGAAAAAGAACAACAAATTTAAAGACCTCACACTTTCAATTTCAATACTTACTACAAAGCTACAGTAATCAAAACTGTATAGTGCTAACATAACAACAGAAATAGAGATCAATGGAATGGAATCATAGAAAAAAATTTATGGTCAGTTCCACTACGTTTCAACAGAAGTGATAAGAAAATTAATTGAGGGAAAAAACAATCTTTTGAATAAGTGATGCTATGAAACTGGATATCCACACTCAAAAGAGTGAAGTTGGACCTCTACCTCACACATTATGCAAAAATCAATTCTAAACAATCATACACTTAAGTATAAAACTACAACTCTCAACCTCTTAGGAAAAAAGAATTTTACTTTGTGACTTAGTTATCTTATATAGGATACTAAGACCACAAGAAAAATAAATTCGAATACATCATGGTGAAAAACTTTGTGCTGCAATTGATAACATCAAGAAAGTGAGAAGAAAACCCACAGACAGAACTTTTGCTAATGTTTATCAAAGAGATCTGTATCCAGAATATGTAAAGCGGGCTTCCCTGGTAGCTCAGCTGGTAAAGAATCTATCTGCAATGCAGGAGACTTGGATTCGATCCCTGGGTTGGGAAGATCCCCTGGAGACAGGAACGGCTACCCACTCCAGTATTCTGACCTGGAGAATTCCATGGACTGTATAGTCAGTGGGGTCGCAAACAGTCGGACATGACTGAGCGACTTTCACTTCACTATCAGTTATAAAGGCCTTTTTCGTATTGATCTGAAATCTGCCTCTTCCTGCATTCACCCATGGTGAATTGTTTTTTAACGTTGCCTTCTTTTCTATTTGTCTTCTGGTTGTGCTGAGTCTTCACTGCTGCATGACTGTTCCTTAGCTGCAGTGAGCAGGGGCTACTCTATCATTGTGGTGGCTTCTCTTGTTGCAGGGCTCAGGCTCTAGAGCACAGGCTCAGTAGTTGTGGCACAGGCTTAGTTGCTCTGAGGCACGCGGGATCTTTCTGGATTAGGGGCTGAACTCATGTTTCCTGCATCTGCAGGCGTATTCTTTACCACTGGGCCACCAGGGAAGCCCCCTTACGGTGTCTAGAGGGAGGGGGCATATGTATACCCATAGCTGATTCATGTTGATGTATGGCAGAAACCATCACAATATTGTAAAGTAACTATCCTCCGATTAAAAATAAAATTTAATTAAAATAAATAAATAAATAAAAATAACCTCCAGAGTCATCTGAATTTGCCCCAGAGAAGGGCAGCACAAAGCCCAAGTCTAGTGCTCAGACATGTGTTTAACAGTGTTTTAAATAGAGATTTTAAAATAGAAAGTATTGAAAGATTAGAAATCTGTAAATTCTGAACTTGAATTTCCAAACTGCAATAATCAGATGGAGCTGAGAAGTGTCTGCTTGCCTTTAGATGGGACTCACTCTATCTAGAACGGGCTTCCCCAGTGGCTCAGTTGTGAAGAATCCGCCTGCCAAGAGACGTGGGTTCAGTCCCTTGGTCTGGAAGATGCCCTCAAGAAGGAAAAAACAACCCACTCCAGTATTCTTGCCTGGGAAGTCCTATGGACAGAGGAACCTGGTGGGCTATAGTCCATGGGTAATAAGAGTCAGATGCGACTGAGTGACTAAATAACAGCAACGACTATCTAGTAAGATAGAGTCCTCACTCCTCCACACTGGATTTTTTTAAAGTGCATGGGATAGTAACTATAGCTATTGCCACTGATTTGAAAGGTTTCAATTTGGTTAAAAAAAAAAAAAACTGAGTAGCAACTACAGAGAATTCCAGAAAAACATCTACTTCTGCTTTATTGATTACACCAAAGCCTTTGTGTGGATCACAACAAACTGTGGAAAATTCTTCAAGAGATGGGAATATCAGACCACCTTACCTTCCTCCTGAGAAATCTGTATATAGGACAAGAAGCAACAGTTAAAAATGGACATGGAATAACAGATTGGCTCCAAATCAGGTACGTCAAGGCTGTATATTGTTACCCTGCTGATTTAACTTATATGCAGAGTGCATCATGTGAAATGCCAGGCTGGATGAAGCACAAGCTGAAATCAAGATTGCTGGGAGAAATATCAACAATCTCAGATATGCAGATGACACCACCCTTATGGCAGAAAGTGAAGAACTAAAAAGCCTCTTGATGAAAGTGAAAGAGGAGAGTTAAAAAGCTAGCTTAAAAGTCAACATTCAAAAAACAAAGATCATGGCATCTGGTCCCATCATTTCATGGCAAATAGATGGAGAAACAATGGAAACAGTGATAGACTTTATCTTCTTGGGCTCTAAAATCACTGCAGATGGTGACTGAGGTCATGAAATTAAAAGACACGTGCTCCATGGAAGAAAAGCTTTGACTAACCTAGACAGTATATTTAAAAGCAGAGACATTACTTTGCTGACAAAGGTCTGTAAAGTGAAAGCTATGGTTTTTCCAGTGGTCATGTATGGATGTGAGAGTTGGACCATAAGGAAAGCTGAGCGCTAAAGAATTGATGCTTTTGAACTGTGGTGTTGGAGAAGACTCTTGAGAGTCCCTTGGACTGCAAGGAAATCAAGCCAGTTAATCCTAAAAGAAATCAGTCCTGAATAGTCATTGGAAGGACTGATGCTGAAGCTGAAACTCCAATACTTTGGCCACCTGATGTGAAAAGAACTGACTCATTGGAAAAGACCCTGATGCTAGGAAAGACTGAAGGCAGGAGAAGGGGGCAACAGAGAATGAGATGGTTGGATGGCATCACTGACTCTGTGGAAGTGAGTTTGAGGAAACTCTGGGAGTTGGTGATGGACAGGGAAGCCTGGCATGCTGCAGTCATGTCTGGAAAAAGTTGGACATGACTGAGCAACTGAAGTGAACTGACTGAACTACAAACACAGGTGCTGCAAGAAGCCAGGCATGGCTTATAAATGCGCACAGCAGGTGTATGTAATAGGGAGTGGTGACGACTGTGGCTCACCAGACGGTATATAAAGTCAGGAGACACAACTCAGATTAATATACTACTGGCCTAGATAGGAATTCACAGATGAAGACAGTTTTTAATCATTAAAAGTTACCAGAGTACTTTTTACAACGCTCCCAGGTGGCACTAGTGGTAAAGAACCTGCCTGCAACGCAGGAGACTTAAGGGACGCGGGTTCAATCCCTGGGTTGGGAAGAGCCCCTGGGGGAGGAGGGCAACGCACTCCAGTCTTGCCTGGAGAAGCCCATGGACAGAGAAGCCTGGCGGGCTATAGTCCATGGGATTGCAAGGGGTCAGACATGACTGAAGTGACTTGGCACGCATGCAAGACCAGAGAAGCCATTCAAGACAGAGGGAAAACCCAGGCCCACAGCCTGGCTTCAATACCTGTGGCGGATTCATTTTGATATTTGGCAAAACTAATACTATTATGTAAAGTTTAAAAATAAAATAAAATTAAAAAAAAAAAAAGCAGTGGAGATAGACTTAATAAATTTCTTTGGTAATTGTGCCCCACGAGTTCATTCAGTACAATTGTGTGTGTGTGTGTGTTTTCAGATATATTATGTAGTACTGACCTTCTTAAATGCCTCATCCTCTGTTTTATAAACTTTCAAATACTTGTCAAAGAAGAGGTTGACATAACACCGTCTTACTTCATCAGGGACTTTGGGTGTGGATTCTGATGCTCCTAAAGCCTGCTTCCGATGGCCACCTCGTATTTCACCATCCTGACAAATATAAAATCACTGATTAGAGGAAAAAAGAATACGTGTGTTTTCTGTTTAACATTCCAACCATGTGTCTAGGGGTAAAGGTATCTTAGGTGAGCTTTATGTCAAAACTAAATTTGAAAATTATTCCAAGTTTTAAACTCATTAAAAGTAGAATAAAGGCAAGGTATAAATCATCTATACTCACAAAAGAGGAAATGGGATGGCTGCCTATACATCCACCATTTTTATTTAAACTTTTTATTTTGTAATGGAGTAGAGCCGATTATGGAGAATGTCAACCCACTCTGGTATTTTTGCCTGCGAAATCCTGTGGACAGAGGAGTCTGGCAGGCTACAGTCCATGGGGTCGCAAAGAGTCAGGCATTGACTGAACAGAGCCGATTAACAACGTGAGCGTTTCAGGTGTGTCCACCATTATTAAGGCTGATCTGATTACCCATCTCTCTGCTGCTTCCGCATCCAGATGAGGTCCTCAGATCAGCATCTGAGGTGGAAGGGGGGTAGTTTACCATTCTTAAAACAAATATATATATCCTAATGACTTTCAGTTACCATTGCATTGAGAAAAATGTTTGGACTTAAAATTTATGAAAGATTCATGCATATTCAATATTGAAATGACCACAACTAGGGGCTTCCCTGGTGGCTCAGTGGTAAAGAACACACTTGCAGTGCAAGAGACACGGGTTTGATCCCTGATCCAGGAAGATCCCACGTGCTGTGGAGCAACTAAGCCTAGGCACCACAACTGTTAAGCCCGAGCTCTAGAGCCCACATGCCACAACTCCTGAAGCCCGCGCACCTGGAGCCCAAGTTCTGCAACAAGAGGAACCACTGCAATGAAAAGCCTGCCCACCGCAGCTAGAGAGAAGCTCCTGCTCACCGCAACTAGAGAAGAGCTCATGCAGCAACAAAGCCCCAGCCCGGACAAAAATAAATAAATAAAAATTCAAATGATCCCAGCCAGAAACGAGGTGAGCATTCCTTCTGAAAGACTTTAAGAGACTGTGGGAATTCGAGGATGAGTTAAACTACATCACTTTTAGGGAGGGGGAAAGCCTTAAAACTTGACAGTTCCCTGACAAGGAATACTTGGTAAAAAAAAAAGAAAAAAAAAATCACTGCCACAAGTAAGGGAAAAATGACTAAAGATGTAAGGCTGTACTATCTTATTACTTGTGGGCATTATTTTCTGAAGGTCTGTCTCTCTCTGTCCCATACCCCAGTCTCTCTCACATACTTATATACACCCCTCACTTCCTGTGCCTTGAAAGGCATATTCCAATGTCCATCTCTGCTCTGAAAAAAATCTGAGATGGCTTAAATTAATCATAGCTATAGACGTAAGGTGCTTCCGAGGTGGCTCCGTGGTAAAGAATCCACCTGCCAAAACTTGGGGGGTTTGATCCCTGGGTTGGGAGGATCCCCTGGAGCAGGAAATGGCAACCCACTCTGGCATTCTTGCCTGGGAAATCCCATGGACAGAGGAGCCTGAAGGACTACAGTCTATAGTGTCACAAAGAGTCAGACATGTCTGAGCAACTGAGCACACATACAGGTCTGAAAAATACATGCCTAACATTTCCAAGGATGCATGTGTGCATGTTCAGTTTCTCGGTCGTGTACGACTCTTTGCAATCCCATGGAATGTAGCCTGCCAGGAAAACCAAATTAACTGAAAGTGACAAATAGGCATAAATAACTCTATTTAAGGGTCACCAAAAAGGTTGAAATTTCTCTTCAGGAGGTTTGGCATTTACCTGAATTAGAGATTTTCAAGAGAGAAGAATACAGCCACCCTCTAAGGGGATCAATATGTGGGCAGGATTAGACAGTTATTAGAGATAAAGCTCTGGTCCTCAGACTGAGTTTATAGTACCTTAACAGGAAAAGAAGCAATAGTTTTCACAGGAATGTGTGATCTGTTTGGCTTTGCAACTGGATTTTCCTTTGAAGGAACTACATCCTCATGAAGGCTGCTTGATGTACATGAATTTTCTAAGAAGTTCAATACGAATGAGAGAAAAAGGAAAACGTATATTTTAATGTCATTAGTCTCAGATGATTTGAGTTTATTTTAATCAACTCAGAATTTCACAATGTTTTGCTTATAGGCTTGAGATATTAATATATATTTTTCCCTTGAAGAAAAAAAAAATGCAAACACAAAAGGATTCCAAGTGACCAACTCCAGGATAACCTAGAAGAACAAATTTAATTTATAAAGCAACTTGCCTCATGTAAGAATGCATGCAAAATGACTATTTATTGCCCAACATATAAACATCATGCTAATCATATTATTTCATGTAAAACTTTAAGTGATATAATTGGTAATATATGGACTTTATAGAAAGTGTTTTTTACAATAAAGTAAAATTTCATTTATTAAATAATTGGCTAAAAAAAGCTTTTCTCATACCTCCTAAGGCTTTCCTCTGGCTCTGAGAGGCTGGACATACAAAGATATTTTTCTTCTGTTCTGAAGTGGCAGGATCAAAAGCCTGCCCGTCCTTAACGGCAGTCATCATGTGCACTACTTGTTGTTGGGTCTGAAAGATCCCAGTGCAATTAATTAGTAACAAGATTAGTCCCCTGAACAGACTAGTCATCTGTTTTCAGGTTGATACCAATAAACATCAACATAATACAAAAGAAAACTGATTTTAAAAATTGATAAGATGGATAATTTCAAGTTCCTCTTTGCACAAAAGCTCTTTGGAAATGCCTACATTTATGATACTACATGGGCTTCCCAGGTGGCTCAGTGGTAAAGAACCCGGTCTGCCAATGCAGGAGACCCAGATTTGATCCTTGGGTCAGGAAGATCTCCTGGAGAAGGGAATGGCAACCCACTCCAGTGTTCTTGCCTGGAGAATGCCATGGACAGAGAAGCCTGGACAGAGTGCTGGGGTTGCAAAGAGCTGGACATGACTAAGCGAACATGCATGAATAATACTATATGTGCTCTAATACACACATAACTGGAGTATACCCCGAAATAAATTGAAATAATAAAACTGAACAACTATTTAAGCATATAAGAAATTTTTCTTGAAATAAGAAAGAAAATATAATCTTATAAGAAAAAGATACTTTGTCTGCAGGTTTAAGTGTTAATAAGACATTCTACTCAAGTTACTGGAATTCAAAGTTAAGAAGAGAATCCTCTAGATAGCCAGGCAAACGCATCAGGCGACCCACACTGGGAGTGATAGCAAAGTAGCATCAGACTCCTCCATAGCAATGTTCATTACTAGAAGGGAACATATCACAAAATGTTCAGCTTCACCAGTAATCAAAGAAATGCAATACAAAATAAGGAAATAAAATTTCACTCAGATTTACAGGTTTAAAAAAAACAATATCCACTTTCTGTAAGGTTTGTGGGGAGGGAACTCTGAACATTGTAGGACTGTAAACTGTCACAACCCTTCTAGAAGGCAAAACGGCAAAATATTTTTTAAACAATAAATTTATCTTCTTTGGTCCAGTTACTTCTATGCCTAAGAATTTATTTTTTAAAAAAGTCACTGATGAAACCAACAATCATTTAAATATAAGAATTTGGAGAGATACTATATAGCACAGTAAAATGAAAACTATAAATATCACAGCATTTGCAATGAACAGGAAACAAGATTAGCCTCCAGCAAAACTTTTTTCATAAGACAGAAGGGGAGTGAAACTAGTTTAGTAAGTATCTATAATATCTGGCTCTGGGATAGGCAGGCATTCACTACCTCCAGTTCATGGACATGGAAATGAAGCACAAAGAAATTAAATATTTGTTCAAGGACATTCAACTCTTCTGAGAACTGGAATTTGAGCTGTTATCTGCGACTTAGAAGCATAAATTCTTTTTATGACATGCAAAAGATTCTACTGTGAGTATATACCAAGTACAAGTAATACAGAGATGAGTGCAGAGAAAGTTTGCGTTAAATAACGTTTTTATATCTCATAAAAGAACTTAAACATTTATAATATAAATTTATAAGAGGTTCAAATTACTTTTGAAAACAGTCAAGTCCCTTTACTCACTCTAGTTAGATTCGATAAGAGTCTGGCAAACAAGGGGTTAGAGAATACCAAACCACTGCTCCTACTACAGGCATCTCACAACAGCTGCATAAGTCAATACATAACCTTGCGATGTGTGTGTTTCTGTTTAAAAATACTTCATTTAGTAGACTGCTGATTAATATTGAATTTGTGGTCAATAGCACTAATAACTCATGCCTGAACAAAGTTGTTTTAACACACATTTTCTCTGTCAGGCACAGTGCAATCTTCTTGCTCCAAGGAACAGAGGACAGGACTCCACCTGGAGACCATTTTAAATAACAAAATCACCAACAAAGCACACAAAAATGCAGAAAACATGGCACTAAATAGACTCAGATAAGATTAACAGTATGACCACTGGACAAGAAGGCCGTGTTCCAGTGTTTAGTCTTAGCTGGGAATGTGTATGTCAGGGAATTCAATTTTTTTTTTTTGCCACTGTGTGTGTCTACCCGCCACCGCTGCCAAGTCGCTTCAGTCGTGTCTGACTCTGTGCGACCCCACGGACTGCAGCCTCCCAGGTTTCTCCATCCATGGGATTCTCCAGGCAAGAACACTGGAGTGGGTTACCATATCCTTCTCCAGTGTGTATCTACAGAGGACCACAAAAGCATCAGTATTGATTTTAAAGATACAAATTCATTTTACTGAATAGATGAATCTGCAAAAACAGAATCTGAAAATAATGAGGATTGACCATGTTAATTCATAGTTCAAAGGTTATACAAAAACAATATACCTGCTTTTAATGAAAATGTTAGATAATGGGGAAAAAAGGAAGGTTTTGAAAAACTCTTAGAAGTAGGCAATGTATTTGTTGACTGCCCGCTTGTGCCCCCTAGTGGATAAAAGGTAACAAGTACTAGAATACACTTGAGCTTGAAATGACAATGTAACTTTATATTAAAGTGCAGCGAGAAAGCCAGAGGGAGGGAGGGATGGGGGACAGAAAGAGAAACAAAATGACTCACCTCAACCTTGGCAGTGTGTGCAATTCTCCTTTTTGGTCCAGAAATGTTTTGGTAATACAGCATATCTAATTCCATTTGCTTTCCTGAAGCCTAGTGGGAAAACGATAAGAGTTATCCAATTTCAGTGTAGTAAAAGCAAATTTATTATGTTTCCTGAAGAGCCACAGAAATCCAAAATGCAAAACACTGGGCAAATTATTAAAAAATTCACAAAAAATAACTTATTTTGGATAATTTGACATGCACAGATATTCCTATAAAAGATTCCTTTGACAAATCAGCTATCAGTTACTGTACATAATACCATGGCCTCTGGAAACTGTCAAGCTTGCAAGATGTAATGGCTGGCCACTTACCAAGGTTTAGCCTTGTCATTCTAATACATTATTAATTATAATATTATAAATATATTTCATTATTATTTTTATTAAATAAATGTTATTTAAATTAAAATTTTATTTTTATTATAGTATCTTAATTTTAATATTAGAAATATATAACAGATGGTACATATATTTTATAAAGTTTAGAATATAGAGAATATGTATTTAAGGGAAACGCTTTTAGATTTAGGAAAAGGATTAAAAAAATAAAAGTGACCAACCTGTTTAGCAGTCTCTCCCTCATGATCTTGGCTTTGTGTGAGCTCACTGAAAATTCGAAGACATTCCTTCGTAGTGTCAGAGTCAGAGGGAGTGTCATTTCCAGTATATTCCTTATCTAAACCAAATTCAACTAACCTGCTGTCTTCAAAAATAGTCAAGTCTTGACTATCGTCTGGTGCTGTCAGAACTTTGTCTTTCAAGTGATCGTCTGAATAAGAGAATTGGAGTTGGCTTGGAGAAGATAGCCATTCGGTCTCTTCTTTTTGAGTATCATCAGTTTTTACATGTCTTGTCCTCTTTGGATACCTTTCACTATGACTTCCTGTCTGGATTTCTTTGTGCCTGGGAGGGGCATAAGATATATTTTCTCCTGAAATGCAAACATGCATCTTCTCACCACCAAAGCTTCCCATCTTAGAAATGTGGTTTTGATCACCACACGTGTTTATCTTAGTTTTAGCATCTAGTGAGGTTTTCATGAGTGATCTTGATGGTTCCAGCTTGTTACTGTCATCTTCTCTGTGTGCGGTTAGTTGGGTTTCACCTGTTTTTTCCTCTTCTGTGCCACTGATCTGAAGATTTCTTTCCTCCGGAGGCACTACCTGTATCCTTTCCTCCATATTCTGATATTTAAAGCCTCTAAAGCGTTTAGATTTCCTAGAAACAGGAATGATTGGAGGTACATCCATTACAAGGTCATCTTCATCAGAATCTTGAAGATTTATTTTAATTCTTATGGGTGAAACATAAGGTCTTTGACTCTCCAGGGACTTGTGGCAATTTTTACCCACTGATTTTTTCCAGAAGGGCTGACTGTCAGTCTCACCCTGCCTTCCTTTAGATGCTCCAAGCAGTGCTACGGAGTAATTGAGCAAGGGATCATATTCAAGGTCAGTTGCTGGACATGTGTGGTCCATCATGTACTTTGTAGGCTGACTCTCTTTGTTTTTTGATGGTTCATTCCACTTTTCTTGTGGGAGCAGGCTGTTTTCAGGAAAACCTTGTTTCACATTTGTGTCACTCAAGGAGACCATGGGACTTTGCGATAGCTCTTCAAGCGCTAATGTAAACTTGGGGAGCATCTTCTGCTTTTCTTCAACTTCAGTCTTGACTGACTTGATTTCTTTGTCGATTCTTTCCAATTGTTCCATAGTTGTGCCTAGAGTTGTTAATGTGAGATAAGTTTATCTTTAAACATCACTCAAGATGAAGTGCAGACTCCAAAATATCCTGGACAAAGAGCTTCCTATCACAGGGACAGTAACTTTCCCAAACCCAGCCTTAAACACAGGGAGGGGCTGATGAACAGGTCAGTTCTTGGAATGAGAAGGACAATGAAAATCACTGATTAAGTCTTTCAAATTCTAGCTCATTCCTATGACTGATTAAAATATTCACGTCTTATTACCAGCGTAGCTACACATCTGTGTGACAGGTCATGCCTATACATATTAAACTGTGTCAAATGTGACATGGTTTAGATATATATTATTTACCTTATTATTTACTAGGCAGTGACAATTTGGCAACAGTTCAAAGAGCTAAATGCTGCTTACACGGAATTGTACATAATCTCTCAAAAATACATTTCCACTGTCGTAAAAGAAAGTTTTTTTAAAGCATGAGTCTTCTTTTAAAAATTCAGTGGTTCTCAACATTCTCACTAAGGTCCTAAGGTCCCTTCTGTTCTACAGAATGCCTCAAACACAAAAGGAAGCCAAATACACCGTTCCACAACCAACCATTAAAAAAATCTAAAAAAAAAAAAAAATTAACAAGTAAAACTCGAAAGCAGCTGGATCCATACTCCTGAGGAAACCCAGAACAGTGCCAAGAGATAAGGCTGCCAGCCATGGCCCTTCACAATACCTGGCAGGTCCTTCCTGACTTTTTAAATAAGGAAATTACCATCTCTTCCCTCTTTCCAAGATACACTTTCCAATGTCAATTACGGCATAATTTACACACTTCTCCCCTCTCAAAAACAAGAGATTTCAGATATGAGATATTGTCCAAATTATACTTTTCAAACCTCTTAATTTATTTTAGATAACTTACACCTTTTGATAACACACACGTGCTTCCTCTTTACACAATGAGGTTTCCTTTGGCTCACTAGCCTTTCACTTTACCGTTCATTCTCTATTAAGAAATTAACTCTATTAAAAGCCAAAGCAAAGTGTGTGACAAAGGTGTGGGGCATTTTGATGGAGAAGGAAAAAGGTGAAGAGCAGGCATAAGCATGAGAATTAACCTACGAATCAAAAGTAACTGGTTCTGATTTTTCTTGAAAGAAACTTAGAAGGGGAAGTAAACTCTGGGTAACCAGCCAGAACTGCATTTTGGCATAAGCTGGGTTTTATTTTGTTGCCATGATTCAGGAAAGGATGTTTAAGCAGCACATTGGGGTGCTATGGGGGCTGGGTTGGAGGGGAGACATAATATTATTTCCCTTCATGTCAGAAGTTTAAAATGATTTTGCTCCACCAGAAGCTAGACTTGGAGGGCAAATTTTGAAGTCAGAGGCGGAGTTACAACCTTTCCTCAGGCTAGAGGCGATTGGGAAGAACTTCTTCTGATTTGTAACTACACCGTGCCACAAGCTGGTTTCCACCCCACCCACCACCTTTTACCAGAGCTCAGGAAACTCCTTAAGTCCACACTGGGGATGGGTGGCAAAGAGCGAGGATAAAACCACACAGTACTGTGCACTTGCACCTTGCAACCAGCAAACCAGGATCCCGCGTATGAGGAGCAGGAAACTACACACCTGCCCACCCGCTCCTCGCCCCGCCTCCCAGCCACGTGACCTTTGCCCCGCCCCTTAGCCGCAGCAGTGGGCGGGGCCACCCTCGAAGGGCTGGGCGCTCAAGGTGAGCGCTAGGTTAGCCGGGCAGAGTTTCTCTCCGGATGGCCAGCCCAGTCTACCATCTTCCCAAATGTCCCTGGATGTAACCCCCTCCCGGCTTCAGGAACTGTGGGGACACTCAAAAGGCTCTCAGGAAGGCACCCTCAAACAGGATCTCCATGGCACCCTCACTACTCGGTATATCTCGAGCTCCAACATACTTTAGGTGGGAGGGACAAGTAAGAGGGATTGAGGACTAGTTCTTAATTCTCCTGATCCTAGAGTGCGATGCTGGAAAATCTTACTCATGCAGATTCTAACTTCTTGGTTCCTCGTCCCAAGGCAAAGTCCTTGTTTCCCAGAACAGCCGCTCTATAGGAATTGCCCTTAAGTAGCTACATGGTGCTAAACAGCCCTCTTGGAGGGCTGGGGAAGAGGCAGGTTAAAAGCATCAGAGGGAAACGCAGGGGTGTTTCAGAATAGGGGGAGAAACAAGTTTAAAAGAAACTGGTATTACTATGTCCTTTAAGAGGAAACAAACAGATCAGAGGTCCAGACAACCTGTTTAGGAATTCCAGGTTTAATAGTGGCTTGGAGGGTCAGCAGGGGGCAAATGAGAAGACACGTGCCGTCCCAACACACACACACACATCAGTCTGGGCTCTGTGACCCACTCCTGACATCTAGACTGGGGGAGAGGGGAGAGGAAAGAGACATCAGTAAGGACTATCAGACATCCTTCAGGCCCACTGCCCCAGTACCTTGGCTGCATTTTAAAATGATACCTACAAAGGTATCCACAAGTTATGTCAACGATGAGAAACCAATTTTGGTTGGTGGGGGGGGGGGGTCGGCGGGGGGCATTTTAGCCATGAAAAGTGAAATTCACTCAGTCGTGTTAGACTCTTTGCAACCCCATGAACTGTAACACACCAGACTCCTGTATCCATGGAATTTCCCAGGTAAGAATACTGGAGTGGGTTGCCATTCCCTTCTCCCAGAGATCTTCCCCGACCCAGGGATGGAATCCAGGTCTCCTGCATCGCAGGCAGATTCTTTACCACAGTAAATTTACCATACTATTTTAGCCATAGTAATGCTATATTGATTCACTTTCTCAAGCTGCAGTACTTTAGAACTGAAGACAAAAGTAACCCTTACACCTATTTCCAATCAAGAAACCTCCCGGGTTCTTCCAAGGATCAGTGAAGGGAGAAGGCAGGAACGGTTGGTAGCCAACCCTTCCCCAAACCCACCTGACCTTCCCACTAGCCCTTTCTCACCCATTAATTCACCCTGGCTCCTCTGTAGCCCGAGCACCTCCAAGCTGCTGCAACTACCTTCCTTACTCAATTCCCACCGCATTTCCTGGTGCCTGAACTGGCAGTACAAATGCTGGCACCGACCCCCGGGGCTGTCAAAAGGGCACGGAAAACGGCAAAAGTAACCCACGGAGCGTAGCATGGACTTCTGCTCGAGGTTCACCTCACCTGGCTCCGAAAACGCGCCTGCACTGTTGCGGTGACAGTACCGGGAAAAGGCGAACCCCCCAGCCCACTGCTACTTCTGCCTCATATAGTCTGCGGCTACTCGGAGGCGGCGTCTTGTAGCTTTTCCAGCCAATGGGCAGGCTGGAGCTGATGTCAGGGGAGAAAATGGGGAGAGAAGGAGGATTCTGAGAATGGATGGTAGGGTAGTGGCAGGTGAGTGTAGTGTGTGTGTGCATCTATCTTCTACAGGGAAGGAGGTTCATAGAGACCTAACCTACATTTAGGGAAAACAATCTCCCAAGAGCTGAAAGGACATTTGGGTTAAGGAATCCCCTGCCTTGTGGATGCCTACCTTGCCTCTAAACACCCTTTGACTTGTTACAAGTTTGACTGTTAACCTTCATGGATCAGGGAGAGAACTTCAGTGTCAAAGCGCATCTAAACTTTGCCTGTCTCTTAGACAAGGTATGCAATTTACCCAAGTTCTCATTTTTTGGCCTGTCTAATAAACTTGTCTTGCACAGGGTGGTAGAATTCTGTGTGATATAATGTGTCAAAGTGCGTAGCATAAAGTAGGTGAGAATTTAGGAGGACAATGACACTCCCCCAGTTCTTTCCCTCCCCATCATCCACACATATCCACAAAGGATCTGATTACATGTTTCTAAAATCCTTCCAGTTGAAACACTCCTAAAAGGGAAACAGTATCCCGATTCCATTGGTCTTCTCTGTAAACTGAAATACTCCTAGGATAGATAGTTTCATAAGTCATTGATTACATAAATTAGTCTTTGAAATGCTTTCCCCTCCCCCAATACCACATACCAAGCACGGGTGCTTGGTGGGGAGAGAGAAGGTAGGGCCTCTAGCCCTAAAATATTCAGGACCCATAAATCCCCCTCTAGGAAATTAGATGCTGGAATCCCTCCTTCCTTTCTCTTCTTCTGGAAAACAATGATATCGCAAATGGTTATGGATACTTTAAAAGTGGAAAAAATATTTTCCCCTAAATCTTACTGTCCCATGAGAGCACCCTGATGACTTTGAAACAATTGAAGAATGCCAGGAGTCTCTAATACTAGTTTTGTCTCTTGATACGGCACACCTGTTTTGCCAGTAAACAGCAATGGGTGTGTTCTTTTTGCTTTGGTGGTGGGGAGGGGCATAGAAGTAGTTGCCCCGAAATTCCCTAAAATGCCCACAGGTAAGGTAAAAAAATGACATACTTGTATTTTAAAAAGAGCCAGCCTAGAATGAATATTTTGCATAAGTCACGTAACAGGATCATTTTTTACTTGATGAACTTTTTCACACCTTATTTCCTTATATTTTTTCCCTTAAATACTTTTTATAGCTGAGAGAATTTTATTGAATATGCCCTCCTTTGAAGACACTGGAAAATTTGGTCTCGGCAGAGTTTCCAAATTATAAATGAGCATCACGAAGGTATTTTTTATGACAAAAATATTACAGTTGTCTAATCATCTGTGGGTTCCTCGCTGGGCTCCTCACTCTGAATCATGTCTGACTCCTCATTCTCCTCTGAGGCTGTGGAAGTCATGTCTGTCATCCTAGATTTTGACCTTGTGTCTGACTTCTTTAATTCTGAAGAAGTGGTGCCCCAAAATGTGCTGCTCTCAGCACTCTTAGAAAATGATGTGTCTGATACGCCTTCTGATGGATGAAAGTAAGATAGGGTGGCCAGCTCTGGGTTGACAGAGTATTCACCAGTCTGACATGCTTGTTTATATCTGAAAACAGAAACATACATCAAGAACTGTTTTTGTGTGTGTTTGCAGCTTGACTTAGAAAAGCATCTTAAAATAATATATGAATTCTATCCAATATATTGTCTATTTATTATTACACTAGATAAATGAAAAATGTTAGACTCTACACAGATGTGCTATTTAGAACAGAGTTCATAACCCCTTTTGTCTCAAGGCTATGGAAAAAGAATGCATTAGCTTCTCTATCACCTTCCCAATTGACAAGGGTTGTTTCTCTAGATGATTATTTAAAATATTGAGGACAAGTTCAAGTGTGATACTCCTTGAGAGACAGCTCCATGGTCCTCTCCAAAGAGAGGCAAAGGAGCCAAACTGAATACCTTATAAACTTGGGAGTCGTGTTTGCCCAGCCCTCTACTGAGGAAAGGAGAGTGGGAGTGTCCTGTCCTGTGTTTTAAAGGCTGTGAGGTCTGCAGACTTACTTCATCATCTTCATTTTGTACAGCATGGCACTGCAGATTGCCAACAGGACGACAAAAAGGAAGAGGGTCATCAGTGAGATGCCCAGCATTAATTTTAACTTGGCTTCCTGTATTCTTGCCGTGTTGTCTTCCCATGTAGTATTCACATCAGAGTCTAAGAGGAAAGAAAGAAAATGCAGTGGGAAAGAGTGACTGTGTTCAGCAAGTTTTTCTGGCAGAATAAGGATCACAATGCAACTGGAGAGACGCCTTTGCCACCCAGAGTCTTCACTGCACTCTCCCCTCTACCTTCATGCAATGCCAAGGAGAAGGCTATCGGCCACTTCCTATGGACAAAGACTCTCAACTTTTTTTTTTTTTAACCTTTTCCCTTCACAGCAATCTTGGAGGAGCTGACCCTCACTCCATTTTCCAGGATCACAGAAGTTTATGGATTTGCCCTTGGCACATAGCTAGTAAGTGGCAAAATCTGGTATCAAATCCAGGTGACCAGATGTTAAAACATGTATCAGTCTTCCTCCTTGTATAATTAAAAACCAATCCAAGACTTGGAAGAGATTACTATTAAAAATGTGATGAAATTACACACATGGGATTAGTCCTTCAGGAGAGAAATATTCATTTCTCCTGTTGGCAGGAGTTGATTTTTCTTTTAAGTTAAAAGGATGATGTACTACAGTGCTTCCTCCACAAGGCTTAAGAACTGAATTTGTCTTTTTATTACTGTGATCAAATCTAGTGTATTTGATGTTAAAGAAATGGAAACTTAGCTAACTTTCTAAACATATGATTAAAATCATGTCTGGATCCAGAAACATCAAAAGTCTTTTTACTGAAGAATAAATATATATATTTACTGCCAAATCTTATATCTTCCTGAATATATGTCTGACTTAATAGGCATGTAATGGTGACTTTAAATGATCATGTTGCTATTTGTCCCTTCTCCCCCAACATCTTTTCACTCAAAAGTTCCAATGATTTTTCATGATTTTTTTTTCAGGTAATGATGTTTTGGTAATAAGCAATGACAAATTCCCATGTGTACACTCTCTTATATTAAAAAAATTAAAATTGTCCACGCGCAATCCTAGGCCAAGGGGAGAGAAATGTATACAGTTGTGAATGACTGTATCTTGACTTTGAGGCAGATTATTTTGGAAATAAATTATATTAAAATGGGTTGTGCTCCTGAATTAAAAGGGCTTTTGTAAAGAGGTGTGCTTATAGTACATTTGTTTATCAAGGTGATGGTCAAAACTAAAGAAGGGTTTGAAATTCCTAACCATTGGAAATTATAGAAAAGCTAATTACAAGTTGGGACAGGTTTTTCCCAGCGCCCCGCCCCCCCCAAGCCACAGTTTCTTCATCTGTAAAATGGAGATAATACCAGCTTTCATGGAATTGCTGTGAGGATTGACACAATGACATACGTAAAGTGTGGTAGGTGCTCAACACGCAATAGAAAATCATCATGCTCACTTTCATTACTCGAAAAGACAAAATATTTCCAGAACATCGTCATTACTGGTTGTCACTTTTCTAAATAAAGAAGACTGACACCATTTTCTTGACTCACTGAAAGGCAAGTGGCATTAAGTGTCAAATAACCCAGCACAGAATTATGGTGGTAGGCCCTACATGTATTACCAGATGCTATTTCTTTTTCAGTGTATTTACATAGGACAGAGGTTTGGGGAAAATTAATATGATGCCTTGTTATGAAATTTTCCATCAAAGTCAGGAGAGTTCTTTTATTCATATAAATAAAATCAAGCCATTAATGAAAACTACATCCGGCAGCAGGAATTCTCTCGTTTGTTGGTGGTGGGAATGCAAAATGGTACAGCCGCTTTGGAAGGCAGTTTGGTGGTCTCTTACAAATCTGAACATAGTCTTACCCCATGATTCAGCAGTCACAATCCTTGGTATTTACCTGAATGAGTTGAAAACTTATGACCACACAAAAACCTACGCATGAATGTTTATAGCAGCTTTATTCATTATTGCCAAAACTTGGAAACAGTCCAGATGCCCTGCAATAGGTGAATGGATAAACATACCAGTACATCCATATACTGGAATATTATTCAGTGATGAAAAGTAGTAAACTGTCAAGTCACAAAAAGACACGGAAGAAACCTAAATGCAGAGTACTAAGCCAAAGAAGCCACTCTGAAAAGAATACATGTATGTTTCCAACTATTTGACCTTTTGGAAAAGGCAAAGCTATAGAGACAACAGAAAGATCAGGGTTGGGGAAGGGAAAGATGGCTAAGTAGATCACAGAAAATTTTTAGGGCACTGAAGCTACTCTGTATGGTTGTAACGGTGGACACAAGATATTCGTGAAAACCTGTAGAATTGTGCAACTCAAAGAATGAACTCTAATGTAAACTGTGAAGCTTAGTTAATAACAATGTATCAATATTGGCTCATCAATTATTAAAAAAAAAAATGCACCACACCACTGGAAGATGTTAATAACAAGGAAAACTAAGTGGGTGGAATATATGAGAACTCTTTACTTTCTACTAGATTTTTCTGTAGCCTAGAACTGCTCTAAACAAGTCTTTCAACTAAAAAAAACTGCATCCTATGTATTGTTCATTTGCCTACAACTCCATTTAGTTTACTGTTTTCTATTTACTTCCAGGAATAGAAGTTACACAACAGGAAGATGGAAATATCTGCAATGTGGTCATGGAGAACACTGTTTAGAAACCATGCCTCTCCTAAAACTGTAAATGTCCTCTCTAGTGTAACATCAGTCACCATACTACTCTCTTACAAATACCACACCTTACTGAGGAAAACAGTATCACCATCTAGACACTAAAATGTGTGTGAGTATTTATGTATCCATTTCATTGAAGTATTTTGCTCTTACTTGGAATTGGGTGAAAAAATTGATCTCGTTGGTTGTCCTCACTGGTGGTTGCATTTATAGCTGTTAAAACAATAAATTGGTGTTATGGTAAACAAAATTCACTTACTAAAATTATTGTGTGTGTAGATGTGTGTGTATACTATATACAGTTCATTCTCATTTTTCATGGTAGTCATTAAGTCATGTAAGCACTGAATTAAATGAATACTGAACCATCATCATTCCTAAGGGAAATACAGCTTTAGGTTCTCATGAGCCTCTGGTCATATAACCTTGTTTTTGACCCAGTAACCTTGTTTTATGTATGTTTCTGTTTAGAGACACTTTATTTAGTATATATGGCTGATTGATTATACTTCCCTGGTGGCTCAGGAGGTAAAGAATCCACCTGCAATGAGGGAGACCCAGATTCCATTCCTGGGTTGGGAAGATCTTCTGGAGAAGGGAATGGAAACCCACTCTAGTATTCTTGCCTGGGAAATCCCATGGACAGAGGAGCCTGGTGGGCTACAGTCTGATTCATTAACACTGAGCTCACAATCAATAGCATTATAACTCACACCTGTATGAAGCTTATATAATCACACATTTTTCTTCCTGAGGTACATAACAGCCTTCTCCTATTTAGGAACCAAATAGCATTGTAATACTACACTTGGAGGGCATTTAAAATAGCAAAATTGCCAGCAGAAAGCACAAAAATGCAAAACACCTTACACTAAACAGGCCACAAAAAAAGATATTTTGTTTACAGCAAGACAGCTGGGAAAAAAAGGCCTTTGTTATACTTTAGCTGGGAACAAGAGCTTCAGGCAATTAAATTTATTTTTGCTACTCTGTGTGTGTCCATCAATGACTGTGAAAGTTCTGAAAGTATTGATTTGGAGAGTTCCAAAGAAATTTTAAATGTAGGTAAATTCACAAATACAGAATCTGCAAATGAGGATCCATCAAATATGGCATATAATTCACATAATGCATGCATATGTGTGATACATGAATTATATTTATGCGTGTATGCATTCATTGATAATATACATGTTATGTGTATACATGCATACATATAAATGTTATGCATGTGATTTATAAATGAATGCATGTACATTTATGGTTTACATATTACTTTTGTTCATGCATATATTTTGATATCTACTTTGCATTCACTCATGCATCCCCGTGTCCTTATACACATACTGCTCCAAATACAAAGAGGGATACTATTGAGCAAGAGCCTTATTTAAAATTTTTAATCATAAATAAATTAAATGGCTAGATTGTAACATCTGTAGGAGAAAGAAACTTTTGGTGAGAGGATCAGAAGACGTGTGACACTTGATCAACTTTCTGGGTCTGTGTTGTATTTGCTATTCACGTGATGATGGCAGCAAAATGTTGACATATTAATTCTTAGTATTAGAAAAATTTACACTGATCTTGGCTTTCTTACAGAAGACTTTAGAAAACATTTTCCCAGCTACCTAAGTACTATGAGTTTACCTTTAGCTAACATTGTCCAAAATGCAGGCTCATTTGGACTCTGGGTTCCTTCTGTTTAAAAAACAAAATAGAACAGGATAACAAAATAAGGTAATTTGACTTTAGTAAAATTGTGACAGAATGTTCATTTTTTTATGTTAGTCTAGTCATGTAACAGTTACACCTTGAGTTCCTGCCATGTGCCAGACCCTGTGGGTGGCATTAAAGTTACAGAAATGAAAGAGATACAGGTCTTATGTTTAAGGAACACACTCTTACTTTGAGAGGCAGACAGACAAGAATCACTGTTCACATTGCAGGAGAACGAGGGCTTTCGTAGCAACGCACAGGTGGTACCCACAGAAGGATCTAATTCACTTTCAAAAGCCGGAAACACTTCGCGAGGGAGGTCATGCTCTCACAAAGGCTCAGAGGACTAGGAATTGTTTGCCAGATAAACTATGTGAGAGAGAGGTCCTTCCACGGTGAGCAAACGCAGGTGTTCTGAGCAGGTTCAGGTAGTCTGGTGTGGAGAATATGGGTGGGGAATGCGACCAGAAACGAGACTGGCAAGTTCTTCAATGGTCAGATCACTTCAGACTTGAATGCCTGGCTAAGAATTTAGAATATGACCCCAAACCTAGCAGTAAGTTACTGATGGTATTTAAGAAGGGGGATACCAGGATGATAAGATTTCTATTTTTAAATATTACTCTAATATGGTTATTCAAGAAAGTAAATAACCATATTAAAGGAGTCATGAGAAATATACTTGGATTGTATGAACTGGAGAATATAGGGTTTCATGTAATGACAGTTCACTGTCTTCAATTGACCACTGCTCTTTCAAGACCTTAGAGAAAAGCCATCCTGAGTTGTTATGATTTCACAAGTATGTTATAAGAAACAGTACTGTCAGAAAAGTAAAATGATAATTTTGATTATGTAAAGTCTAGCTCTGAACTCTCCACTAATATTCTTAGGAAATGCTAAAAATCAACTCTAAGCAGAGTTAAGTTTATTTACCAAGTATGTGATTGTTAAAATTATTACTATAACTTTTAAAATTATATGAAAATGTATTAAATATATTTATATAAATGTATATTTATACACATATGATATTTTATATAAATATATATTTAATATAAACATAACTGTAATACATTTTACTACAATCAGGTTGTATTTTGAAAAGAGTTCATTTCCTATCCTTTGTCAGGTAAATCTGAAAATTGATTCCTAGATTTTTACCATTTAAAAGATTTTAGAGTGATTTTAAATTGTAGCAGTATGAATTCTTTAAGTATGTTATCACTTTACAAAATATTCAGAGTAATGAAAGTTAAATTTTTAAGTCATATAATGACATGCTCCAGGTCTGACTACAATGTTGTAAGTTTAATACTGTGAGTAGTTTCTCCAAAAGGTTCTTTACTTTCTTCATGGCTGACTATTTCAGGAGGTGCCGTTGTGGTTGTTTCATTGAAGAGTTTATCTAGGAAAAGGCATAATGGATTATCGGCATATAAAAATATTGACTCAACATTTGTAATTAGGTATTTTTTAAGCTAAAAAATAGAACAAAGGAAAGGAGAGAGAAAACCAACAATAACAACAACAACAAAACCAGAGAGAACGCTGTTGACATTTTCCTGAGATACCTTAAAGGAGGGGAAAGAAGCAGCCACTGAAGAATGATGTTTGTACAATAAGAGGTTGCCTGAGGTGGGATTGATGTGCCTATAATTTGTGAGAGAGGAGAAACTGGGAGTGTGGGGCTACACACTTCCTCTGGCACTAAGGAAGCTCTGTTGGGTGAAGTACACGGGCTTCACGTGGTTTCTGGCACAGGCTCTGAAGTAATACTATCCACCTAGGACAACTTGGTTGCTGGTTCAGTGTGATGACATGAAAGAGGCGGGTAGCAGCTGTGTCCTGGTAAGCTGGAAACATATGCGTGCTAACCACTCAAATCAGTTTGGGCAATTAAAATTTGGGGTTACAGCTCAAGGATTTCCAGGCCTGATTTAGGCTATATCTCAGTCTATAATGCATCCATCTGGAGGTATGTAAGAGTCAATTTGGGAGAAGTTGTGACTGGAAAGCTTCCCTGGTAGCTCAGCTGGTAAATAATCTGCCTGTAATGCAGGAGACTCCGGTTCGATTCCTGGGTCAGGAAGATGCCCTGGAGAAGGCAAAGGATACCCACTCCAGTATTCTGACATGGAGAATTCCATGGACTGTATGGTCCATGGGGTCACAAAGAGTCAGACATGACTGAGTGACTTTCACTTTTACTTTTCACTTTGTGACTGGAGGACCATTTATTTTTCTCCCTATGAAGTTGGCAATTTCAGTTAACTTTGCTTCAGACAGGAAAGGATGCAGTGTCGTATGAATTACAGGCAATCCCACTCTAGGGAGATTTCTACTGAGCCTACAGACAACATTATTATAGGTAACTTATTGGAAAGAAAGGATGGAAAAAAATAATCCATTACCAGAGCTGACATGGACTCAGGCAGGGCTGGAATGACTGGGATGTAATCCTTAAATACTGCTTTGCAACCCCCATTTGATTTGAGAGAAACACGTCTGGATTGCCTCACTACTGCCTGTCCTCATCATTTTAGGGACTAGAAGAATAATTAGTCAAAATTATTCTGGAGATTTCCATCTCCTTGGGGAGCTTGCTTCTCCAGAATGTCCCCACCACTCAACAAGTCTCTGTTAGAGCCCCAGTGAAAATGGCAAAAATTTCTTATCCCAATCCAACTTTGACAATCCTCTGGGGTCCTGAATTGTGGGAAGAGAAGTTACGGTTTTGAAATCTCTTCCATGGGTCCTGTGGTCATCGATAATCCATCTCCTAAAGGGAATTTTAGGTACCTGGCCTGTTGAAGAAACAGTTCAAGATGTTGTCTGCTGTATGCAAACAAAATTCCCATAAGAGATCTGTCTAAATTAACGTGTGCCCTCGAAATGTCCCTATGTCATATTTATGTTTCAAGTTTTGGAATTGCTCAAAATGTTCCATTATTGTCAAGAAGTTTTATTAATTATTAGGCATTGCTGAGTCTGGTTTTTCCTATTAAATATTGTCATAGTCAGAAACATTCTCTCTTGCCCTATTTACTTTCATCCTCTTTTCCTTGTCTTCTTGGGTTTCATAGATATGAACTATTGATGCTTTATGGTGAGGGATGTGGTATATATACTTTAGAGACTTGCAATGGCCTCCAAAGTGACATGTTGGCAACACTTCCTCATTTCCTCTATCAGTAGTTATACTTGGTATAAAGATGCAAAAAAGAGATAATATTTGAAGCTGAAAGCACAAAGTAGAAAGAAGTAAAAATGTGGGTTTAAGAAAAAAACAATCTTCTGGAGTCCTAAATTTATTTATTTTCTTTTCCTTTCCACTCAAACCAAAAATATGAGGCTAAGAAAGGTAAAAAAACATTCTTGCCTTCTGAATTTACCAGTGCAATGGCTATGGTGGAGTCTCCTTATTTTACGAATTAAGACTCCCTGATGCTATTAGCTCCACTAAGACCTTTTTCCTACCCAATAGTCCGCAGTGCTATTTTGAAATCTTGCTTTAAGTGTTTTTCCTATTTGCAGTGCTGCCTTTCAGTACTTACAGTTTCTCAGAGAAAAATTCAGATCAGTTGTTGCTCTCACGGATATTTCAGACTGTGTGCCATTTGGATTTTGTGTTGTGAAGACATCTGAAAACATAAGATCAAAACTTTTCAGCAGCTAGGTAAGTCAGTAAGTAAGTAGGTCTTGTTCCTAGGTAAGCCTTGTTCCTTTTACATTTTTTCCTCATCTGAATTTTTTCCTAAAACATATACATTAATTCTAAAAAAAAGATAATAAAGTATTTGAGACATTCTTCAGCTACAAAATAACAAGTGGGGCAAGGGTCAAAAACAAAATTCATGGGGGAAAAAAACAAACTAGTATCCTTATGCTAAATGATTCTTTCTGAAAAGAAACTATTAAAGAATTACAAAAAATATATACAAGTGCATAATGGGTGCTGAAGGAGGTTTGTAGATGTGTAATATCGTTACTGTTTGTATTATCATTGTTACATTTTAGCCAAGAAGCATTCACTTGCCCTTGAACCTTCTGCTAGACTGTAATAGTTCTGCTTTAAAAGCACATATTTCAATAACAATCACAATCTCCCAAATGGATTCACATTTACATATGCACATAATGAATCCTGCTCTTAAAGAGTTGCCAGTGAGGCTGGTTGTAATTTAAAACTAATGGATGTATCTATTCAATCAGAGTCAAAGTAAAATGGATCAAGATGCCATACTGAACATACATACACAGATTTCCTCTTTCCAGAATCTCATGAAATGACAGAAAATTTTACACACATGAATGTGTATATGTGTAGTATATACATATACATTCATTTCCCCAACACACAGACACACACACACAGTCATTAATTTTGAAAAATTTCTGAGGTAGATCTATGGAGAAATAGAAGAAAATCATAGGTCAATATTTAATGCTATGAGTTATTAGAGTATAAAAACTAAAACATTGTGGATCTTTGCAGGGAAAGACAGATCAAAGAAACAATGAAAAGGTATTAATAACAATTGACCCAATTTCAAACAGAATTTCGATTATATGAAATGTGAGTTTCATATCAGTAGGGAATTAGTGTTAGACAACTGGCAATCCTCCTCGAAAAACATAAAGTTTTATGACTATTTTATACCATATACAAAAGTAATTGAATTTAAGACCTAAGAGTTTTAATAAAAATATGAAGTTATTAAAAAAATTGGAAAATAATTTAATATCTTGGATTGGATAAGGCCTACCTAAACAAGATACAATATGAAGAAGTTGTATAGAATAAATTGTATAGAATAAATCAATAAAGAAATTGATTAATCAAGAATTGATCTTATAAAATTTTAAATTTTCTCTGTGATTAGAATACTTAAACAGGTTTAAAGGTGAGTGACAGCCTGGGAGAAAATACTTGTTACTTTTACCATAGAGAAAAGATTGAATATACTAAATATAAAAAAGAGCCCTTACAAATAAATAAAAATACAATCTAATAGAAAAAATGGGCCAAGGATATGAACAGGTAAATCATAAAAGTAGAAATAAAAATGCCCAGTAAATATAAAGAAACATTCTCAGCTTCACAAGTAATCAGAGTGCAAATTGAAACAGTAATGAAAATTCTCACTTATTCACAAAACGTGATTAACATTATTCAGTATGTGTGACATTGTGAAGCATTCTTGATAGATGTGTTTTAGAGTACAATTTGGTGTTACCTATCAATATTTTAAAAGATTTATCCTTGATTCAGAAATTTCAGTACTTGGTATCTATCCAAAGAGAGATACACTCAAGTGTACGTGAGAACAATATACAAGAGAAAAAAACTGCATATAATCTAATTCTTTAATAAGACAGTGGATTAATTATGGAAAATCATTTCATGGAATACTATATATCCATTAAAAATAATGAGGTATACATGAAAAAAATCTCCAGAGTTCTTAAATGAGAAAAACCATGTCATAATACAATTCTTTAGTATAGTCCCATTTATGTTATGAGTCTGTGTGTGTGTGTGTGTAAGAAAGATTTTTTAATCAAAGTAATCATCAGGCTCTTGGTTTACTTAATCTCTGAGAATTAAAAATAGAGAAACATCCTGAAAAGGGAACAACTGCATCATTTTGCAGTCGATACATAGTACACATAGCCTGGGTTGGATAGATTAGACACCGCTCCTGACACTGCTTCTTTGTAGCTATGAAACCTGGCCATCAGGGATTTTTTTCACCTACAAAAGAGGATAGTGATTCCTCAAAGAAAGAATAGAAATACAATTTATGTACTAATTATAGTTTTCAAAGTACATGAATATATGTATATATGTATATCTTCATTGTATTTCTATTTTTTCTTTGGCTAATATTATTAAAACTTCCAGTATAGTTAGATTTAATCTTAATTATTTTTAATTTTTAACACGAGTTTTTTATGAACTTTTCACATTTTAAAATGGTGGACCTTATAAGGACATGGAAAGCTTGTATGAAGAAAGGTGAATAAATTGAAGTTTAGCAGATCTTCCAAACATCTCAAAGTCATCTTGTTATGGGTTGAATTTTGTTTGCCCCAAAAAGCTATGTTGAAGTCTTCACCTTCAGCACTGCAGAATGTGACCTAATTTGAAAATTGAGTCATTGACAATTTAACTAGTTAAGATGAAATCGCATGGGAGTAGGTGAGCTTCTAAACAAAAACAGTGTCCTTATTGAGAAGAGGGAAATTTGGACATGGAGACACAGGAAGAACTTGTGAAGACTGAGGCAGAGACTGGAGTTCTGCTGTTCCAAGCCAAGGAGTTCCTGGGGCTACCAGAAGCTGGGAGGTGCAAGGGAAGATAGTCTTCTAGAGTCTGGGCCACGTCCGCGGCTTGTTAGGAACTGGGCGGCACAGCAGGACATGAGTGGCAGGTGAGCGAGCAAGCAAGACTTCATCTGTATTTGCAGCCGCTCCCCATGGCTCACATTACTGCCTGAGCTCTGCCTCTTATCAGATCAGAGGAGGCATAATAAACGTAATGCGCTTGAATCATTCAGAAACCATCCCTCCACCACACCATCCATGGAAATATTGTCTTCCACGAAACTGGTCCCTAGTGCCAAAAACATTCGGGACCACTGCCCTAGAGGCTTTGAAGAGAGTACGGTGTGACCAAAACTTTGATTTTGGATCTCTGGCTTCTGTGAGAATTGTGAGAGAATAAATTTCTTTTGCTTTGAGTCCCCTAGTTTGTGGTACTTTATTTCAAGAAGCTCTAGGAAACTGACACACATCTCCAAATAAATTTTGCTTATCCCACCACAGAATTCATTCAGTTGTTACTAATGTGAATACATAACCATGCTGCTAGGATAAATCCTATATTAATTATAGACAGTTACCAAACCTTATTAAACTTCATAATATCTCATGGAAAAAGTTGAAGAAAATAAGAATTCCATTTCATACACCAAGACGTCTATAAGGTAAATTAAAATTTAAATAGGAAATAAAATGATTATAGAAATTTTAGAACTTATAAACCAAATCAGTCTAATCATCTTTTGCATGTGTATTGCCATTAACTTGGAAAACTTACACTGTTTTACATCTTTATAATGATCGCCAGTTTTCTCAGGAGTATGCTCCTTATTTTCTTCTTCCATTGTATGGGGCTGTTCAGGCACGGGCTGTTCAGGCATGGGATGTTCAGGCACGGGATGTTCAGGCACGGGATGTTCAGGCATGGGATGTTCAGGCACGGGATGTTCAGCCACAGGATGTTCAGGCACAGGCTGCTCAGGCACAGGCTGCTCAGGTATGGGCGTCATCTCATGCTCTGGAAAAAAGCATGACCAGAGGTCAGAAATGTGTTGATTTCTTTCCCAATTTTTTTAAACTGCACTTTCTTCACAAAGGATATGAGACAGAGATTTAAAATCTAAGTTATATCATATTTCCAACAATGCACTTTATATCACCTTAGAGAAAATTGCCATGGACTGTTGGAGAGGGTAGGAAGAAAAGTGGGCCCTCCTATAGTATCAGTGGGAATGTAAATTGATACAGCCACCATGGAGAACAGAATGAAAGTTCTTCAAAAAACTAAAAACAGAGTTGCCATATGATCCGGCAATCCCACTCCTGGGTATATACCAAGATGAAACTTTTCATTCAAAAAGCTCCATGGACCCTATGCTCATAGCAGTACTACTTACAATAGCCAAGACATGGAAACAGCCTAGATGTGCTTTGAGAGATGAATAAAGAAGATGTGGTGTACATACACATACAATGAAATACCAATTAGCCATAAAAAAGGATGAAATAATGCCATTTGCAGCAACATGGATGAACCTAGAGATTATAATATTAAGTGAAGTAAGGCAGAAAGAACAAGACAAATACAGTATGATATCACTTGTATGTGGAATCTAAAATACGACACAAATGAACACATCCATGAAACAGACACAGAGAACAGATTTGTGGTTGCCAAGGGGGAGGGGGTGGAGAGGGAAGGACTGGGAGTTTCAGATTAGCAGATGCGAACTATTATATACAGGATGGAAAAACAACAAGCTCCCACTGTATAGCACAGGGAACAATATTCAACATCCCATGATAAACCATAATGGAAAAGAATATGAAAAAGAATACATACGCATAACCGAGTCACTTTGCTGTTGAGCAGAAATTAACACAACCTTGTAAATCAATTATACTTCAATTAGATTTTTAAAAAATTGCCATGGACCAGTTTTCTAGGATAATGGGTCAAGTTTCTTATCTGCTATTTGAGTGAAAGTTTGAAATGATTACTTACCTTCATAAGGGGGATCTATACCACTAATCTCTGGGGTGAAAACCCCAGATAAAAAAATAAACAATATAAAATTCATTGGGAAAACAACGTGATTTATCCAGTGATCTACTGTGTCTCAGAGTTTCCCTTCTGTTGCCCAGCAGGTCCTATAACTAGCGAGGACATTATGATGTCACTGCCAGATGGAGGTCAGAATGCTGGAGAAGAATTTCCGAAAGCTCTGTGACTCAGTCTCATGACCTTATCTTAGGTCATGTGACGGTTTTTAGGATCTTTTTTTTAAAAATAAACCATTATAAGATTTATAAGATTATTATAAGATTACAAGAGGTATGCTCTCATGAAATAATGTAAATCATTGGTCCCTGGATTTTAAAGAACCATTAATATTGTTGATAGTAAGACAACAACAGACCTTTTTGGTTTTCAGAGCTTTTACAATACTGTATGTTCTTTTGAATAATCATACAACATCTGTTAAAAAAAAAACTAATAAGATGCCAAGACTCAATCCTAATGCTCTGCTAACTCTGGTTCTTGGGCTATCTTAACTATAATTCTTTAGGAGGGAGTTATTTTGAAACATTTTTTGGGGGGATTTTAAGACCTATGTTATTTATGAAATATATTTGTTTTGTTAAAAACACTTTTAAAAATGAAACCCATCTTTTACCTCACATACAGACTGAGAAAATTATCTATCAATCAGAAGAACATTTAGGCTTAGATAATATTAACATATTTCTCTTATAATAACTCAAATAATAAGCAATAATGGCAAGAAATCAAATGGACAATACCACCAATATTGCTCTTCATATTAAAGGATCAACTAACATCCCCTCCCTCAATTCTAACTATTATTGATGGATAGCCTCTCAGCTCTAGAGAATATCCACAACTAAAAAGACACAAGCATCAGGAGAAAAGGGGCTTGAGTTTAAAAAGGCTTGAAAGTTTTTTCAGTATAATGAAGGCTCACAAATGAGGTTCAGCCAGTGTGATCTCAACGGGGTATATATGAGGAACAAAAGAGTGAATTCGTTAGGAGTCTAAATTGTTTAAGAGAGTGAGGGGAAGCAGAGAGGAATCATCCTAAAGGAAAAGATTGTCAGGTTCAGTCTCAGTGAACCAAAGCGAAACGGTTCTGCGTGTAGCGCTCTTTCTTTAAGCCCTCCAGCCCGTTCTTCCGTGGGTGTAGGGAGGTGGAAAAGGGATGAGAGTGAAGAGCTGTCAGGCAATTAGTTAAGATGAAGTCATACTAAAGCAGCGTGGGTCCCTCATACAGCATGATTGGTACTGTTATTTATTTATTTTTTAAAGGGGTGGGGTGGGGAATGGTGGTAGTTTTCTGGTAACCCAGTGGTTAGGACTCTGGGCTTCCATTGCTGGGGACACAGGCTCAATGCCAGGTCAGGAGACTAAGATCCTGCATGCCATTGGCATAACCCCAAAATAATAATAGAAAATTTTAAAAAGGGAGAGATGAACACAGAAACAGACATGCACACATACAGAGAATGCAATGTGAAGATGAAGGCAGAGACGGGGATGATGCAGCAAAAATGAAGGAACACCAAAGACTGCCAGGAAACCACCAAAAGCTAGGACAGAGAAGGAACCAACCCTACTAACACCTTGGTCTCAGACATCTAGACCCAAGAACTGTGAGTTCAAAAGAACATACAGTATTGTAAATGCTTCAAAAACCAAAAAGGTCTTGTCTCTTCTTACCATCAATGATATTAATGGTTCTTTAAAATCCAAGGACCAATCATTCTCATTATTTCATGAAAACATATCTCAACAAATCTGTTGTTGTTTAAGCAACTCAGTTTGTGGCACTTCATTACGGCAGCTCTAGCAAATTAATACCAGATAAACCCTGAGTTCTTGGGACAAGATTATGGAAACAGTGAATTTGTCCTCACTGGATATCATCATTTTAGGCCACAGTTAGCCTTTCCAATATTCTATTACTCAATTAGAGTAGAGACTTCTCTTTTTAAAAAAGTGTATATTTATTTTTTATCTATTAAACTATATTTTAAGTCTTTGAAGAATGCCCTAAGGAGGATCCATTGCTAATACCAAAGATGCCATTAGATATACTTTCTAACCTATGATTTTACTTTGTTTTTTGTCTCTTGATCATGTCTGCATTGTAAGTCCCTCTTCCACTTCTGTGTCTTCTCCCACAGGAACACTGGGCCAGGACAAAAGAGAAATATATTTGGGTCACCACTCCATCCCTTCCTACCTATGTGATCATGAGCAAATCATCTCTCCAACACTGAATTTGATTCTCTGGAAAATGAGTAAATTATATATCACATCAGGTAGATAATCAAGTCATTTACTGGGTTGAATGTATTTCCTGAATTTATTTACTTCATAAAGAATTTATTTAATTTCTGTACAGGTAATTTTTCTTCACGCCTAAAAGGATTAGTACTGGTGAGATTTTCATATATACAGCTTTTTAAGAGGCACAACAAACAAGGAAATATAAATAGAACAAGTAATGAAGTAAAAGACACGCAAACATTAAGAAATGAGACAATCTTGTAAAATGAAAGCAGTTGTATTTTAAAGAATGTCAACTGAGTCACCCTAATCTTCGAGAGAATCCATTAAACGCAGATAGTTCCACAAGGCACACCTTACTTGTTGCAATCCATGAACTGAAGCCTCCAACCTTGCTTAAATTATTAATTTGAATATTATTTTCCTTAAATCTGAATAGCAAGCTTACACACAACATCAAATAAATGATTGGTTATATCACTGTAATTTTGAAAACCCAGGAACAATGAACTGTGCTTTATCAGAACGGTCAGAGAACTGAGGTTCTCTTTAACAGGCTTTCTCAAACTAAACAGAAGTTATCACTTCAGGATTATTAATTTTCAAAGAACTAAGATCTTTCAAAATACATGAAAGTTCTTTTGAACAGAATGTAATCTCTTTCCTCTCTTTGTGGGACTGTCAAGAATTATAGGGCCTTCTGGGTTAAGTGAGAACCTTGATTGCCAACGTGTGCTTTCGTGAATCATTTTGCGTATCTGAGCTTTTTTTTTTTTTTCCAAGTCCAAATCCTTTTTATTTACATTCTTTTATTTTACTTTATTTTGTATTAAGCTAAAGTGGTTTTTTAGCTTCTAGATAAATAGAAACATTGAAGTAAGAGTATTTTACTAACCTGATGACTCTTGTAGTAAAAGAGAACTATTGATGTTCAAACCTTGAGTTAAAAACCAGATTTTTCATTCACAGCTTAAAGGAAGAGGAAGATTGCATGAGATCTGGCCAGGCTGAGGATGTTTAATGAGGTTGCTATTCAAAAACTGCCACTTAACCGAAGTCTTAGGAGGTTGCTAATTACTAGCTATCCAAAGAGTCAGAATAACAGGATGGATGCATTAGGACAGAGAGATAAGAACATTGAAGTTGCTAAGTAAAGAGCAGAAAAACTGTTTTATGGTGGAGTCTGGAAGTTTAACATTTCAAAGCTGATCAGAATTGTGTAATAATGAGGTCCAAAGGGCCTGGCGTCAGATCGCTAAATTGGATTAGAAGGGAAGAACAACACTGGCTCTGGGATGTAAATTAAGTAAAATGAGAGACCATGATGCCCTGTCTGTGTGTCCAAAGATGCTCCCTAGGACATGTAAGACTTGGCAATGAGAGGAATTGTGGGAAATTGGTGCCCTGGTTTTCCATGAATGAGGGGGAGTGTTGTTGTTTAGTTGCTAAGTTGACTCTCTTGCGACCCCATGGACTGTATCCCAACAGGCTCCTCTATCCATGGGAGTTCCCAGGCAAGAATCCTGGCCTAGGTTGCCATTTCCTTTTCCAGGGGATCTTCCCGACCCAGGGACTGAACCCACATCTCCTGCACCGGCAGGTGGATTCCTTACCACTGAGTCACCCGGGAAGCCCAGAGATGATAGTGGTGGGTGGGCGGGTGGAGAGTTGAATGGCTAAATGGTGGAAACCTAGGAGGGTAGATGGGTTTTGAGCAGAAAAGTCAAGATATTGAAACAGCAAGAATCTAACCACATCTCAAGGCACTGATATACACTTGGGTACATGAGATGTAGCAGAAGGGGTTCTAGAAAGTTGCAAGGAAGAGCCACACCTCCGTGAGACGTTTTACTCATGCTGAATCCAGATGCTCCATTTATAATTTAACATTATAATATAAGCATTCTCATACACTTAATTTTAATGTCTGTATAACATCCAATTCAGTGAATATTCATTACTGTTTTGGGTCATTTACCTTATTCTTAGTTAGGTTTCCAATTTTGCTTATTATATACAATAAAATAATGAGCATATTTATGGCTAAAATTTTTTCAGCATTTACACTGATTTCATTTAGGACAGTTTCCTAAAAAAAGAATTTCTACCTTAAAGCTTATGAACATTTTCCAGGCTCTTGATTTTCACTGTTCCACACTCATCTTGGATTTTCTCAGCCCCAGCTAAGAAAGCAACCACTACCTCTAAGAATTCCTGGTTCCTTTTAGCAGAGAATAGTATCCACATGCCAAGATCCAGATGCTAGATGGGTTCATTGAATCAGAACACCACTGGGGTCAGGTCCTGCTGGAACAGAGACAGGAATGCAGTGTGTGGTGCAAAAGCGTACCTCTGTGTGTAATATACGCATGTGTGTGTGTGTGTGTGCGTGCACGCGCATGTGCTATCACTTCAGTTGTATCTGACTCTTTGCCATGCTTTGGACTGCATTACAGGTCCAAAAGGCCCTATTGGAGTGAAAAGAGGTAATCTCAGACACTAATACGTCAGCAAGCCTAGCTCTTCTAACAACTGGCTTTCAGTGAGCTGGGAGCTGGATCCCCAATTCAGTGAGAGGGCACGACAAGTATGTGCGTGCATGCTGAGTCGCTTCAGTCGTGTCCAACTGTTTGTGACCCTATGGACCGTAGCCCGCCAGGCTCCTCTGTCCATGGGATTCTCCTGGCAAGAATACTGGAATGGTAATAATACTGTGCCTTCCTCCAGGGGATCTTCCCTGCCCAGGGATCTAACCCAAGTCTCTTATGTCTCCTGCATTGGCAGGGGTTCTTTACCACTAGCGACACCCAGGAAGCCCCATATATGTATATATACACACACATATTTACATCTAGGTTTATTTCTATAGCTATCTATATCAAAAACATGGGTTCAAATAGTTACCTTTGATTTTAGACGAACCAGTTTACATATTTATAACCCCCTTCTTTGACGGTGAGAAACCTCACTTCCACTGTGCTTAATGGAGTATATTTACTTGTTTGATTAACCACCCCTGTCCCCAGCATACTGTAGAACCAGCTTTCCATTGCTGCTGCTCTCTCTCCCTGCAGAGATGCCCTTTGCAACCTCCTCAGGCTCTGACATCCTCTGCCAGGCTGCCCTCTCAGATAGATGACCTCCTCACCCCATGGGCCTCTGCCACCTCATGGTAGGCAGCCTTCCTACACAGATGCCTGCTTCATTTCACCTGGACTCCAGTAATCCGCGCCAGGCCACCCCTTTCCCACCCTCCTGACCCTGATTCAGTTCCAACATTCTGCACCAACCATTCCTTTCCCTACTTGGAGGCCCTTCTCATTCCTGCTTGAGCTCTGACACCCCACCCTGGGCCACATGGCTCTTTCCACCCAACCCTGGCACAGATCCTACTGTGAGTGACCCTACCTAAGGCTTTGGGATAGGGATTTTCAGGACGATAAAGGGGGAGGTGACAATGCAGTCACTTTCGAATTTAGTGGGCTCGGAAACATTCAGAACTTCTGAACAGTGTGGTCTCGTTCTTTTTTTTTTTTTTTTAATTTTATTTTATTTTTAAACTTTACAATATTGTATTAGTTTTGCCAAATATCAAAATGAATCCGCCACAGGTATACATGTGTTCCCCATCCTAAACCCTCCTCCCTCCTCCCTCCCCATACCATCCCTCTGGGTCGTCCCAGTGCACTAGCCCCAAGCATCCAGTATCGCGCATCGAACCTGGACTGGCAACTCGTTTCTTACATGATATTTTACATGTTTCAATGTCATTCTCCCAAATCTTCCTACCCTCTCCCTCTCCCACAGAGTCCATAAGACTGTTCTATACATCAGTGTCTCTTTTGCTGTCTCGTACACCGGGTTATTGTTACCATCTTTCTAAATTCCATATATATGCGTTAGTATACTGTATTTATGTTTTTCCTTCTGGCTTACTTCACTCTGTATAATAGGCTCCAGTTTCATCCAACTCATTAGAACTGATTCAAATGTATTCTTTTTAATGGCTGAGTAATACTCCATCGTGTATATGTACCACAGCTTTCTTATCCATTCATCTGCTGATGGACAACTAGGTTGCTTTCTTTCTTCTCAGTGATCACCCTTGCCCCAAATCCTGCTCTAATACCTTTCTCTCCCAGCTCATATCTTCTCATTCAACTCAAAGTGACGATCCACATTCACATCTTCTAAAGGGAAACATACACAAGCAGAAGCCCAAAGACACCAGAATGAGTGAAACTTAGAGGTCTCTAAACACACACTGAAGTTAAATGTCGTTTTTTTGAGTAGGGATAAACTAATGTAAATAAGAAGTGACATTTAACTTCAATGTATGTTTAGAGGCCTCTAAGTTTTACTCATTCTGGTGTCTTTGGTCTTACACTTAAATCTATGGTGTAAGCTTCCCTGGTAGCTCAACTGGTAAAGAATCTGCCTGTAATGCAGGAGACCCTGGTTTGATTCCTGGGTCAGGAAGATCCTCTGGAGGAGGGATAGACTACCCACTCCGGTATTCCTGGGCTTCTCTGGTGGCTCAGCTGGTAAAGAATACGCCTGCAATGAGGGACACGTGGGTTTGATCCCTGGGTTGGGAAGATCCCCTGGAGAAGGGAATGGCTACCTACTCTTGTATTCTGGCTTAGAGAATTCTATGGACTGTATAGCCCGTGGGGTCGCAGAGTCGACACAACTGAGCGACTTTCACTCACTATGGTGTAAAGTGTAGATTAGCAAATATTCTATAAAGACCAAATGGTAAATATTTAGGTGCGTTTACTATATCTGTACTACAGGTGCTATTTAGTGCTAATAAGGCAAGAAAACGAAATAGAAGATGTAATGATTGGAAGGGAAGAAACAAAATCATTATTATTTACAGATGGCATGATGGTCTTTTACTCAGAAAATTTAAAAGTCTATTAAGCATTAGAACTGGGCTTCCCTGGTGGCTCAGATGGTAAAGAATCTGCCTACAGTGCGGGAGACCTGGGTTCCATCCCTGGGTCGGGAAGATCCCCTGGAGAAGAGAATGGCAACCCACTCCTGTATTCTTGCCTGGAGAATCCCATGGACAGAGGAGCCTGGTGGGCTACAGTCCATGGGGTCACAAAGAGTTGGACACAACTCAGTGACTTTCCCTCTCACTTTTCCAGACTCAGACGCTGGCTAGCATGCAGACTATCTTTGGTGCTGCCTGCCTCCTACCTGAGACCACCTTGGAGTGGGGGTGGGTGGCAGAGGAGGCTTCTTAGCCAAAGAGGAGGCTTGAGGGTTCTAGTTCTCAGTCCACAGATCAGGACTGGACTAGTGGCAGAGAAAGGAGAGAAGGGAGGATGATCTCTCGCCTCTAGGGGTGGACACAGCAGTTCTGTCTTCAGGTCACTCAGAGGCGGTGGCAGCTGCTGGAGTGGGCTGTGTGCTTGTTCCCCTAGGCTGTCCGGGAGCGCAGGCTCCCTGCCCTCCCTTTTACAGATGGCCAGGCAAGCAGGATCACAGGGCGAGTGACCAGACGTTGAGGAATTGTGCTGCCCAAGCAATCGAGTGTCTCTAGGCGGTCAGGACTTGCCAGGAAAACCCGCCACCACCAGCACCAAAGCAACTCACAAAAACAACTCATGGCTATGTCACCTGCCTGACATCCCAAGGTCATCAGTCGGCATGCGACTGCAGGTGTAGATGCTTTCACTACTTTAGGGAAACCCAGAGGACGGACTTGTATTCCGAGATCTGCTCTTTCTATTCTTTTGCTGTTGAAATGTGCTTTCTTCTATGAAATAAAGGTGAGGAGATATGGCAATGACATCATCCATAGATCACTCTCTGTTGTTTAATTTTAAACTTCCAAACACCTGAGGATAAGTGCAAGGGCTGTTGGGCTTTCTTTTTAACTCACGAGAAGCCTGTGAGAAGCCTGTCTTGGGGCCTCACTAAAGAGAGTCTGGGTCCTGCTGTGGGGGTGGGCTGTCAGGCAAGGTGGTCTGGGGAATGGGGAGAGGGGCACAGGTCTGGGGTTTAGAGAAAGCAGCCTGGCTTCAGCTTGTGAGAAGTGGGAGGGGAGAGGGGATCTGGAGGCAGGGAGAGTCGTTGCCTAGCTCCCTGAGGATGGGGAGCCTGGGGACAGGCAGAGGCTGTGCCAGTGGGGGCAGGGGGGGCGCTGT
>NW_011494898.1:5454965-5470215 GCF_000754665.1 Bison bison bison
CTCCAAGGTTAATTTTCTCATAAGAGTTTGGGGGAATCTTTCCCGGAAGATTGAATTGCATTGTTGAATCTTACCTGCGATTTCATCTTTCCACAATCTCATTAAAATAAGTCTGCCTGGACTTGCCTGGTCCAGTGGCTAACCTCTGTACTCTCAATGCAGAGAGCCTGTGTTGGATCCCTGGTCAGGGGGCTAGATCCCACATGCCACAATTAGGGTCTGGCACAGCCCAATGAATAAATAGATTAATACATTTTTATTTTAAATTCTGCCCTTTAGGACCATCCTTCTACAAATGGTAAAGAAAAGGGTTCAATTTATTTTCCAATTTTTCTGAATAAAAACTTTTTTCTTTTCTGCTCGCCCGGCTACCTAGTCTGTTTTGGCAAGCTTTCCATGGGAAGTATCTTCTTTCTCCATTCCACGTTCACGGATCAGCTGTGTTTGAACTCTAGTAGTTAATGTCCAATTAATGCCCTGTCATACTGAACACTGGTGTTATCCTCACAATCTCAGGAAACTCATGCTAAGGTTGGAAATGTGTTAAAAACTCTTCCTGGAAGTGTGAAACGAGGCTTGCCTTTTGGATGAGTTGTCTTTAATTTCCATGGTTTAGTAGTTGCTGAATCTAATGATTTACTATTTAAAAAAAAATGCTCCCACTATCCACTCCTCTCATGACAAATGCTTCTTCTGTGTTTGGTAGTTGAATCATTTCATGGGTAATATCCATGGAGCCCTAGGAACAGGAGGGTGAAAGTCATTCATCACAGCATCCGGCCTTCACACACAGGCCAGCATTGAGTGAGTGCTCAGCCGTGTCCAACTCTCTGTGATTCCACGGACTGTAGCCTGCCAAGCTCCTCTGTCCCTGGGATTCTCTGGCAAAAAACTGGAGTGGTTTGCTGTTTCCTTCTCCAGGGGATCTTCCTGACCCAGAGGTTGAATCTGAATCTCTTGTAGTGCAGGCAGATTCTTTACCGCTGAACCACTGGGGAAGCGCTGGCCAGCCTTATATCCTGACATGTTAAAGATCTCTGGCTAGAACCAGAAACTGGTAAACATTTATGGTGCCTCAGAGGAAACGGCAGAAGTCAAGTGGATGGCATGGACGTTGCTTCTCTGTTTCCTATGCATTTCTAAATTAGCCCAGGGAACACATGCATACCTAAGTCCCCCAGCCACTCCTTGTTCTAGCCTCTCGGTTACATATGTCTAATGTAACCACATATTTTATGTTGTGGCTGATGAATTAATGCATTAATGTTTTTCACAGAGAAGAAAAATTAGCAAAAATTAACTGTGATAGGTTCTCAAATTTCTTAATGTCTAAGTTCATCTTCTCCTTTGGGTGTTTCTATTTATTAATTCTTTAAAAAGTCTGCTTGTTTTCCTCTAAGGATGAGTGAAATGCATGCTTTCTCCCCACCGCCCCATTTCACAGCAGGGATCAGAACCTACAAGTTTCTTTCTGTTTCCTCTTTTGGCTGTGCTGGGTCCCTGTTGCTGTGTGCAGGCTTTCTCTAGTTGCAGCGAGCAGGGGCTACTCTCCAGTTGCGGGGCTTGAGCTTCGTAATGCAGCGAGGTCTCTTGTTGTGGAGCACGGGCTCTAGAGCGCCTGGGCTTCAGTAGCTGCCACACGTGGGCTCAGTGGTAGCGGCTCCCAGGCTCTAAGGCATAGGCTCGATAGTTGTAGCTCTTGGGCTTAGTTGTTCCTTGACATTTGGGATCTTCCCAGACCAGGGATCGAACCCATGTCTCCTATATGGAATCAACCCCATGTCCCAGCAGATTCTTAACCACTGGACCACCAGGGAAGTTCTTGAAGTTTCTTATGTACTATTTCAATTGATCACAGGAACACCCTACCCCACGCTGGGTGATTCCTTCTGGATTTGTGTCTCCTGCCTCCTCAGGGACTCACGTTTTGGCCTCCAGTCTTGGCCTCACACCCCTCAACACTCTGTGGACTAGTTATTCTGACCTTCTGGTGTCCCTGTTAGGTCTGTTGTCTGACCTGATCTCTGGCTAAGGGTCTACTTTGTCATTGTGAATGAATACCCTGGGACTGGAAAGACTTTCTGACCTCAGACAGACTGGTCATAGACTCACTACTGCAATCACATTAACAAATGACCAGGAAAGAAACTGAAGGCTGAACTGCAGAACTACACGGACCCGGGATCTACAGAGAAGACAATTTGAGGAGAGCCTGATGCCTTGTGGGTGGGGGTGACCTCTGTGGTTCAGAGTGGGGCCTCTAGAGACACCTGTGTGACATCACTTTCTTGCTTGTAATCGCAGGCAGATTACTTAGGTAATTTTGACTTTAAAATGGGGATAAACATAGATAACCAACCTCATGGGGTTGTTTAACTGAGATTATTCACCTAAAAGGCTTAGGGCGTGCTTAGACACTTAAATATATACTTTTGGTGTTAGTATTATCAACTTAATATTATCATTATTATACCTTGCTTTTAATTAATATCTCTCTGATAGCAGATCTTAATTAGGCACTTGTCTGCCATGTGAATTCATTCACCCATTCATTTATTCATCAAAGGTCTAATGAGTGTCTCCTTTGTGTCACACACTCAATAAACAAAATAGAGATCCCTGAAGGCATGGAATTTATATTCAGCTGGAGGAGACAGACACTACACAATAAACCTAACAAATAAATTATATAAAAAAGGGCTTCCCTGATGGCTCAAGCGGTAAAAAATCCGCCTGCAGTGCAAGAGACACAGGAGACGCAGGTTCAATCCCTGGATAAATAAATTATATCATCCAGATTATATGGGGAAAATAAAATTAAAGCAGAGAAAGGGGGGCTGTGAGTCCTCTGGGTAGATGTGACCAGCAGAGATCAATGAAAAGGTGACATTCAAGCAAAGACTTGAGGGGGAAGGAGTTAGACATGAGGCTGTCTGGGCAGATCATCCAGGCAGGGGGATGGCCAGTGTGGAGGCTCTAAGTGTGAGTATACCCGGCATGGGTGAGGCCAGCAAGAAACAGAGGGAGCTGAGGCTTTTAATCTGAGATTTTGAGCAAAGAAAGAATTCTGTTCTCATCCACAGACCAGGTAGGGATCCCTCATGTCCAGCCAATGTTAACTTCTCCCACCAAACTTCATCCTGTCTAAATGACCTCGCATTTTTACCAAGGTTTTTGCCTTAACCACAGACTTTGTGTGGACCAGATGTTTCCCTTGTACCTTCACGTGATTATACTTCTGATTAAGACAAGCCCAAGTGAAATACTTACCCTTCAGATAAACAACTCACAATATATGACTTTTCTAAATGTTGCTGCCTCTTATGCAAGTCAGCGTCTTGTTGTTCGGTCACTAAATAGTGTCTGATTCTTTGTAACCCCATGGATTGCAGCCCACCAGGCTCTTCTGTCCTCCACTATCTCTTGAAGCATGTAGTTCTTAGCAATATTAAATACATCATTGTTGAGATCTTATATGCATGGCTATGGAGAAACAGTTATCCATAATATTGTGTGCTCAGTCACTAAGTCGTGTCCAACTCTTTGCCACCCCATGGACTATAGCCCATCAGGTTTCTCTGTCCATGGGATTTCCCAGCAAGAATACTGGAATGAGTTGGCATTTCCTCCTCCAGGGGATCTTCCTGACCCAGAGATTGAACCCATGTCTCCTGCATTGCAGGCAGACTCTTTACCACTGTGCCACCTACTGCTGCTGCTGCTGCTGCTGCTGCTAAGTTGCTTCAGTTGTGTCCTACTCTGTGCAACCTCATAGACGGCAGCCCACCAGGCTCCCCCATCCCTGGGATTCTCTAGGCAAGAATACTGGAGTGAGTTGCCATTTCCTTCTCCAATGCATGAAAGTGAAAAGTCAAAGTGAAGTCGCTCAGTCGTGTCCGACTCTTAGCAACCCTATGGACTGCAGCCTACCAGGCTCCTCCGTCCATGGGACTTTCCAGGCAAGAGTACTGGAGTGGGGTGCCATTGCCTTCTCCACTGTGCCACCTGAGAAGCCCCATAATACTATCTCTGGGTTAATAAACATAGGATTCTTTTGATACCTTCCCCCTCTATGTTCTATATATTTCTTTCTTAAAATTTTTAACTTGAAGGATAATTGCTTTACAGAATTTTATGTTCTATTTATTTCTTGAAAATGCTTAGTCTTATCCTCTGCTGATTTGGTAATAGGTGAGGTCATGTCTCAATTATATGATACAATTTCCTCTGGAGCAGATATTCAACTTAATTTAGTATGCAGTAGTACATTTTACAAGCTCAATCAAAGTTTAATTACATTAATTAGATTTCCTCATTTAGATCTTAATTTATTAAGTACTGAGAATTTTTGTTTGTTTGTCTTCATGAAACCCAGTTAGTTGATGATGCTGCATTAAAACAAGAGGTTTCCATTAAAAATAATGTGTTCTGTTAATATCTACTTAATAATGAACTAAAAGTCAGATGAAATATGTAATTGTTACAGATGACACTACAATAACTTCCCAATGACAGTTCTTTATCATTTTGGTTAATGTAGCAATGAAGTCTGCTTAGAAGCAGAGTTGAAATTTAAGAATTTAGGATATTGAAAGAGTGGATAGATTTAATGGTCAGCTTAGCTTCCTTGGGAAGTAAGCTTCTTATGGGAGTATCAATTTTTGCTGTTGTTGGGTGGAAAGACTAAAGGCATCTGGTTTGAATTTCTTGTCTTTAAGACAGTTTTCCATTTATTATCATTAATACAGTATAGGTTTCTAGAGAGAATCTAATAATACAGCAAATATTCAATGTGTTTGGGGATACATTTGAAAATTAAAATAGTGGTTTCCTCAGTGGTCCCTCTAGACACAGTGGAGCAGGGGCTGTGACCTGAAATGCCTTCGGGGAGTGGCAAGAAATGTACGTGAGTGAAGCATCCCAGTGTCAGAGGACGATGGTAACTGACAAGCAGCCATGTCTGGGCAGCAACAGGGAGTGGTGCGGGCGGCAGTAAACTGGAGAGACAACCTCATCTAAATGGGCCAGCCACTTCTCAGCCAATTCTTGCCACAAGAAAACAAAAGCCTAGTGTTGCCAGATCTTCTGATATAGTTGGAGAAGCCAGAAATTCTGATTTTCAGATCAAGTTTTCCCATTTTTAAATGTTGGCAGCTAGCTAAACACAACAACAACAATCTATGTAGATTCAACAAATCATGCCTGCAGGACAAATCCAGTTCACAGCCTGCCTCTTGGTCACATCATGGTACACATTTCAGACAGTGAACCCGAGAAGCAGAGGAAGACTTCATACGTGTGATCACATTCCAGAAGTCTCATTCCTCTCTGCTCTGTGTCTAGAAATCACAGCTTTTGTAAGACATAGTATTATATTGTTGCTATCAGAACAGGGGCTGTTACTGGAGTCATGTACAATTATTACACAGTGACTGCAAATGTACTAATAATATATAAGTATACAAAATGTATGACTTCCCTGGTAGCTCAGCGGGTAAAGAATCCACCTGCAATGCAGGATACCTGGGTTTGATCCCTGGGTTGGGAAGATCCCCTGGAGGCGGGCACGGCAATCCACTTCAGTATGCTTGCCTGGAGAATCCCCATGGACAGAACAGCCTGGCAGGCTGCAGTCCATGGGGTCACAAAGAGTCAGACACAACTGAGTACAGCACATAGCACGTACAGAATTTATACACTTCTGCTTTTCTAAATATGTTTATATTTTAATCTTGTTGTTCAGTCGCTAAGTCATATCTGACTCTTTGTGACCCTATGGATGCAGCACGCCAGGCCTCCGTGTCCCTCACCATCTCCTGGAGTTCGCCCAAGTTCATGTCCATTGGATTCACGAGGGACATAATGGATGTTTAATCTTACATTATTATCCCCCCAAATTATAAGCTACATAGGAACAAATCTATAAGTCCAGTTGTAGTTTAGAATTCTGAGGGACAGATATACTACCCAATGTCACACAAATAAGGTAGGGGCAAGCCTGAGATTCTACTTCAGGTTTATTTACTCTGACTGATGAGCTTTTTCTACAATATAGACTTCTTATCTTTGTATTCCAGGTCATGACCAAACTTAATACTGAATCCTACTGCAAGAAAAAAGCAGTACAACATTAATCGGTTGAGAAGCTATACCAGACACCCTCCTGGGAAAACTTGTCATAGAACGAAGGAACTTCTGCTACAATGCAAATATGTGCATGGGTTCGAAAATAAATTCTGAATTAGGTTTTTGTAAAATTAACCTTGCTTTTCATTTATTGTTCCAAGATCATTGCAAGATGAAGAATGTATTTGTTAAAGAAATAAGTCAAACACAGAAAAAAGACAAATTAGATGATGGCTGTGTGTCTTTTATTTGGGACATTTGAATTCTTAAACTCACGAAGAACTGATTTCATAAATATCCTTTAGTTTTATCTTCCATTTTTAATTGTTTTTTATTGTTAGTTTGCTCTTGTAACCAAAGCCTTAATCACAAATGGAACTAAAATTATGCTAAATCTCTTTTCTTGATGCTATTAGAAAAGACACTGAAAAACTTTGAAATTAGAACACTCAAAGCTAGTAAAACTGCTTAATTGTCAGATTAGAAATGGACTCTTCCCTCTAACAGTTACAGAAATCCTTATTTATTCTTTGAAAAAGTCTTGTCCAGAATTAACAACTCCGAGAGGGAATAGCTTGTTATAAAATATTCTTGTTGAAGTATTTTTAAAGCAGAGGAAAAAAAAACATTATTTCCCAAACATGCTTTGTTTGGCTAATTCTAGGAGAGAATCACCTATTTCATCAAGAATCACCTATTTTATTAAGAAGTAAAAGGACCAAAGGACAACAGTATTATCCAAGTGACACATCAGACTCCTTTCAGTGATTTTGCCTTTGGACGCATTTCTTGTACTTTTCCTATGATATTTCTTTTATTCACAGTGTGATACCCATGGGATGTGGAAGTGATATAAGGGTAGAGACCATAGGAAGTGATGCTTCCAGCAATGACCAGAATGACATCATCACCACAAATGAGGAGAGAAATTATCCATGTCCCCTAGTGCTTCGCCAATGAAAAAGGGAATTAAAACATCTCAGTGTAATCTTACAAAGAATGCTAACAGTAGGACATTCAAGAAGATCGGTCAAAATGGTGTTGCAGAATATAAATAAGGATTTAGTATGAGCAAATATAATAGAAAATTTATAAACGTATACAATCAAATCAGGAGTTAGCAAAGACACAGCACAGTATGGAGAAAGCATGCAGCGACTTCTTACATGTTCACTGCTGGTTATATCTATAACGCACAGTGGCATAGACAGCTTTGGGAAGGCTTCAGACTGAAGTATAGAAATGTTAGCAATGGCACAACACGACTTCCAAGAGAATTCAGCCAATGGGAGATGATAAACAAGGAAGGCTGAAGGACAACTGGTGAGAGGCTTCCAATACTTAGTGGATGTGCAAACAAAGCTCTCATTAGTATGTTTTTACCTATGTTTTACTTTTTAGAGTTTTTGGATCTTTCTTAATGTGGGACACTAGAAAAGGTGAGCTGAAACTCAGAGACAATATAATAGTTAACGCCAGTTGAATGGAAAGGTTTCACATGGAATATGATCTGGGGGTTACACCAGAGGATGCTGCAGGATTTCTGTGCCCAAAGACTGTTGAGAGGAGAATGGGTTTTTCACCTGGAAAAACCTACCAAAAACCTTCCAAACTGATATGGTTTGGAAGGTTGTAGAAGGAATAGCTAAAACAAAACAAAACAAAACCTCTCAAAGTCATTTCCACTTATCCGGGCCCTCAGAAATGAGCAAACACCCCAGGAAGAGAAAATGAACAGTTTCAGAAGCAGAAACTGACCCCAGATGAGTATTTCTCAATCTATTTTTTTCACTATCATCTTCCTAAAGAGCCCTTTAGACATTCTATTCCTAATCATTCCCCATCCCCATGAAATTTTAATACTAAATACATACTTTATATCTGTGCACATACTGTAGCTCCTTGGGAGGGCCATGACTCAGTGTAATATCTAAGATTTCCTCCCCACCTAAATCAGTTTTTGCACTCTTGGGCAATCACCTTTCATGAAAATACATGCTCTCTAAAATGAAACATCAGTCTGAATGGGAGGTCACTGGGGATCTGCAGAAAAAAGTTATATACATTTTATCTATGGCTCCAGGGACCACAGCAAATTCTCAGTACCCGGCATACTCATGCATTATCTGCAGAAGGAAACTTTTAGCTTCTCCTTCCCCCTGTGACACAGGAAGAGATGAATTCTTTGTCACTGCAACAACTTCTAACTGCAATGGCTGTAATCTTTTGGAACTTCTGGACTTCTTTGGAACATTAAGAAAGGAAAGTAGTCTCACACTGTATATGAATATTGAATTTCAGAGGTTTATGATGAATTATGGAACTTAATGAATGCATCAGGCAGATGACACCTCAACCCACTAATCAAGCTTAGTATTTATCATGAAAAGAGATAACTGAACATTACATGCTTCCTAGTGTGATGCAGAAGGAAAGAAACACCACCACTTATGTAGTGTTCTGGCTAAAAATGTTTAACAGAATCTAATAATGAGGAAACAATCAGAAAAAAATTCTAGATTGTGGGACATTCTGGAGTTCAAAGCAGCTTGAACTCTTTAATAATGTCAGTGCCATGAAAAACCCACATACTTGCACACACACACACACACAGACCCCAAACATACATAAAAGAAGGACTCTAAACCATTAACTAAAGAGACTGACAACTGTGGGAATACGGATGTCACTGTAATCTTTTCCTTTTGAAGTTCCCACTTTGACATTTCTCAAAAAAAAAATCATAGATGCATGTATTACTCAACTTTAAAATAATAGGGGGAAATGAGGGGAGCCAGCCAGGTCAGAAGGAAGAAGCCAGGTGTCAACTGCAGATCCAGAAAGCAGGAGATGCCTGAAGGGTCACAGAAGCTCAGATCTGCATTTGCCAGAAGTTCTCAGGATGTAGTCAAGCCAAAGACATAAAGAATCGCCTATAGTGATTTTCTTCACAATTTGCCAAACAAAGTTCTGTAGGAATAGGAACCATCTATAATCAAAAAATAACAGTGGCTTGCCAGCACTTTTCCTAGAAGTGCAGTGATCAATATAACCATGAGGAAATTGTTCCAAGAAGTTAAAAAAAAAAAAAATCCAGATTTTTTTTTTTAATTGAGTGGAAATTTCATATGCACAGTTAATAGAAAATAAACTTCGAAAGAACTCATAACAAAAGTCTTCAGAGTCCAGCACCCTACTTGATTAGGCATTAATTGAAATGTCAGATTTTTCAAGCAAAACTCCTGTGGTTTTCCATGGTGCCAAGCTTCAGAGTTCCTTCCAGGACCTGGCTCTGAGCTGTCACTTCTCCGTCCCACTGCTCAACACTCCCATGTGGCACTTACTGCATAGCGAATAGGTCAGGAAGATGGGCTCATTAGTCTGTTCTCTGGATCCTTTAAAGCAGAAATGATGCTGAGAAAATCTCTATCTTGTCCTCTCAAAGTTACTTAGGAAGCCAACAAAACCAAACCAAAAAATGGTATGTTTGTTCTTGATCAGAACACAATATGAAGAGAGGTAGCAGCATTTGAATTCCATGAGACGGCATTACGGCATTTGACAAAATACAGAACAAGGGTTGGTTTGCTGGTTTAGGTCAACACAGAATGCCACAGTGCCCAGAGAGTCAGTCCTTTCTTAGTTTGGACCAAAGAAAGGTTTCATGCCTTTCCAGGCTCTTGTGGCAGCCCCAGATGGCTTTTACATGTCACATGTAATGAGACAAAGTCAGAGTTGTTAAGTTATTCTTTAATCAGTATTACATTAAAATTCACTAATACATTCTCAGCTACTTCCCTCCACCAACTGCTATTTTGTCAAATTCAAATGATCACCGGAAGTATCATCACCCCCTACTTACAGACTCTTGGGACCACCACAGTTTTGCGAATGAATCAGTGAAGGCAACATTACTTTAGCGAAAAGTCAGGTAGCTTTCAAAAGGCAGGATGCAGCACAGAATGAGTCTGTCTGCTGGGATCCAAACATTGGCAAGGATGGAAGAAGGAACACGGCTCCAGCTTGCCTGTTACCTTGGCAACCATGGCAGGAGCATCACCCGGGCAGAAATTAACTTTGTTTTGTAATGTCAAACGTAATGGGCGGAGGAGGTGGGGAGTGCGGAGGAACAGGAAGAAAACATCGACTGGATCTAGAAGCTCAGAGGGCCGGTTGGGAAGATAACAAGTCAATGGGCTGGGTGTCTGAGCTACAGGCATCAAATTACCCATTGTACTTTTTTCTTCCCCCAACTGAAATCTCAGTATTAACGTAGAGACAGCCACCACACCCTTTAATAACGAACAAACACTGCACTAATCTGGCTCAGTGCTTCTGCTGATCATTCTTGGTCATTTATAACTTCCTTTATTTCTCTCTTCGGAGAAACAGGAAAAAAAAAATCTTGACCGGAAGAGACAAGGAATGGCGTGGTTTTTAAAAAAAGATACTCTGTTCAGGGTGAACTGGTAACTAGCCAGCCTTAGGCTGGAGACCAGTCTCTTCCCTGCAGTGAAAGTGTGCAGACCCTGTTTGGGGCAGAGAAAAGCCGCCGCGCGGAATGGTCCCTGGTAAAACTGCTTATGGGGGAAAACTGCGCGGATGCTGTGAGCCGGGGGGCGTCAGACCTCCCAGCCGAGACCACAGCATCAAGGGCCGAAGTCTGCCAAGACGGCACAAGAAGGCTTGTTAGAGAAAAACTGGTTGTGCATCCAGAGTTCCAAAATTCACTGGGTACTTAGAACACACGTTACAGAAAAGGCAGCCGGCTGAGGAGACAGGTAAGTAAGTAGGAATAAGGACCTTGGGCGCAAAACCTGAATTTCAGCAAAGCTTAGGTGTCAGGTCACAGGCAGAACCGCACAGCTGGGCTGTGCGTGTTAAGTGCAGGGGCATCCTTTCTCCAGGATGGGCGAGGGGTGGTCCTTCCCTCCCGGCGGGTCCACAGGTCACGCTAGCAGCACTCAGAGGGTTGGGAGCACAGGAGGTGAGCAGGGAACCTCTCTCCGGAGTCACCGCTGGTCTCCAGCTCGGCCTGTTCCTGGCAGTAGGCGCGCCTCTCCAGCCTGGGAAGTCTCCCTCCTGCCCGCCTGGCCGCCAGGAGGAAAACAGCTTTCCTCTTTCTTCCGGAGGGTAAGATGGGGCCGTTAGTGACACATCCTGCTCGTCATCTCTTTCTGGAAGGCAGGGGGAGAAGGATGGTTAGGAGTAACTTATAGGCAGAGCAATGACTTGTTGAAGGATTCTGAAAATGCCCTGGCAACCTCTGGAGCCTTTAAACAGGAGGGTACAATCATGGCCCTAGAATAAGGTTCAGCATACAGATGTGTGCCTGTTGGCTGGGGCTTTTGTTTCTTCCTTTTTTTTTTTTTTTTTTAAATATATCAGAGCATTGTTTAAAAAAACTTAGCCAACTTGCCAAAAATCCAGGTTGCACTGTGTTTCAGGAAAAACTGCAAGATTTAGAGCCACTGGATAGCTGGAGTCGAGAATGGCTCTGTCCTCTGTAGATGGAAAATATTCTCTCCAGTTTGCCCCAGTCTCCACCACTCCCAGCTCTCTGCCCATCAGGAGTCTAAGTATCATTTACTGATTGATATGGTTAATTGGATTTTTCTCAGAGGAGAACACAATTTCTCTTTCCCTAAGATTCGATCAAAGGTAGAAAAACAAAAGCTAGCTTCAGTGCAAACAATTCAAGAAAAGTGGGAGGAAGGACATTTCTTAATAGAAAGGAGGAACAGCCCAGTGTGTCTGATGGGCAACCATATCCAGCTCGCCTTTCACCACCCTCACCAGCTGCCTGGTTCTTGGGGGCATTTACAGATCTCAAACGTGCCATCGGTTCTCTTTCTCGGGGCCTCTGCACCGGCGAGACTCTTGCCTGTGGCCTGCTCCTACAAGACCCTGTCCTCCTTACTTGGCTAATTGCCATTCATGTTCCCAATTCCAGCAAGCCTTCCTGCCTGGGAAGGCTTCCTGCCCCACCCACTGGGGATTTGCCACAACTCCTGCCTTTGCCCACCTGGAGTCTTGCATGCAAGGAGCTGGTTTGTACATCGTGTGTGTGCGTGCACGCGTGGACGGTGGGCATGTCTGTCTGCTCTACTCAACTGTGAGCTCCAAAGTGTCAGGAAGAAGAAATCCTCACGGAACCCCTCGTATCTAGCCACATGTCTGGCACAGGGCAACAGCTCTTCTTTCATCCCCAAGAATGGCCTGGATTGCAGGCTGGGAAGGCGCTTGTACCTTGTGGCATTTAGGACACATTTCATGTCATTTTAATTTGTCGAAGGAGCTGCTTCCAAGTTCCACCTGCATAGAGCTGATGCAGCTGCTACCTCTCTTGTGCAGTCCTACCCCAGATCACCCTCCAGCCAACACTCCCTTCCCCATAGGGAACATCTGAGGAAGTAGGGCTTCCCTGGTGGCTCAGATGGTAAATAATCTGCCTGCAATGCAGAAGACCAAGTTTTGATCCCTAAGAGGACCTTGCAAACAGGCATGCCAGTTGCTCAGAAACTCTATCAGAAAACCATAGCAGTGTGTTGGTTAAAGAAATAACCTAAATAAAGAAATTTACCTAGCAGATCTAGGTAAATACTTTTGCACTCGTAATACTAAATAAGGCAATTACTTCAAGATACATATACTGAAAAATTAAGTGGCCATTTAGTTATGCTCAGTACTATGGGCCGGGTACCTGGGAGATGAGGTCACTCTTCTCAAGGAAGTATACAGTTTATTGGGGAGAAAAAGATATAAAATACAACGATATAAACGTAACTCTTTAGAGGAGGGGATGATGCACAGTAGAACCCAGTCCGCCCACATTTAGATCTCACCCTGTCCTCACTGGGCTTCCCTGATGGCTCAGTGGTGAAGAAGCTGCCTTCCAATGCAGGAGTCTCAGGTTCCATCCCTTGGTCAGGAAGATCCCTGGAGAAGGAAATGGCAACCCACTCCAGTATTCTTGCCTGGGAAATCCCATGGACAGAGGAGCCTGGTAGGCAGCAGTCCATGGGTTTGCAAAGAGTTGGGCACAACTCAGTAACTGAGTACAAGGTCTGTCTTCACCACCTCCGTATGTGACCTCCCTGCGCCTTTGGGTTTTAGCTCAAGTGGCCCTTTTCTAGGGTTACCTTCCCAAACCTCCTCTTCAGCTGTCTCATGGCACCCTTCTTCACAATTGGAAAGTTTATTATCTGCTGCATTCCTGCTTCCTGGATTCATCCCTTGTAAGATCTCATAAGATCCATGGAGAAAGGGGCTGTGCCTGCTATCTGTTTCCCCAATGCCTGGCAAGTGATGATGGAGAAAGGTTTGTCTAATCCAGCGGTGAATGGGCCCACAGGGTCCTCATCTTCGAGATGGACCTGTGATGCCTACTTGAGGTGAGTGGGAAGCTTGAAAGTATTGATATGCATGGACTCAGTACACGTTCACACAAAGAGTCGGACATGACTGAGTGACTGAGCATGCTTGTTGGAGGGAAGCCCGGCCGAAGCAGAGCCTGCAAGTGTGCTTCTGTGGCTGGAGCAGAGGGGCTGGGGCAGGATGGGGGCACAGGACTGGGGAGACAGGTAGCCACACAATAAGGTGTGAATAAGGACCCAGGCACTTGGTGTGGGGGATGGAGATGATGACAACCTTAAAAGGGATTTGCTGTTCCTCTGTTAAGCTTCCAGAGGTTCTTGTGTTTTTGGTTAACTTTTTAAGACAGAGAAAATGAGGTGGGGATGCAAAGTGTGTGTGTGTGTGTGTGTGTGTGTCTATGTATGAAAGAAAAAGACAGGAAGTAAAGGAGAGATCATGGCATCAAGACAATTTTGGTTTTATAACTAATTCTTGTAATTATTTGCAGCGGGTCAGTGTTACAGAAAGAAAAGATGATTTGGGTGTTTATATCATTGTCTCTGGGTAAAACTTTGACCAAAGAGAAATCCGGGCCTCCGAGCTGAAGTGATGTGCTCAGGGTGAATGGGTAAGGTGAACCGGCGGGCTGAACGGGTAAAGATGAAGGGTAACTGCAGAGCCTCAATGGGAACGGTTACTTCTGTCAAGAGCCTCAATGGGAACGGTTACTTCCGTCAAGAGCCTCAACGGGAGCAGTTACTTCCGTCAAGTGAAGGCCTGCTGTCCGCCAGGCTCGGTTTCCCTCATGGCTCCACAGGCATCACTTCGTGTAACCCTAACTCTGATTCTGTAAAGGAAGATTTGCCATCCCCACTGGCCTGATCAGGAAACTGGCTCAAAAATGGAGAATGACTTATCAGAGTCACACAGAAAGTGGCAGCAGTGAGATTTAAACTCAGGTCTATCTGGGGGCAAAAGCCGGCTCTTTCCACTACACCGTGTGATCATGGTTTAAAGTCTCTGAAACAGTCTTATGACTATGCATTTGGATGCCAGTGACTTATTAATTAAAATATATTAATTACAGGTGGTTGCAATCATTCCTGACTGTTCAAAATGCCAAAGAGATATTTTTTTCTTTACCCAGACCGACGCCACTTTGAATTTCAAGTACAGTGGGTAAATACTAAAACAATTATGTCACTAAATACTAAACACTTATGCCACGGTTATGGACACTAGAAATATGGAAGGCTTTTGAAAGTTTGAGAGGATATGGAACTTCAGCAAAGGTAGAGTGAGTCTGTGAAAAGCCAGAACCAGTGCTTTCCTCACCACACCATGCAGCCTCACAAAGAGAAAGACTGTTTACAAGGAACCTTCTTAACATTCTTACAGGGAATGAATGGTTGAACTAGATCTGAAACTTGAGGAAGGCTCAGTTGGATCCATCCTTCAAAAGCCTATAAGCTGAATGGATAAGGAAGTTGTGATATATATACACAAGGGAATATGACTCAGCTATAAAAATGAATGCATTTGAGTCAGTTCTAATGAGGTGGATGAGCCTAGAGCCTATTATACAGAGTGAAGTGAGTCAGAAAGAGAAAGACAAATACCATATATTAACACATAATATGTGGAATCTAGAAAGATAGTAACAACGATCCTATGTGCAGGGCAGCAAAGGAGACAGAGACATAAAGGACTCAGTGGGAGAAGGAGAAGGTGCGATGACTTGAGAGGATAGCATTGATACATGTCTATT
>NW_011494898.1:5470315-5470483 GCF_000754665.1 Bison bison bison
TAACATTCTTACAGGGAATGAATGGTTGAACTAGATCTGAAACTTGAGGAAGGCTCAGTTGGATCCATCCTTCAAAAGCCTATAAGCTAGCTGTGGTACATATACACGAGGGAATATGACTCAGCTATATATGTCGTACGTATACACAAGATAAGGAAGTTGTGGTAC
>NW_011494898.1:5470583-5473799 GCF_000754665.1 Bison bison bison
AATATGTGGAATCTAGAAAGATGGTAACAACGATCCTATGTGCAGGGCAGCAAAGGAGACAGAGACGTAGAGGACTCAGTGGGAGAAGGAGAGGGTGGGATGACTTGAGAGAATAGCATTGAAACATGTACATTACCATATGTAAAACAGGTAACCAGTGCAAGTTTAATGTATGCATCTAGCGGGGCACCCAAAGCCTGTGCTCTCTGACAACCTGGAGGGATAGGGTGGGGAGGGGGGTGGCCGATTCATGTTGATGTATGGAAAAAAACGTCACAATATTGGAAAGTAATTATCTTCCAGTTAAATAAATAAATAAAAATTTTAAAGCCTACAGGCTTTCACTACTGTATTCTAGTAATTCCCCACTGGGTGGCGCCAATGGGCCGGCTTAAAAAACAAAAAACAAAAAAACCTGGTTCTGAGAAAAAAAACCTCAAACTAAAAAAACCCAGCTAATACTGGGTTCCATGGGTTTCCTCTCCATCAGAGCCCTCCTGCAGGCATCCAGCAGGGCCAAACACATTCTTTCTTACAGGGAAAGTGGCCTAAACAACAACTATGCAGTTTGCTCTTTGGGGATGAATTTGCTATTGCAGGAGTTACCTGAACCCACCATGTCATATTCAGTCCACTATAGGACTCCAATCTGGAGGAGGGCATGGCAACCCACTCCAGTATTCTTGCCTGGAGAATCTCATGGACAGAGGAGCCTGGCGGGCTACAGTCCATGGCATCGCAAAAAGTCAGACACAACTGAAGCGAGAGCATGCCCGTTCGCAAAGAGCAAGTGCTTAAGAGGTTTCTGCAAAGGTGGTGCGAATTTTCTGAGAAATGTTCCTGAAGTCTCTATTTGGCTTGTATACAAAGACTTGTCAAGCACCTGGATTTTAAGAAATCCACACTCTAGTATTCTCGCCTGGGGAATCCCATTGACGGAGGAGCCTGGCGGGCTACAGTCCATGGGGTTGCAAAGAGTCGTACACGGTTGAGTGACTAAGCAACAAATTCTTAAGAAAAAGGTCAGGATTTGGTTGTGCTCCTTCCGTGCCACTGCTTTACATGAGGCAGTAATTGATTCTGTAAAGAACCCCATTCCCTACTCTCAGCAGAACAAATTCCACACTCTGCAGCCTGGCAAACAAAGCTCTTCCTAGCCCCACCCACCAACCCTGCCCACCTCCGGTTGAAGCCCCGCCCACTCACCACACCTGCCAGGCAAACTAGAATCTTCCCCGGTCTCCAACAGCCCATTCTATAAGGCTTCTAGTAGCTTCTCACCCACTGTTTCTTCTATCTAAGAAATGCCTTCGGCCCTTCTATGCCTGGCAAACTTTGACATCCTTCAATATCAACCATCAAAATATTCTGATTTAGTCACTTGGAAGACAAAGGAAGGGGAATGATTACAACTAATAATTAAGAATCAAATTCCAGTTTCCAATACTATATAGGCTATGTTAAACAATTGAAGGTGAATGGATAAACTCTTAACACAAAGGTGTGTTTGTGTGTGTATGTGTGTGTGTGTTTATGTTGTGATTATCTATATATAGTTATAAAGTTGTAAAGTGAAAAGTGTTAGTTGCTCAGGCGTGTCCGACTCTTGGCAACCCCATGGACTGTAGCCTGCCAGGCTCCTCTGTCCAAGGGGTTCTCCAAGCAAGAATACTGGAGTGGGTTACCATGCGCTCCTCCAGGGGATCTTCCCCACCCAGGGATTAAACCTGTGTCTCCTTACATCTCCTGCATTGGCAGGGGGTTCTTTATCACTAGAGCCACCTGGGAAGCCCAACAGTATACATGGTTTGATCCAATTACTTTAGGAAAAAATATAAATTATGAGTCCAGCATGATAAGTTCATCTCTGGGTGAATGAAATAATATATGTTTTCTATTCCTGGTATTTGCCTTTTACATATTCTCTAGATTTTTTTAATACACATGAAATTTTCCCTAAAAAACAAGCTCTAGTCATTCAAATAATAAAAAGAGAAGTAGGCAAAATCTCCAAATTGAAATATTTAGTTCTGGAAATAAAGTTAAAATGATGTTACCTAGTCTTTGTGAGAAAAGGTGATGATAGATGAAACCAGCATATCTTTTGCCCAAGATACTCTACCACTTCTGTTCTGATCTACACATTTTAAAATTAGAGATCTTTGCCAGCCTTTGAAAGAGTTTTGTTTTTGTTTTTGTTTTTAATATACATGGAACAAACTTGCATAAATTCTAGGCATCAAAGCTTATTCTTATCTCTCAGTGTAGCCATTTTTAGAACTGGCCATGGAGGGAATAAATGGTCCAAAGAAATAAAATGATTTATTCCAGGTCACACAAATGACTTCTTACCTGACCGAGACTATGAAGAAACCAACTGACTTAAGCTTACTACACCCTACACACCATCATACATTTTAGGAATTGAATTTTCACATGGAATAAAGAAATGTGATATTTGCTAAGTGTCAGTCATCATGCTAGCATAGCCATACGAATAAGTTAATATTAGGAATTATAAAAACAAGTTCCAAAAAACAGTGACAAAAATCACAGAATCACAGACTGCTGTTCAACACCTTCATTCCAGAGATGTGAAGAGCACTTGAGAGGGAGGAAGTGACTTGCTGAAGGTCGAAGGCTGATAGTGGCAGCCCCAGGACTCCTGACCTGTGGACTCTGCACTCCGAGTTGATCTCAGAGAGGCAATTTGTGCAAACAAGGATTTCTCAGTCACCTCAGCATGCTTCAGGTAAAATTCCTCTAGCATTGTTGACTCTCCTTCATCTAAACCTGAAACCTAAACGTCTCTCACAGCATTCACACCAGTTCCCAGCTACAGCATCTACCATTGGCCTGGACTCCCAGCCACTCAGCCATCGCTCTCCAGCTCCCCTTCTCTACTGTTAAATCCAGGGCAATGCCCACATATATGTTTTCCTTTGCTCTCTCTTCCCAAAGCACTTTCCTCCCAACTCCAGCCTCCTTCAAGGCTCTTGATCAGTGTTCCTCCTCAGGGACACCCTTCCCATCTCATCCCCGTGAAGTCTCAGGAGCTCCTCTTTTGGTTTCCTTTCGTGCCCAGAGCATCTCTCACGTTGTTCTATGATAGTTTATTATTTCCTGGTTCCGGCAAGACTTTGTTCTTGAAGAGATGAACCATGCCTTATTCCTGTTTGGACCCTGGTGCACAAGACCTGGCACATAGTAGGTGCT
>NW_011494898.1:5473899-5474147 GCF_000754665.1 Bison bison bison
TAGTAGGTGCTTTAAAAATACTCATTAATTAGACTAAAATCCAATGAAGAGGAACAATTATTAGGTCTTAAAGTCCCTGTGAAATGAGAGCTGGAAAGAGATACAAACTGAATACCTTACTATGGGGGGTGTACTTATGTTTATTATGAGTGCACGTCTGACTCTTTGGAACCTCATGGACTTGTCGCCCACTAGGCTCCTCTGTCCATGGAATTTACTTCTTGTTTAAAACTCTGTGAAGTAGGCAA
>NW_011494898.1:5474247-5476963 GCF_000754665.1 Bison bison bison
AGATGAGGAAACAGAGGCTCAGAGGATTGAAGTAACTTGCCCAAGTTCCCATAGCTAGCAAGTAGGAAGGATAAAGGTTTGAGTTCAGATTTGGTTGACTCAGAAACAAAAATAATTAAACAAACAAATCCTGTTTCCATTACTCTACTGGGAGGGGAAATAAAAGGAGTGAGGTTCTTTGTTTTTCTAGTGTTTTAACATATGTTAGACCATAAAGAAGGCTGAGAGTCGAAGAATTGGTGCTTTTGAACTGTGGTGCTGGGGAAGACTCTTGAGGGTCCTTTTTACAGCAAGGAGATCAAAGCAGTCAATCCTAAAGGAAATCAACCCTGAATATTCATTGGAAGGACTGATGTTGAAGCTGAAGCTTCAATAGTTTCACCACCTGATGTGAAGAGTCAACTCATTGGAAAAGACCCTGATGCTGGGAAAGATTGAGGGCAGTAGGAGAAGGGGGTGACAGAGGATGAGATGGTTGGATCACATCACTGACTCAGTACACATGAGTTTGAGTAAACTCCAGGAGATAGTGGAGGACAGGGAAGCCTGGAGTGCTGCAGTCCATGGGGTCACAGTTGGACACAATTGAGCGACTGAACAACAACAAAACATATATTCGCTTTAGAAGTCCTGCAGCAACAGCATTTTAAAGCCAATTTCTTGTTTTCAATTCAGCAATTTCCTTCTAATTCTGAGAAACAAGAAGGACAAAGGGAGAGGAAGAAATATTGGAAATAAAGTCATGATTGAGGAAGAACAGGACACAAAGAGATGAAGGAAAGGTGGGTGTGGAAGGCGTAGCAGTGTGGTAAGAACGAGAAGTCTGTGCCCAAAGCTTGGTGAAAAAGCCCTTTGTGTAAGCAGGCCCCTCCCCACACCAGCCACCACTATAATGAGGTAGTCTGAAGTACACAGAATATCGTTAGATGTGGCACTAAGACAGAAGTAAATGACTTCTCAGCTCACAGAGCGCAGGCACACACACATACACACACGCATGCGCACATGCATACGGCTCTTTCCTTCTCTGATAATGGAGCTTCACCAACACATGTGAAAGGCAATATGTCAAGGTTATAGTCGCAGAAAAGGCAAAAGAGAAATGGCGACTCCACCCCAAAGGGCCTGGGGTTGGGCTGGGGAAGCGCTCCTTCTCTAAAATGCTTCCTTGAGTCCAATCAGCGGCACAGTCTTAGGACCCCAGTTCCTCGAAGCCCCCTAACCTGGAGCATGGCCGTGCCTCGGCTTTCATCAGTCTCCTCTCAGATAAAGACAGATTTGGGATAGTGGGTGTGAACTGCAGCGTGAAATACAGAGACCACATTTCTGGACAGGCTGGGGGGACAGGATGTGAGTAAAACACTAGAACTGAGAAGACTTTTTCATTCCTGACAGCAGTTAGCAGCCCCCTCCACCCTGGGCCGGGGCAGTAGCCAGGTTGGAAAGATGACTTTTTGTGGGCCCTCCACCCTACAAATGCCATTTCTTAAGGACTTCAAAACCTCCAAGTTGTATCCATATTATCCCCTTCTTTCTTTTGCTGTTGGCTATTTCTCCGTCCCTTAACAAGTGTGTGGGTTGAAAATGGTGACCATCTCAAAAATTTCATTTCTTAAGGGTCTGCTAACCACGGCCCCCCCATCCCCACCCCCCTATCCATTCCAGACACCAGAATCACCCCTAATCCACCCGTCCCTCAGGGTCCTCAGTTCAGTTGCTCAGTCGTGTCTGACTCTTTGCGACCCCATGAATTGCAGCACGCCAGGCCTCCCTCCTGTCAATACCCATTTTCCTCCAGCCATGTTTCTTCAGTGGAGGTCAAGCAGATATTTTGCTATTTCCTCATCTCAGTATCTAACCACTGGGAGCAAAGCAAGTCCCTTTGAAACTGGCAGTTTTCCTGGAGAAGCAGAGAGGAAAAGAACCAAAAGGAAAGTTAGCTGGCATCAGCAAGGATTCTGTGATGGTCAGCTAAAACGCACGGGGCAACATGGGATAATAACATGGGGTGATTTCTGAGTGTGGATAGGGACAAGGGTTCAACGAGGACTCTTACAGCATTATGATGCTGTGAGAAGGGTGCCACACTGGTGTTAGAACAACTACAGGGGTAGACTTCCCTGGTGGTTCAGTGGTAAAGAATTCGCCTGCAATCCAGGAGACCGGAGTTCAATCCCTGGGTTGGGAAGATCTCCTGGAGAAGGACATGGCAACCCACTCCAGTATTCTTGCCTGAAGAATCCCATGGATGGAGGAGCCTGGTGGGCTACAGTCCATGGGGTCACAAAGAGTCCAACACAACCGAGTGACTAACGTTTTCAACTTTCACTTTCCATTTCTCATCTCACACGCTAGCAAAGTAATGCTCAAAATTCTCCAAGCCAGGCTTCAACAGTACACGAACCGTGAACTTCCAGATGTTCAAGCTGGATTTAGAAAAGGCAGAGGAACCAGAGATCAAATTGCCAACATCCATTGAATCATCAAAAAAGCATGAGAGTTCTAGAAAAACATCGACTGCTTTATTGACTACACCAAAGCCTTTGACTGTGTGGATCACAACAAACTATGAAAAATTTTTAAAGAGATGGGAATACCAGACCACCTTACCTGCATCTTGAGAAATCTGTATTCAGGTCAAGAAGCAACAGTTAGAACTGGACATGGAACAACAGACTGGTTCCAAATCGGGAAAGGAGTACGTCAAGGCTGTATA
>NW_011494898.1:5477063-5477687 GCF_000754665.1 Bison bison bison
ACCTCAGATACGCAGATGACACCACCCTTATGGCAGAAAGTGAAGAAGAACTAAAGAGCCTCTTGATGAAAGTGAAAGAGGGAGTGAAAAAGTTGGTTTAAAACTCAACATTCAGAAAACTAAGATCATGGCATCCAGTCCCATCACTTCATGGCAAATAGATGGAGAAACAATGGAAACAGTGAGAGACTTTATTTTTGGGGTCTCCAAAATCACTGCAGATGGTGACCACAGCCATAAAATTAAAAGACATTTGCTCCTTGGAAGAAAAGCTATGACCAATTTAGATAGCATATTAAAAAGCAGAGACATTAGTTTACCTATAAAGGTCCGTATAGTCAAAGCTATGTTTTTTCCAGTAGTCATGTATGGATGTGAGAGTTGAACCATAAGGAAAGCTGAGTGCCAAAGAATTGATGCTTTTGAACCGTGGTGTTGGAGAAGACTCTTGAGAGTGCCTTGGACTGCAAGGAGATCCAATCAGTCCATCCTAAAGGAAATCAGTCCTGAGTGTTCATTGGGAGGACTGATGCTGAAGCTGAAACTCCAATACTCTGGCCACCTGATGCTTAGAACTGACTCATTGGAAAAGACCCTGATGCTGGGAAAGATTGAAAGTCAGAG
>NW_011494898.1:5477960-5514376 GCF_000754665.1 Bison bison bison
CCCCCCCCCCTCTCTCCAGCCTGGCACACACCTTGCTTCTGTTTGTTTCTGCAAGAAGAGCCCTATTTCCTGAGTCAGTCACCTGTTCTTCCGTTCAAGCCCTGCCTAAGTGTCTCCAGATGGGAGACAGAGCTTTTAGGGAAAGGGAACAGGACTCTAAGGGCTGAGGGAAGAGAGAAGGAGGATTGGGTGGGCCCCAGAGCTGGTTTCTAACAAGGTGCTCTGGCAGCCACCACTCCCTCAGACAGTACTCCCTCAGCTCAGAAGGGCAGTGTTTCATTTCAAGGAGGAACCCAGGAAAATATCAGGCTGCAGTGAAATCCCTGGAACGAGAGAGAGGGGGAGAAAATAAAAGCAAACAAGAAAATACAAAACACCCTCAGCCACTCTCTGGCCTGTCCCTGTGGGGACAGCTGGTCTTCAGAAGGTGGAAACAAGGGCACGGGCAGCTACACCTCCAGACACAGGGCGGCTGCACAGCTCAGGACCAGAGCCACCCGGCCCTCCCTGCCAGAGGGTTTCTCCTCTTGGTTTCTAGAATCCAAATAGCATGTATGGCAGGAAATGACAATGACCTTGACAGTTCTGGGGGGCTCCGTAAAAAGCCTCTGTTCTGCCCAAGGTGCAGGACCGAACCGCTGATGACTTGGCCTTCGCTGCAATAGGGCCTCTCAGTGCTCTTGCCAGTGCGACCTATTGGGTCTCCCGGGTGAAGTGGACCACTCAGAGCGGTTCCCGAGATCTGGGTCTGCAGGAGGTCCGAGCACTGGGAGCCGCCCACGAGTCCCTGTGGCCCCGCCCCCTGGGCTAAGCGCACTTTCTTCTGCGCTGAGGGCCTTGAGGCCCTGAGGATGCACCGCCTCCCAGTGGTCCTGTGGGCGGGATTTCTGGGCCGGAAGTTTCTCTCCTTTAGGGCAAACTTACCACAGAGTAAAGAGCAGGTGCCTTGGGCCAGACTCAAGCTCCAGGCTTGGACACTTCTTAAAAGCTATTTTTCCCCCTTTTTTTTCTTCTTCGAACTTTTTATTTTGTATAGGGGTATAGCCTATTAAAAATGTTGTGAAAGTGTCAGGTGAACACGAAGGGACTCAGCTGTACATCAATTCATTCTCCTCCAGACTCCCCTCCCATCCAGGCTGTCATATATCATTGAGCAGAGTTCTGTGTGGTATACAGTATGTCCTTGTTGGTTATTCATTGTAAATATAGCAGTGTGTACATGTTTATCCCAAACTCCCTAACTATCCCTTTCTACCAGCAACCATAAGTTTGTTCTCTAAGTCTGTGAGTGTCTTCCTGTTTTGTAAGTTCATCTGCATCGTTTCTTTTTGGATTCCACACATAAGGGACGTCATATGATACTTCTCCTTCTCTCTTATTTCACTCAGTATGACGCTCTCTAGGTCCATCCATGTTTCTACAAGTGGCATTAACTCATTCTTTTTAACGGCTGAGTAATATTCCACTGTATTCTTAGTGTCACTGTGTCTGTAAAGATGAAGAAAGAATACCAGGGGGAAACTGACACCAGTCACCTTAAATGATTTTTGGAACAAGGCTTTATACATATTAAAAAGTTGAGGAATGAATGAATGAAGTATCGCCAGATCACAAAATACGCCATGAGCAAGATAAGCAGTAGTCTCTGAGCCTTAACTGATCCACAAAAGTGTATTGTGTTGCTGAAGAGTAGTGTCCACACTTTTGGCCCTTCTCTCTTTGAGCCATATTGTGCTCAATGCTTTGCACTTATTACTGCATTCAGTCCTTACAGCAGTCTTCTGGAGTGAGTGATTTTATCCTCATTTGACAGATGGCAGAGCTGGCTACAGGTTATGTACCTTGGTAGAAGTCACATAGTTCATTAGGGTAGCCAGGGTTGAAACTTGAAAATCTGTCTTCCTAACTAGTCCACCTTAGCACAAAGCATTGTTCTGAACAGATCTTCACTCATATCTGTATGTGCTTTCTGCTGAGTCTTTGAGACGGTCGCCATAGAAAACCAGCGGTGGCCACGGAGGGGAGGGGGTTGGGAACCAGGTCATGAAGGGCACCCCCACCCCAGTGGGGTGGGGTGGGGTGGAGGGGCTGCAGACTTTCCTTGCTAGCATCCTCAAGTCTGAAGTCCTGTAAGGCAGACAGGGCAGCCAGACTACAAACACCTAAAAAAAATTCTCCCAACTTTAGGTATACATGTGAGCCAACCATCACACAAGAATTTAAAATGTTCTTTCTGCATTCTTTTCAGAATGTGGATGGCAAATAAACCAAAAGAAATAAAAAAAGAAACATGGCAGGCCAGACCTTCCTACATAGGAAAGAACAACATTTATTTGATTAATTCTGTTCCTAAACAGCAGTCGACATCACTAGCACACAGGGCGGTCTCCCTGGGTGTGTGTGTGTGTGTGTGTGTGAATATGTACACATATATGCACAACCCCAAGTACATGCATACATATGTATGCACAGATAAACACACAGACCTGCCACCCACAGAGAATATTTATTCATACTCATATGAGAATCAAACTGCTATTCTGTCCCCTAATCCTGCAAACATTAAAAGTAAGCCACTTTACGTAAACACATTCAGTCTCTTGATTTACACTAGTTCTTACGAGGGCAGAGCTGCACGTTTTTGAAGCTCTCTCCTTTAACCACAGGAGATGCTTACAGAGGCATGGCTGGCTGCCTCATCGTGTATCATGAAAGAAAGAGCATTAATCAAAAACGCTTGGTCATCAGGACTTCCCTGATGGTCTAAGAATCCACCTGGCAGTGCAGGGGACGTGGGTTCGATTCCCTGATCGGGAAACTAAGATCCCACACGCGGCTGAGTAACTGAGCCCATGAGACTTCAAATACTGAAGCCCTAGTACATACTCTGGAGCCTGTGCGCCACATCTAGAGAGTAGGCATGCTTCAAGAAAAATCCCACATGATGCAACTAAGACCCATCGAAGTCAAATCAATAGATTTTTTTTTGGTTTAAAAAGATTCTTGCAACAGGAGATAGATTGAAGTCAACTCCTCTGAAACAAAGGCAGGAAAATTTAAAAACAGAAACAAAAAGCTTCATCATCACTGCATTTCTCAAGACCTTTTCAGCAGACCCCTGTAGGCCGCCATGCTTTTTACCATTCTGACTCACTCTGCAGATCTGCTGACATGCCCTCCCCTCCTCCCCAATCCTTCTGGCTGCGGCACTGTTACTTAGCACTTGACCATGACAGAGCGTGCATGCAAGCTAAGTCGCTTCAGTTGTGGCCCATTCTTTGTGACCCCATGGACCATAGCCTGCCAGGCTCCTCTGTCCAAGGGATTCTCCAGGCAAGAATGCTGGTGTGGGTTGCCATGTCCTCCTCTAGAGGATCTTCTTCTTGATATAGGGATTGAACCTGTATCTTGTAACATACCCTGCATTGGCGGGGGGGTTCTTTACCAGTAGTGCCACCTGGGAAGCCCCTGACAGTGCATGGATCCAGATTAATTTCTGCTCAAAGTGATCCTACCTATAACCCAACAAGGCACAGTCTCAGTCTCTCTGGCGGTTGGCTGCTCCTTTGTCTTCCTTCCCATCTCTGCCTGCCTCACCTCCTCCACAGCCCAGTATGAGGTCCACACAGCTATAAGGGTTCTGATTCCCTGCCTCCGACACTCTGTGTGGGTCAGCACAACTGGATTCGTTTACAGCGGATGCTCCTTAAGCCCCTTGTTTTGAGATGAGCTGAGGGTGACTGAGAGTTCCAGAAAAACATCTACTTCTGCTTTATTGACTATGCCAAAGCCTTTGACTGTGTGAATCACAACAAATTGTGGAAAATTCTTAAAGAGATGGGAATACCAGACCACCTTACCTGCATCCTGAGAAATCTGTATGCAGGTCAAGAAGCAATAGTTAGAACCAGACATGGAACAACAGACTGGTTCCAAATCAGGAAAGGAGTATGACAAGGCTGTATATTGTCACCATGCTTATTTAACTTATATGCAGAGTACATCATGCAAAATACCAAGCTGGATGAAGCACAAGCTGGAATCAAGATTGCAGGGAGAAATACCACTAACCTCAGATACGCAGATGACACCACCCTTATGGCAGAAAGTTAAGAAGAATTAAAGAGCCTCTTGATGAAAATGAAAGAGGATTGTGAAAAAGTTGGCTTAAAACTTAACATTCAAAAAACTAAGATCATGGCATCCAATCTCATCACTCCATGGCAAACAGATGGGGAAACAATGGAAACATTGACAGACTTTATTTTCTTGGGCTCTAAAATCACTGCAGATGGTGACTTCAGCCATGAAATTAAAAGATGCTTGTTCCTTGGAAGAAAAGCTATGACCAACCTAGACAGCATATTAAAAAGCATAGACATTACTTTGCTGATAAAGGTTGGTCTAGTCTAAGCTGTGATTTCCAGTAGTCATGTATGGATGTGAGAGTTGGACCATAAAGAAAGCTAAGCACTGAAAAATTGATGCTTTTAAACTGTGGTGTTGGAGAGGACTCTTGAGAGTCCCTTGGACTGCAAGGAGATCAAGCCAGTCAATCCCAAAGGAAATCAGTCGTGAATATTCATTGGAAGGACTGATGATGAAGCTGAAGTTCCAATATTTTGGCCACCCGATACAAAGAACTGACTTATTGGAAAAGACCCTGATGCTGGGAAAGATTGAAGGCAGGAGGAGAAGGGAATGACCGAGGATGACATGGTTGGATGGCATCACTGACTTGATGGACGTGAGTTTGAGCAAGCTCCAGGAGTTGGTGATGGACAGGGAAGCCTGGTGTGCTGCCGTCCATGGCGTCACAAAGAGTCAGACATGACTGAGCGACTGAACTGAACTGAACTGAGGGCGACTGAATGCACACACGCCCTCCAAGGGATGGAACAGATTTTAGTGTGGCCCAGTACCCTCCTGTTGGGTTGCCAGCTCTTTGAGGACTGTATATGGGAGGGCAAGTAAGGAATTCTCCCCCATTTGCTCCTGTCACCGGCCTTTTCATGTGGATGGGGTGGAGAGGGAAAAGTACAGAGGTAAAGGATTCCCAGTGTGGGTTAGGCTGCAGACTCAGACTTTTATTCATCCTGTGAAATGAGAGAAGTTTAATGGATCTAGCTCTTGATGACATTCAAAAATTCCTGAAGAAGCATGATTTGTCATTCTGGGTGTGACCTGAACTTCAAGGGCATGGGTCCCTGGAGGAAGAATGTACCTCCCCAGGAGAAAACAAAGGACTCCATAGAAGAGGGTCAGCCTGGCTGAATTCAGCACAGGACACAGCTTGTCATCACATAATTAGACCTCTATCGTGTGTCTGATGAAAACATACAGAGACTTTTCTTCCTCAGTTGGCCTGTAATTGAGGACGTTTATAGTTTCTTAGCAATCTCATTCTTTCAGTGGACACAAAGTATTATGTTGATAGGGTAAATAAACATGAAACAAACTGAATTTTCATTTTAATAAAATAAGGCCTATTGCTAGGAATTTACCAATTGAAACATGTTCTCAAGCTCCCCAAAAGAGAAAAGTAGCCTTCCCAGAGTTTAGGGCCTGATCACCATTCCCACTTTGTAACTTTCATCTGTATGATGGTAGGGGGGTCATGGTGCTTCCCCTGTGGAGAACTGAATTTGAGGAAGGTTACATGGATTACATGGTTAATACCTGGCAGAGTGCCCAAGGTTATATGGTTAATACCCGACAGAGCAAGAATTTGAACCAGGATCTGTCATCTGCATCTTGTCCACAGCCCTTGAAATCCTACTTTTGCAGCCCTTGGCCCAAATTGAAGCCCACCTATTTTGTTTCCAGGTGGTGCTAGTGGTAAAGAATGTGCCTGCCAATGCAGGGGGCATAAGAGATGGACATAAGAGATAAGTTCGATCTCTGGGTCAGGAAGATCCCCTGGAGGAGGGCATGGCAGCCCACTCCAGTATTCTTGACTGGACAATCCCATGGACAGAGGAGCCTGGTGGGCTACAGTTCAGACAGTTGCAAAGAGTCGGACACACCTGAAGCGACTTAGCATGGCACATAGCACACAAGCTAAGAATGGTTTTTAAACAGTTGAAAAAAATCACAAGAAGAATATTTCCTGATGCATAAACATGACATTTAAAAGGTGAAATTGGAACCCAGTCACACCTTTTGTTTCTGTGTCATCTCAGGTTGCTTTCCCACGTTGAGTAGTTGTGATAGAGACCATTTATGTCCCTACAAGCCAAAACACTCAATATCTGGATCTTTTCAGAAAAAGTTTGCCGGCACTGTTCTGCACCCTACTGGTACCTCCAGCAGTGGGACTCTATGGTTTTAAAGTCCAAGTGATTATAAATGGTCCTCTTTCCAAAATTAAACCTAGCTATAAAAAGTCCAATATCTCTATCTTGAGAAACAGTAATGCTACATGAGGAAGATAACACATGTGAAATAAAAACGGAACAAACTCTATGTTCCTGCCTCCCTGATAGCTAAACTTTGATGACTTTTAGAGTACATTGCTTTCCTGACAAACATCCCTATAGTCAGTGCTATGGTTTTTGCAGTAGCTGTGTATGGATGTGAGAGTTCGACCATAAGGAAGGCTGAGCATCAAAGAATTGATGCTTTCGAATTGTAGTGCTGGAGAAGACTCTTGAGAGTCCCTTGGACAGCAGGGAGATCAAACCAGTCAATCCTAAAAGAAATCAACTCTGATTATTCACTGGAAGGACTGATGCTGAAGCTCCAATACTTTGGCCACCTGACGTGAAGAGCCGACTCACTGGGAAAGACCCTGATGCTGGGAAAGATTGAGGGCAGGAGGAGAAGGGGACGACAGAGGATGAGATGGTTGGACGGCATCATGAACTCAATGGACATGAGTTTGAGCAAACTCCAGGAGATAGTGAAGGAGGGGGCCTGGTGTGCTGCAGTCCATGGAGTTGCAGAGTCAGACATAACAGAGCAACTGAATAACAAGAGTACAAGAGGAGGCAAAGACTTTTTTTCTTATTCTTGGATTCCCAATTAATGAACCATGAAAACAAGATGAATTTTACATAAAGAGAATGTACTTTATAGGACTAAAGTAATTTTTACTCGTTAGGGCTCCTTCTTCACTTGTTCTTTAATGTTTTATTATGAAGGTGCAATTCTAGACCTTTTTAGCAACAGAGGTCATTGTTCTCAGTATAAGAGGGAAATCACCCAATGTATTAAAAGGTGGTGGCCACACTCCTTCAGCTAAGGAGAAATGAAAGGAGATACTGTCTTCCTTTGCATATTCTTTGTTCTCCTTTCTGACCTCTATTGCACATTCTAAAGACCTGGCTCACATGTGAAACAGAATTTAAAACCATACCTATCACAATGAAGAGTTCTGGAGATGGGTGATGGTGATGGTTGCACAACAATGTGGGCTACTTAAAGCCCATGAACTGTACACTTGAAGACAGTTACAATGCTTAACTTTATATTATCTGTATTTTAACAGAATTTAAGGGCTTCCCTGGTGGCTCAGCTGGAGAAGGAAATGGCAACCCACTCCAGTATTCTTGTCTGGAAGATCCAAGGCCCAGGGGAGCCTGGTGGGCTGCCATCTATGGGGTTGCACAGAGTTGGACATGACTGAAGTGACTCAGCAGCAGCAGCAGCTGGTGGCTCAGCAGTAAAGAATCTGCCTGCTAAGCAGGAGACTCAGGTTCAGTCCTCGGGGCAAAAGATCCTCTGAAAGAGGAAATGGCAACCCACTCAAGTATTCTTTCCAGGATAATCCCATGGACAGAGGAGACTGGTGGTCCATGGAGTTGCAAAGAGTTGGATATGACTGAGTGACTAAAACAACACACCATAATTTAAAGTAAAACCAACCAAACAATAACAACAAAAGACCCCAAAGGTATCGGTTTGGGGAAAAAACAATTTCAAAAGCTTTGAGGAAGATTTTTATATATAATTCCATTAATGGGTTTCCCTGGTGGCTCAGTCGGTAAAGAATCTGCCTGCTCTGCTGGAGACCCAGGTTTGATTCCTGAGTTGAGAAGATCCCCTGAGTTGAGAAGGGAATGGCAACCCACAGCAGTATTCCTACCTAGAGAATTCCATGGACAGAGGAGCCTTGTGGGCTATATTGTCCAGGGAGTCACAAAGAGTCAGACACAACTGAGTGACTAATACACACACCATTAGGAAAATGGAAAATAAAAATTTCAGGGAAGGGCTTTTGAAAGAGCTGAAGCTTTTTTCAGAGGGAAAAAAAAGACCATCAGTGTGTCTTTGTGTGTGTGCTTGGGCACGTATGCATGTGTGCACTTATGTGTATGTGTGTGCTTTCAAGAAAATATTCAAGTCAAAAGATGATCATGAATAATTATTAGGAAAAGGCAAATCAAAACAAGTAGAGGTGCCACTTACACCAGTCATAACGGCCATCATTAAAATGTCTACAAATAACAAATGCTGGAGACGGTATGGAGAAAAGGGAAGCCTTCTGCATTGTTGGTGGGGATATAAACTGTTGCAGCCACTATGGAAAAAAATACAATGGTTCCCCTAAAAAACAAAAACAGGACTTCCTTGTTGGTACAGTGGATAAGAATCCACCGGCCAATGCAGGGGACACAGGTTTAATCCCTGGTCTGGGAAGATCCCACATGCTGTGGAGCAACTAAATCCGAGAGGTACAACTACTGAAGCCTGAGCACCTAGAGCCTGTGCTCTGCAACAAGAGAAACCACCACAATGAGAGGCCTATGTACCGCAACTAGGGAAAGCCTGCATGCAGACGTGAAGACCCAGTGCAACCAAAAGAAAAAAAAATAGGCTGCTAGCAACCCAACTCTTGGGGGCATACACACGGAGAAAACTATGATTTGAACGGATATAGGTACGCTGGTATTCATAGCAGCACTATTTACAATTGTGAAGACATGGAAGCAAACTAAGTGTTCATCAGCAGATAAAGGAATAAAGAAGCTGTGGCACATATATAATGGATACCTCTCAGCCATAAAAATGAATGAAGTAATGCCACGCACAGCAACATGGATGGATCTACAGATCATCACACTAAGTGACGTAAGCTAGACAGAGAAAGACAAATACCATATGATACCACCTATGTGTGGGATCTAGAATATGACACCAATGAACCTGTTTATAAAACAGAAACAGACTCACAAATATAGAAAAGAAAACTATGGTTCCCAAAGGGAAAGAGGGGGAGGGATAAATTAGGAGTTTGGGATTGGCAGATACAAATTACTATATATAAAATTGATAAAGAACAAGATCCTACTGTATGGCACAGGGAATTGTATTTTCCTGGTGGTAAAAAAAGAATATATATAAATATTTAAATAACTGAATCCTTTTGCTGTATACCAGAAACTAACACAACAGTGTAAATCATCTTTTATTTTATCAATATAAAATCATTTATTTTATCAATAAAAGATAAATTAAAATAAATAAAATAAATAAAATAAAATAAATAAATAAAAAAAGATAAATTAAAAAGAGAACACAAATTATGTCCAATTAATTATATTCCCTCTGTTACTACCAGCAATATTGTAAATTAAAGTGTTTACAAGAGTCCTTCTATATAGAATAATCTCAATCTGTCAATGCAAAATACCAAGTACCTTTGCACAGCAACAGAAATCAAAGTAAGTGCTAACTATGTCTGGAAACCTCTTGGAACTCTAACATCTTTCACCAATTACACCAAAGGGAAAAAACAACATCCAGTGAACACCTATTAGGATTCCTCTGTAGCATCTATTGGAGGAGGGCATGGCAACCTCCTCCAGTATTCTTGCCTGGAAAATTCCATGGATAGAGGAGCCTGGTGGGCTGTAGTCTGTCTGTACAGAAGTTGTTGTGACTGCCTGGGAAAGAGTGAGCACCAAAAAAAAAAAAAGCAAACCACAACAGAAACCTTATCCTAAAAGTGGAATTGAGATCTGAGCAGAAGTGCCAACCTAATAAAAAGACTTCCTCTTCAATCATTAGGTCGTAAAATTAAAACCAGCCCATATTAGATGTGGGCAAACATCGTAGTTGACTTCTGTCCATTTGCCAATGTTTTTCAGAGATGAATACGATAAAGTCCCTTGAGTGTGTGCTGGGAGTGCTGGGGGACTGTGTGCCAGTTCCCCGAGCACAGCGGGTGCGTGCTGAGGTTTCTGAAGGCTCCACTGTTTGGAATGAGCATATATAACCCAACAACAACAGCTGCTCATGGCCGGGGCCTGGCCGCGATGGAGTCAACCAGCTAAACGACAACTGGAGATGACACTGGTCGTTGTCGGGTGAAGCCAGCAACAAAGGAACAGATGAGCTCTGTGTCCTCGGGGCCTGCAGCAATGCAGTCAGGGCAGAGCCGCCGTGGCGATGGAGCTCGGGGCGGCATGGTGTGACGCTGACACCGACTCAATCAAATGCCCACTGTCTTGTCTGCTTCAGACAAACCCTGTACACACCCTCCCAACACACACACACACACGCATGCGACATACACACGCAGACTGATGTTTTGCTTCCTGTGCTTGGAGGCACTGGGTTTTTGAGATAAGCACATGCTCAGTTGCACAGTCGTGTCTGACTCTTTGCCACCCCGTGGACTGTAGTTCTCCAGGCTCCTCTGTCATGGGATTCTCTAGGCAAGATACTGGAGTGGGTTGCCATGCCCTCCTCCAGGGGATATTCCCGACCCAGAGATCAAACCTGCATCTCCTGCATCGATAGGCAGATTCTTTACCACTGTGCCACCTTGGAAGCTCTAAAAATGCTGTAAGTACAGACACTGTAGATGCATTGCAGGTTGTGATGGGCCCCCTCCTGCCCACTGCAGGCTCTATATAAGGCAGGTGTGCAACACAATGGGCCCCTGGCAAATGGCACCCCTAGAAATAGTTAGGTCTGCCGATATAAAAATACATAAAATAGAAGACAAGAACTGTTCTAATCAGTTGCCACCTTTTAAAATCCTGGCAAGTTCACATAAAATGTTAGGGCTCCAGTTTCCTTTGATTTGAAGACCCAGGCTCCCTCCGCCCTCCAGGAAACCATTAACTTGCATTGCAAGGCTACTCCTCCCAAAACTTGCTTTTTCCCACTACCTGCTTACTAACTCACATTTGCTACCTGCCTGGCCTCTGTAGGGTCTGAGTTCAGGTCACCTATAGACACTCATTCAAATCTAGGGTGGCCCTAGTGGTAAAGAACCCACCTGCAATGCAGGAGACATAAGAGACTTGGGTTCGATCCCTGGGTTGGGAAGCTCCCCTGGAGGAAGAAATGGCAACCCACTCCAGTATTCTTGCCTGAAGGATCCCATGGGCAGAGAAGCCTGGTGGGCTGCTGTCCACAGGGTCGCAAAGAGTTGGACATGACTGCAGCAACACAGCACAACATATGCGTAGATCTTCAACCTCCGGGGGTGAGGGTGGTATCTTTTGAGCTGCCCCAGGCTCAGCCCAGCTCTTCACACACTGTCATCTCGTTTGAGTCGTCCACTGATGCATGTTCCATGGGCTCAGAGAGCTGACATGGACATGACCTCACAGCTGGATGCTGTTGGGAGACGGACAGAAGCTTGGGAATCATTCATCTGCTTTAGATCCTCAGGACCCATTTGAGTTAGTAAGTCCTTCAGCAAAGTCCACCTCACATGGATTTCCTTAGGAGAGGCTGTGTCTGGGGTTGGGAGTCAGACTGCATGTGTTCAAGCCCCGCCTCCACAGATCTGTGTGACCCTGGACAAGCTGTTTCACCTCCCTGTCTGACGTTCTTTCTCTCTCAAGTGGAGATGAAAACAGGATTTATCTCAGAGGTCTGTGTGCAGATTAAATGAAGTAATACATAAACATATCTCCTACAGCACCTTTACTCAAAATATTTCCTTGTTATTATATCCTTGGAAGCTGAACATACCAAATTTTAAAAGTACATAGTTATTACAGGCCATTTACAGCATTCTTCTAAGCTGAAATACTTTCATAGGTTGTTGTCCAGTTGCCAAGTCATGTCCAACTCTTTGCAACCCCCACGGACTTGCATAAGACATAGACATAAATCACTACCATAAATCTCTGTTTGAAATAATTATACTCTTAGAAAGATATGAAGTAGAAGGAAAGGCAGTGACAATCTATGCCACTCTGGATCCACAAGCTGCCAGAACTGGAAGGAAAGCTAAGCCTTCCCTAATCCAGTGGATTTAACAACTTATTTTAGCAGCAGAAACCATTTCTTTGAATGCAGTCTTACACCAAAGCCATGAACGAGAGCAATGTGGCAGCTTTGGCTGAAGAGGAGGTGAGGTCCCAGAACTGGGCTCTGGCTTCACCCAGCATGTTCTCAGAAGCTGTTGCTAAGGACCCCTGATCTTGGCTAAGCACTCTCCTTTGACAGTGGGAAAGATTAAGACCATTCATATCTCTACAAGGATAAGAAGGTTCATGCCAAGGACTAAGACCGAACTGTTGCTGTATCCCCAGCATCCAACCATGTACCTGGAGCTCAGGACCCTAGCAGCTCTAAGACTTGTGTGATGGGGGCTCTAACACAGGGGAGGTGCCAGGCTGCAAAAGTCTGAGGGGATGGGCTTCTAGGGTATGGTGATGACTGTTGTCATTATGGGAGAGAAAAATGCCATTACAGTCTAGATATGGTCCTGGGTATGGGGTTGATTCTTGGGGAAGTGATGGGGTGAGGATAAGGAAGCCTGAATTAAGCAAACAAAAATATCGCTATTAGGGCTGGATACCATCTAAAAACTGGAGAAGGAAATGGCAACCCACTCCAGTACTCTTGCCTGGAAAATTCCATGGATGGAGGAGGCTGGCAGGCTACAGTCCATGGGGTCGCAAAGAGTCAGATACAACTGGGCGACTTCACTTTTACTTTCACCATCTAAAAATATCAAGATGAATGAACCACTTTTCACCCCAGGCATTCTGTTGAACTCCAATTCTGCCCAGAAATTTGGGAAAGGATAATTAGTTTAGTTTCAAAGTGTGGTGCCCAGACCACTTACATCAGAACTACCAGGGAGCCTACTGCAAGTGCAAATTCATGAGCCCCACACCAGAATTATTCAATTAGAATCTCCAGTAGTAGAATCCATACATTTACATTCTCCACGAGCTTCCCAGATGTTCTTGTGCAGAAAAAAGTTTGAGAAGCACCATATTTCATCTCTCCGGGGCTCAACCATGATGTCACCAGGAGCCATCTGGAGAGTTTTACTTTGCTTGGGCCCTATCCTTAGAGATTCTGATTTAATAGGTCTGGAGTGGGACCTGAGAACTGAGATGCTTTCCAAAATCTCCCCCAGTGTTGTAGGGCAGAATGGTTTACATTCATTCATAACTCGCTGCCAGAGGGGAAGGGGAGTCTCCAATTTCATGAATTACTTCTATTATAACCAAATGAAAATGCAGATATTCTAATTGGCCCTTAGAGATAAGCTGCTACTTTTCCTTTCGGTTTGTCTCTAGCCACCTAGGCAGTAGAAAGACAAAAGTTTTCAGCAAAGCCTTGTCAAAAGCCTTTTGTGAATACTGAAGTTGCTTTCTAAATGGGTTGGATGCCCAAGAACCTACTGTATACAGCACAGGGAACTTGGCTCAATATTATGTAACAGCCTAAATGGGAAAAGAATTTGAAAAAGGATCCGTGTATATGTATAACTGAATCACTGCTGTACACCTGGAATTATCACAAATTATTAATCAACTATAATCCAATATAAAATAAAAAAATGTGTTGGATACATTTACAAAGCATACTTTAAAATAAAGTTGATTGAGGTATACTTGGTTTTTAACAAAATGCTTCTATTTAAATGCAGTTTGGGCTTCCCTGGTGATTCAGTGGTAAAAAATCTGCCTGCCAGTGTAGGAGACATGGGTTCCATCCCTGATCTGGGAAGATCCCACATGCTGCAGGGCAACTAAGCCCTCGTGCCACAACTCTTGAGCCAGTGCTCTAGAGCCTGGGTGCCATAAACTACTGCATGCTGCAGCTACTGAAGCCCGGGCACTCTAGAGCCTGGGCTCTGCAACAAGATAAGCCACTGCAATGAGAGGCTCGTGCACTGCAACCAGAGTAGCCCCTGCTGGCCACAACTAGAGAAAGGCCCAAGCAGAAGTGAAGACCCAGCACAGGCAAAAATAAATAAATAAAAAAAAAAACATTAAAAAATAAATAAATGCACAGTTTGATGAGCTTTGAGGGATATATGCTCCCAGGTAACCACCACAATTGAGATACATAATATTTCTACCACGTCTGAGAAAATTCCCTCTTTACTCCTTTGCAGTCAATCCCCTACCCCTACCCTTTGCCCAGGCAACCACTGATCTGCTTTCTGACATAGTGGATTAGTTTAGACTGTTCTAGAATTTGATATAAATGGGATCAAACTGTATGAACTTTCTATATCTGATTTCTTTTGCTCAGCACTATGTTTTTAAGAATTATCCATAGCATGAATTATACTGTTCATGTTTCTTCTCTGTTTCAAAAGTAAGTGCACAGGCCTTCTGGGTACCACTTCCAGAGAAAAGAGCTGGTTTCTGGAATGAAGTGAAAGGGAAGTGAGAAAGTAAGACAATTGGCTAGATGGCCTTCTTCAAAGAACTTGGCCAGCAAGGCGAGAAGGAAGTGACCAAACTGAGGTAAGGGGAGTTTTCACCGAGGCAGGTGATTTCTGCAGGAAGGAGCATGCTGGGGAGATGGCAGAGCTGAGCTTAGGATGTGGCAAGTAAGAGAAGAAAGGGAAGCAAATATAGGGGCCAAAGACAAACATCACCAGTTTAAAAAACGTTGGTCTCTGCGGTGGTCTAAAAAAATGTCTAAAAATTCTCAGCTCCTCCTCTTTGAGAGAGAGAGAGAGAGAGAGAGCTTAGTTCCCTTCCCCTTCAGAGCTGGCCGGACTTGGTGACTCACTGCTGACGAGTGAAAGCGGTGGAGGGTGGCTGGTCACTTCTGACGCTAGTCCTTGGAGATGCTGTGGCTTTCGTTGTGGTTACCCTCTTTGGGGTCAGTGGGCTCTGGGAGCAGCTGGCGGGGACCTAACATGGTGAAGAGTGAAGAGCCCTCTTCTCTGAGGGAGACTCGCAGGATAAGCAGGACACAGGACATGTGGAGCCGAGGGACTCGCATGTACTTATGGCCTGGAGCTGAGGGGACATGGCTCATTCAAGGAACTCTAGGAAGTTCCCTTTGGAAGCTGTCTGCATCTCTTTTTCTTCATCCAGATCTACCAGTATGCATTTATTCTAAATTACTGGTCCAGTTACACTCAGATTCACAACATCATAGGAATCTCATGAAATTCATAGTGATTACTACCATGTTCCAGTATGACATTATGGCTTAACTGGCCTTGCTGATGGCCTGGATAGCTGACCTTTATCTACAAAATTACTTCATGGTAAGGACTTCCCTGGCAGTCCAGTGGTTAGGACTCTGAGCTTCTACTGAAAGGGGTCCAGGTTCCATCCCTGGTCGGGGAACTAAGATACCACATGCCACAGGGTGAAGCCAAAAAAAAAAAAATTAATTCAAGGTGGGAGGTGTCCCGAGGACCATACAGGGACCACACAAGTCCCTAGGGTAAGAACAGTCTATAACCTTATCCTCATGCTTTTATTGTGGTCAGACAGGTGAGTGGTGAGAGAAGATATATTGCTAGATTTCAACAAGTAAAACCTTCCTGCATTCAAATCCCAAGCAAATTCATTTGACAAAGAATCTACTCTTGTCTGCTGGGAAATTTGAACTAGTCTAGACCACACAGAGCAGACAAAAATTTGGCAGACTTATATTGAATATATGGGCATCAAGCCACAGTGACTATTCACACACTTTCATACAAATGCTCATGAAGATGAATTAATTTCTGCTGTGACTGACATTCTGCAGCAATTTCCAAAAATGCAGACACAGTAAAGTATAATTACTATTTGTAATTAATTTGTAATTTATGAGCCTTCCTGAGGAAATAAGCAGCTCCCTGAGATGGAGATTCTGACACGAGACCTAGAGAGAAACAGTGAGCAGATGGTTTTGAGTTCTATCCAGTCTTCATTGCAAGCTGGGGGAGAAGTAAGTGTCCAGTAAAGAGAAGCAGACCATAGTATATGTTCTAAGAACTAAACGGCAATGCCTCATTGAGGCAGCATGGGGACAGTTTTGAACACATCTGGCATTCACTGGCGATTGGACAGGGTATTAATATTGTAGAAAGTAATGCTTGAGGGTAGACTCTCTTAATTAGTAGTGTCCAAAAGAAAGTGGCACCCCACTCCAGTACTCTTGCCTGGAAGATCCCATGGACAGAGGAGCCTGGTGGGCTGCAGTCCATGGGGTCGCTGAGAGTTGGACACGACTGAGCGACTTCACTTTCACTTTTCACTTTCATTCATTGGAGAGGGAAATGGCAACCCACTCCAGTGTTCTTGCCTGGAGAATCCCAGGGACGGTGGAGCCTGGTGGGCTGCCTTCTTTGGGGTCGCACAGAGTCGGACACGACTGAAGTGACTTAGCAGCAGCAGCAGCAGCAACAGCAGCAAAAGAACGTTCCATGATGATGGAGATGCTCACGATCCAACACAATACCCACTAGACATGATATGTGGCTTCTGAGCACTTGAAATGTGGCTAGGAAGATTAAGAAACTAATTTTAATTTTTATTTAATTAATTTAAATGTAAATAGCCACAAGTGGCCAGTGGCTAGTGTATTGGGCAGTGCAATTCTAATTAATGTGGGTTGAAAGATATGATTCTTTAAAACCATGAGCTCCTTAAAGAATGGAGATGTATCTTTGATGGTCACTTTGGCACTCAGCACAGTCTCTGACATATAGTAGGTTTTCAATAAATGCTTATTAACAGACCCTCAGCAGCCCGAAGAGGACTGGCTTTGTAATACAAAAGGTGACTGTAGAATTTCCCAAAGGGTATTTCAAAGCCTTAGATCCACAAAGTACTCTGGAGAGAAAGAATTCCCTGGTCACATATATCTGTATGTTCTATATCTTGCTTGGGGGATTAGGATCCATATTAGGGTATTAATGAAACCAGAATAGTTTTATTATTTCACTGTTTCCCATAGTTATTGGACCATGCAACCCCCCTTTTCACATAATACCTCTGACATCTCTTAGAACTAGTAGATTCTGGGAGAAATACTTTGGAGGATGTCAAAATAATGACAGGATAGGAGGAAGACTTCCAGTGAATTCCTTGAAAAGCAGTGGCCCCAATTTCTAGTACATGGTCAGAAGGTAATAAATACCTACTGAATGGTCTGGAAATGATGGGCTTCCCAGGTGGGGCAGTAGTAAAGGATCCACCCATGCAGGAGACGTGAGTTTGATCCCTGGGTCAGGAAGATCCCCTGGAGAAGGAAATGGCAACCCACTCGAGTATTCTTGCCTGGGAAATCCCATGCACAGTTGAGCCTGGCAGGCTATAGTCCATGGGCTCACAAAGAGTCAGACAACTGAGCATGCATGTGCACTAGAAATGACTCTCTTCCAATTAAAATCAGAAGTTATCTATAAACCATTCCCACTCAGCAAAGGTAAAGAAAGAAGGCAGAGTGTGGCTGGGAGGTGTTGGGATTCTTCACCTGACTATATTGGGTGTACCTGCCGAACTAGAAGATGATCTGACATATGAATTAGACAGAAGTATGTAATAGCAAATTAGAACAGAAATAATATGAGTTATTAATATATGCTAATGCTTCAAGATTCTGTACTTAAAAAATTTAAAGCAGGCAGCTAATTGTTGAATGATTAGAATATCAACCCATTTACAAAGGAATGATCAATCCAGAGATACAGATGGTGTGAACAAGGATGAAACATGGGTCCTGGATCATCAAAAAAGCAAGAGAGTTCCAGAAAAACATCTATTTCTGCTTTATTGACTATGCCAAAGCCTTTGACTGTGTGGATCACAATAAACTGTGGAAAATTCTGAAAGTGGTGGGAATACCAGACCACCTGACCTGCCTCCTGAGAAATCTGTATGCAGGTCAGGAAGCAGCAGAACTGGACATGGAACAACAGACTGGTTCCAAACAGGAAAAGGAGTACATCAAGGCTGTATATTGTCACCATGCTTATTTAACTTATATGCAGAGTACATCATGAGAAACACTGGGCTGGATGAAGCACAAGCTGGAATCAAGATTGGTGGGAGAAATATCAATAACCTCAGATATGCAGATGACACCACCCTTATGGCAGAAAGTGAAGACCTAAAGAGCCTCTTGATGAAAGTGAAAGAGGAGAGTGAAAAAGTTGGCTTAAAGCTCAACATTCAGAAAACTAAGATCATGGCATCCGGTCCCATTACTTCAAATAGATGGAGTAATAGATGGCAAAATAGATGGAGAGTAATTTATGGCAAATAGATGGAGAAACAGTGGGAACAGTGGCAGACTTTATTTTCTTGGGCTCCTAAATCACTGCAGATGGTGACTGCAGCCATGAAATAAAAAGACATTTACTCCTTGGAAGAAAAGTTATGACCAACCTAGACAGCATATTAAAAAGCAGAGACATTACTTTACCAACAAACGTCTGTCTAGTCAAGGCTATGGTTTTTCCAGTAGTCATGTATGGATGTGAGAGTTGGACTATAAAGAAAGCTGAGTGGTGAAGAATTGATGCTTTTGAACTGTGGTGTTGGAGAAGACTCTTGAGAGTCCCTTGGACTGCAAGGAGATCCAACCAGTCCATCCTAAAAGAAATCAGTACTGACTGTTCATTGGAAGGACTGATGTTCAACCTGAAACTTTAATACTTTGGCCACCTGATGTGAAGAACTGACTCACTGGAAAAGACCCTGATGCTGGGAAAGATTGAAGGCAGGAGGAGAAGGGGATGACTGAAGATGAGATGGTTGAATGGCATCACCGACTCAATGGACATGAGTTTGAGTGAACTCTGGGAGTTGGTGATGGACAGGGAGGTTTGGCATGCTGCAGTCCACGGGGTCCCAAAGAGTCAGACATGACTGAGCGACTGAACTGAACTGAGAGACAGGAAAAGAAAAAGGTCCTCTCTGAGAAGAAAAATGTGCACAAAAGACAAAACAAGAACCTGATTGAGACCAGGTTAGTCACTTACGGTCTTGAGTTTTGCTAATGCCTTAGTAAGAAAGGATTGGAATTAACTCTAGATCCACAACATAGTTTCAGCTAAAATTTGTTTGTAGTTATTGTAAATACATACACTTATGATTACATTTACTAATCTATATATAGACCAGTCCACAGTATGGATTAATCTCTTTGCAACAAATCTCTTCTGAAACTTGAACTTAGAAACAAAAATCTCTTAGATCTAGTTAAGCAGAGGAATTTGGATGGGAGAAATTCCAATCAAAACCATCAGTCATGCATGGTACCCTCTGCAGTGAGGTGCCCAGACAAAGCCTGTCCCTGCAGGGCTGAACACGTTACATGTGGGTGATCTGTAGATTTCATCATGTGCTCTAGATCTTCTCACTTAGAAAAGGGGCTTTAACGTGAAAAGTGTATGCCTACTCTAAACATGGGGCTTCCCAGGTGGCACTAGTGGTCAAGAACCTGCCTGCCAATACAGGAGCCTGGGTATGATCCCTGGGTTGAGAAGATCCCCTGGAGGAGGGCATGGCAAACAACTCAAGTATTCTTGCCTGGAGAATCCCATGGACAGAGGAGTCTGGTGGGCTATAGTCCATGGGTCACAAAGAGTCGGACAAGACTGAAGTGACTAAGCACGCAGGCACTATAAAGATACCACCTCAGTGTTCACAAAGATGGCTGAATTCCCCACTCCAGGAGGAACCACCCCATATCCTGGGAAATTGTTTAGTCCATGTGACTGTGCACACCCCACTCCAACTGCATCCAGAAAGGGCAAGTACCACCACTGGCCACTCCTCTCAGCGTCACTGTTGCCTGCAGACCACCTTGCCTCTCTGAATGTCTCCATCACCGCGTGTCTGAGAAGGGGGTGCAGGGGGCAGGACCAGAGACAGAGCTCACTCAGAGCCCTTGGCCCTGGGTCCACAGCCTACTTGTCATGTTCACCTTTGGTCTTTGTTGGTCAGGCTTTTTAAAGCATAATGTTTGATTTTTCTGCTTATTATAAAAGTGATACATGCTTGTGATAGAAAACTTGAAAAGTTCAATAGGCATGTATTTGCCATATTTCCTTTCTCATCTATGATTAGATGACTCTACTTGCCACCCTAGTAGATATACATATGATTAGAGTGATTTTCCAATACAGTTTTGAATTTTGATTTTATTACTTAATATTATGTGCTGAGATTTTCCCATGGGCATCGTATTCAACTCTAACTGATTATATTATAGGCCCTGAAATAAAGCAAACCATATCTCACCCTGACCCAGTTAAAAAACAAAAACAAAACAAAAAAACCCAAACCAACTATTTTCCATCCCATAAACCAGAAGCAAAAGCTTTCTGGACATCAGAAAAGGATGAATAAACGGGACTAACAAAGACATATGGCAGGTTTTGCCCCATTGAGCCCACTAACTCGGCACAATGCAGTTCATTGAAAATAATCCCACATTCCTGTGCTATTTTTCAAATTGACACTTTAGAACATGTCTGCCAAAGCTCCTAAAATGGTCTCTGGCAGGCTCTTCCACTCAGCTGTGGGCATTTGGGTTGCCCTGAACAACCACCCCTAGCTGATGCCATGCTGGACACACAGACACGCACATGCCATCTAAACTGATAAAGTCCCACAAATGCAATTCTCCAGCTACTCTCCATGCCAGGTATACCCGCTCTGCTGGCATGCTAGGCTTTAATTCATGAAAGAAAGAAAGTGAAGTCGCTCAGTCGTGTCTGACTCTTTGCGACCCCATGGACTGTAGCCTACCAGGCTCCTCCACCCATGGAATTTTCCAGGCAAGAGTACTGGAGTGGGTTGCCATTTCCTTCTCCAGGGGATCTTCCTGATTTGAGGATTGAGCCCGGGTCTCCGCATTGCAGGCAGACACGTTACCATCTGAGCCACCAGGGAAGTCTTAACTCACGAAGACTTCATTAGGCAAAAAGGAAAGGTCACGTTGGACCAGAGACAATAAGGCTGGAGACACACTGTGTCAAAGATGATACTCTCCGTAAGTCACGCTGGGGGGACTCTTGGTATGATTGCGTTCACATACAGACAACAGCCCCAGAGACATTAAATGCCTTGCTCAGCATCAGACAACGACTGCGGCAACATTATCGTGGAAGCATGCTTGTCAAGGCCAAACGGCCAGACTCGCTGGCTCAGGCTCCTTCTTCTCCAATGCCTGTGTCCATGCTGGGACCATTTGGCTGGAAGTGAGAGAACCCGCCTGACAAGAAGCAACCCTCAGGCCTCTGCACAGATGATGCTGCCAAACAAAAGGCCCTTTCAGAAGCCTCACAATGGCTCTTCCTTGCTAGCTGTTTGAGGTAGTGGCTCTGGCGCATGTGAGAGGCTCTGCTTCTTTTCACAGTCCTGACCTGATCTTGCCATTTCAGGCCAGCCTTGGCTACTGCACCCACCAAGGGTCCCCCAGGCGTGCATGGGCATGCCCTGGCCACCTCTTAGGGGAACACAAGGTCATCGCGTGTCTGGGCTGAGATGAGGCGTGCTGGGTCTGTATGAGACAAGGCTTTCCAAGTCTTTGGTCTGCAAACTGCTGTTCTTCCATCTGGTCCTAAAGCACCCATTTTTCAAGCAGTGTTGGTGGCTGAAGCCTAAAATCACTTGGTGCATGAATCTCAATCGTCAGCCAAGAGTCACTGCCTACAAACTGGGAGAGTTGGGGAAGCTTGGGGGTGATAAGATGGCAGTAAGGAGAGTAATGACAGATGGAGAGGAACATGGGTTGGATGTTGAGAAATCACCCACCACGCCTGTTTGAAGTAAAGATAACGAGTATAGGAAGCAGATGGAATAACACATGTCAAGAGTGTAGCGAAACATGTGGAACTCAAGAAATGGAGCTATTGTTTATTTCTTGAAAATGCATGTGTGCCATGCACATAGTGGCAACTGAATGATGGGGTGTCACCGGTGAAGTGGGAGGGCTGAGGAGTGAGAAGGGATGAGGCTGAGTCACTTTTTTTCCCCTGAGGCCCTCCTGTATGAGGACCTATTTACTTCCCGTCTCCCTCTCTAAGTCTTCTTTCTTCCTCACCCCATCAGCAGTGGTGGGGGCGGGCTTGGGGCAGGGTGGAGGCAAGGAAGCCAAATGCAATTAAATTGGGAGTGGGGATGGTGCTACAGAAAACTGAACCAGTTTCTTCACTGGATGAGTTCGCAAGGCCTTTGCTCTGTAAATCTTGGGTCTTCAAAGGGTGGGGGTGATACAGCATTTTGGAAACTCATTTGATCAAGAAAAGAAAATCCATTTTTCACTGATCAGTTCTTGGGATCAACATCCTGAGGAATATTCTTGGCCAAAACAGATCCTTAGATTTTTCTTCTTGGCTTGACTTTCCCACCTCACTGAGCTAGCCACCCCCATCCTCGAGAAGAAGAGATGATGTGCTAACAAGAGAAATTTCCTAACTTGAGAGTAATTGTCATCTAGAGTCTTGCCCCCCTCAGAGGAGCACTGAGATCACCTGCGGGCAAAATGAACCGAGTGTTTATCAGGGGCACAGAATCAGAATCTGCACTGTGGTGAGATGCCCAGTTGATTCATATGCACATTGTATTTGAGAGGGAGGAACTTCCCTGGGATTCCAGTGGCTACGGCCCTTGAGCTCCCAGTGCAGGGAACCCGGGTTTGATCCCTGCTCAGGGAACTAGATCCCACATGCTACAGCTGAGACTTTGCGTGCTGCAACTAAAGATTCCATGTGCAGCAACTAAGACCCAGCACAGCCAGATAAATACATGGCTAGCTATTTTTCAAAAGTTTGCAGTGGAGATCTGGGGTGCTTGGTCCTGGGCACTAACCTCAATGATTCTGTTTTGGTGTATCTGGGGTGAGGCTTGGGTAAGTCCATTTTAAAATATCACCTCCAAGAAATTCTGATGCAGCCGTGTGTGGACTCCTATTGAGAAACACTGACTTAATGTAAAAGCTCCTATGGCCCATGGACAGAGGAGCCTGGCAGGCTGTTGTCCATAAGGTTACACAGAGTCAGGCACAACTGAAGCGACTTGGCACGCATGCAGACTCATGGCCCACGTGTTCTCAGGTGCTCAGTCATGTCTGACTCTTTGCAGCCCCATGGATTGTAGCCCTCCAGGCTCCTCCATCTATGGGATTTCCCAGGCAAGAATACTGGAGTGGGTCGTCATTTCCTCCTCCAGGGGATCTTCCCGACCCAGGGATCAACGCATCTCTTGTGTCTCCTGCATTGGCAGGCAGATTCTTTACCACTAGCCTCACCTGGGAAGCTCTGCTATAAAGTAACAGAACAGCCCTGTGCTAACTCTTGGTTTCGTGGCAGCTCCTCTACAAGACACGTGACGGTATAATCATTGTTAGAAACAAGGCAGTGGAGCCCTGGAGAGAGATGGTGAAAGTGCTGGACCAAGGTCACCCAGGGGTGAGCAGGTCATCACGATGAACAAGAACACTCCTGTCTTTCCTGCCTGCCTCGCCAACCTCTCTCCTCCTCCGCCCTCCTCTGTTCTTTATTCACCAGCTTCTGCATGGCTAACAGCCCTCTCTGAGTCTGCTTTTGTCTTTAGTGAAAAGCTAACAAAACACTGTTGCTCCCGGTGCTGGCTAATGACTGCGCCTGATTAGCGCCATTCTGTCAGCTGACTCCCAGGCAGCCCGGCCAGCCAGCAGCCTGCTTATTCAATCAGCGCCTGGCCCATCTGCTAATTACCAGCATCATTTAGGCTCGTTTCCTTGACTGTGAACTTGCTCGAGTTCAAATCATCTTCAGCTGTTGCCTTTACAGGAGAACAGAATCATTTGTCACATCTGTCAATGCTCCAGCCTCCCCTCCCTGCTAGAGACTCAGTGAAATCCCGTGTGTCTCCGGTTCCCAGGCTGCTGCTGACCAGCGGGTCCCAACGGGAGCCGTGAGGCAGACCCTGTGCACAGACGGACGTGCTGGCCTTCCTCACTGGGCTGCCAGGGTGACCTCTTCCCTGCTTCTGAATCCCAACTGTATTCCCACTCGGAGGCCTGACAGAGTGGCCTACTGTCCCCCCTCACCAGGGATGGAGGGTTTTCCCAGGAGATGGGATTTTTTGTGATAAACCCAGGAGACTGCATCACCGTAGACCTGGCCCACCAGGACACACAGTGCGAGAGTGTTTGACATCCTCCCAGGAGCTATAATTGGGGTCTAGATCAGAGAACTGACTGGGAATTGAGGTTCCATCGTTCTCTGGCAGACCTGATACTAAGGATTCGCATCTATCTCTTCAGTGCTCTACACTTCATTTTGCTTTTAGTCTCAACTACTAACTCGGTAGGATGAAGCTTTATTTCCAACAGTGGATAAGTGGAGGTCTGCAGGCATGTTCTGAGATGAGGATGGCACCAGAGAAGGAATGATGGTGTGTAACCCCTTTAAACGGAGGGGCCTCATCCTCCAGGGACTCTTCCTGATTCAAAACCACATTAAGCATCTTCAGTGGCTAAGTCAAAGATCTCTCTTGGAAAATGGCACTTGAAAATAAACTGGTTATTTTCAAACATCTTTTGATATTGATTTCTAACATATTAATAATTCCACAGTGATAAGTGAAAAGACTCTGTATGATTCCAATACTTCTGTTTTTGTTGTTGTTCAGTCACTAAGTTGTGTCTGAATCTTTGCAACCTCATGAACTGCGGCACACCAGGCTTCACTGTCCTTCACTATCTCCTGGAGTTTGCTCAAACTCATGCCCAGTGAGTCAGTGATGCCATCCAACCATCTCATCCTCTGTTGCTCCCTTCTTCTCTTGCCCTCAATCTTTCTCAGCATCAGGGTCTTTTCTAATGTGTTGGCTCTTGGCATCAGGTGACCAAACTGTTGGAGCTTCAGCAACAATCCTTTCAATGAATATTGATTTCCTTTAGGATTGACTGGTTTGCTCTCCTTGCTGTCCAAGTGTCTCTCGAGTGTTCTCCAGGACCACAGTTCGAAAGCATCAATTCTTTGGCACTTAGACTTCTTTATGGTTCACCTCTCATATCTGGACCTGACTACTGGAAAACCATAGCTTTGATGCTATGGATCTTTGTTGGCAAAATGATGTCTCTACTTTTCAATACCACTAGACTATGAAATTTTTGCACCTTGTTTTATGTACCTGGATATGTTCCAGTGTGTCCTAGATTACAGCCTATGGGAACTTGAGTAGAATTTGTATCCTATTGTTGTGTGAAAATTGTATAAATCTTAATTATGTTGAAGTGGTTCATGGTGCTTTTCAGGTCTACTATAGCCTTCCACTTCACTGTATATTCATTCTATTAATTTTCAAGAGTTTGATATTAAAACTCCAACTAAAAATCTTAATTTATCTACTTAAAAAAATAATTGTAATATTTAGTGGAACTAAATGTAACCTTGTTGTGTATTTTCCAAGTCTCCTGTAAATGTGTTATCATACTATCATAATTTAAAAAATAAAAAAGAGAAAAAAAGCCACATTAAACATCTATTATGTACTTGGCAACATCAACAACATCAACTCAAAGAGCTGACAACCCACGGAAGACGCTGATACAAATACAATGAACTATATCTGTTACAAGGCTACTGAGGAGATCCCCAGGATGGCAAAAGGCCATGTGAGCCAGGGAAGGTAGAATTAGGGTAACTCTGCTTACTATATGCTGGTCACTGGCTTCCCTGGTGGCTCAGAGGTTAAAGCATCTGCCTGGAATGCAGGAGACCTGGGTTCAATCCCCAGGTCAGGAAGATCCCCTGGAGAAGGAAATGGCAACCCACTCCAGTACTCTTGCCTGGAGAATTCCATGGAGGGAGGAGCCTGGTAGGCTATAGTCCACAGGGTCGCAAAGAGTCGGACACGACTGAGCAACTTACCGTTATTGTTACTGTACATTCATTATTTCATTCAACAGCCAATATTTCTTAAGCACCTATCAAGTTTCTTAAGCACCTAACCTGTTTAAATTTTGAAAGTGAAAGTGTAGTCGCTCAGTTGTGTCCAACTCTTTTTGATCACATGGACTGTAGACCGCCAGGCTCCTCCATCCATGGAATTTTCCAGGCAAGAATACTGGAATGGGTTGCCATTTCCTCCTCCAGGGCATCTTCTCAACCCAGGGGTCGAACTGGGGTTTCCCACATTGCAGGCAGATTCTTTACCATCTGAATCAGCAATTCTATTAATATATACCTATTTTTCAAATGAGTAAAATGAGGCTTTGAAAAGCCTTGCTCAAGATTGCAAGTTGGTGAATGAATGGTTCAGGGCTTGAACCCAGAGAGTCTGATCCTTGTCTTTAAGCAGTCTGAGACTGAACCTCCTACCGTTGTGGGATGCTGGGCCCTCAACATAACCCGTGCGGGGTAGCTGGCCCACAGCAGACAAAGCAACACAGTGGGCTCTGGGTGCAGAGGAGTGTGGGTGTGCCTGGCGGAAACATGGCAGAAAGAAACACGAGGTGGGGTTTAAGTGTTCTACACTGTGGAATCCCAAGGCACGACATTAGGAATGTCCCACTGGAGGTGTGGGAACTCTGGGACTGCTGATATTCAAAAGGAAACTGGCCGGAGAAGTGCTGCCCTTCTGGCCTCTAGCTGCATTCGATTCTAAAGAATGCACTAGAACAGGAAGCCAAATGCCTGACTCCTTCATAATCCTTTAAGGGCCAAAAAATGAGTGAGATTCATTGTATTTTTTAGACTGCATTTGTCAATTCTCAAAAACTTATCTTTTTTATACAATGAGAACATCTGGGTAACTTGCTTTGCATATCTAGGGTAATTGATATATGCAAATTGAATAAAATGTGTTCATTTGATATGACTGATTTTACTGTCAACATATTAAATCATAAAGTTATTAAATATTAAATTAATAATTAATATTAAATTAATAACTGGCAATAGTAGAATTGGAAGTTCATGTTCAAGCACTGTCAATTATTGAAAGTGCTCGTTTCAGTAATAACAATCCACGGTGCAGTATTCTTAATGGATCCTGAACTGTGCTAAGTATCCAGACTGAAAATATATAATGACTGTCTTTAGAAACACCCTCAATATCATTTTCTGTTACTTTGCAGGTTTTGGTTTGTGGGAAATGAATACCTAATTTCAAACAGTTAAGCATTAAAAGCACTTGTTATCAATATGTACAAGCATTGCAATTAATCTCCCTGTAATTAAAATTAACAAAACAGGTAAGAAGGCTACTGTTTCAAGCAGAATTTAAAGAACTATAAACTTCTGGGAAGAAAACTGGTGTTCCTTCTTGCTCACAACCACTGTTAATAATTCCTGGCCAATCCAATCACTCTTTGTTCCCCATGCCCCCAAAGAGGCTCTTCTCTAGAACACTGGGTTGTCCCAGGCCTTTCTGTGACTCAGATTTCAAGCACCTGGCACTGTTGGGTGTTCGAATCCCGGGGGCCCTTCTTCAGTTGTAGAAAATACAGTTGACCCTTGAACAATGTGAGGGTAAGGGGACCCAACCCTTTGTGCTGTTGAAAATCCGAGTCTCGTGTATAGTTAGGCCCTCCATGACCAAGTTTCCTCTGTATCTATGGGTCTGCATCCACAGATTCAACCAACCTTGGATGGTGCAGTAATACAGTATATCAGGTATAGTTAGTGTTAGTTTCTCAGCCGTGTCCAACTCTTTGTGACTCCATGGACTGTAGCCCACCAGGATCCCCTGTCCATGGGATTCTCCAGGCAAGAATACTGGAGTGGGGTGCCATTCCCTTCTCCAGGGGATCTTCCCACCCAGGGATCGATCCCAGGTCTCCCACACTGCAAGCAGATTCTTTAACATCTGAGCCACCAGGAAAGCCTGCGTATAAGTGGACTTTATATGCAGTTTGAACTTGTGTTGTTCAAGGGTCTGCTGTAACTGAGAGTGTTCTGATGCAAAGGAAAGTTTTCTCTACTTGCTTGTTTTTTTTTGGTTTGTTTTATTTCTGGGGAGCAAAGTTCTTGACTTATATTTTTACTTATGACCTCACTCATCTGCTAACTTATTTTTTATATTGCCTGCTTTACAAAATTGTTGTTTCTTGCATTACCATATGTGTAACTGAATGTCTGGTATAATGATGATATATAGTTCTATAAGAGATCAATGATTGTACTAGTGTAACTCTAGATATGGGAAGACACACTATGAGGGGATATTTTCCTGGACCATAAGAGACTAGTAAGACAGGTGGTTCAGAGACTTTGGGGCACTGTTAATGAAACAATAGAAAGGGAAAGACTAGAGCTCTCGTCAGGAAACTTAGAGAAACCAAGTGAACATTGCATGCAAAGATGGGCACAATAAAGAAAAGAAATGGCATGGACCTAACAAAAGCAGAAGATACTAAAAACAGGTGTCAATACACAGAAGAACTGTACAAAAAAGATCTTCATGACTCAAATAACCATGATGGTGTGATCATTCACCTAGAGCCAGACATCCTGGAATGCGAAGTCAAATGGGCCTTAGGAAGCATCAGTATGAACAAAGCTAGTGGAAGGGATGGAATTCCAATTGAGCTATTTTACATCCTAAAAGATGATGCTGTGAAAGTGCTGCACTCAATATGCCAGCAAATTTGGAAAACTCAGCAGTGGCCACAGGACTGGAAAAGGTCAGTTTTCATTCCAATCCCAAAGAAAGGCAATGCCAAAGAATGCTCAAACTATTGTGCAATTGCACTCATCTCACACACCAGCAAAGTAATGCTCAAAATTCTCCAAGCCAGGCTTCCCTACGTGAACCGGGAACTACCAGATGTTCAAGCTGGATTTAGAAAAGGCAGAGGAACCAGAGATCAAATATCTCAGAAAAAATTTACTTTTGCTTTATTGACTATGCCAAAGCCTTTAACTGTGTGGATCACAACAAACTGTGGAAAATTCTTAAAGAGATGGGAATATCAGACCACCTGACCTGCCTCCTGGGAAATCTGTATGCAAGTCAAGAAGTGACAGTTAGAACTGAACATGGAACAACGGACTGGTTCCAAATTGGGAAAGGAGTACATCAAGGTTGTATATTGCCTGGAGAATCCCAGGGACAGGGGAGCCTGGTGGGCTGCCATCTATGGGGTCACACAGAGTCAGACACGACTGAAGTGACTTAGCAGCAGCAGCAAGGTTGTATATTGTCACCCTGCTTATTTAGCTTATATGCAGAGTACATCATGAGAAATACTGGGCTGGAAGAAACATAAGCTGGAATCACGATTGCTGGGAGAAATATCAATAACCTCAGATATGCAGATGACACCACCCTTATGGCAGAAAGCAAAGAGGAACTAAAGAGCCTCCTGATGAAACTGAAAGAGGAAGTGAAAAAGCTGGCTTAAAACTCAACATTCAAAAACTAAGATCATGGCATTCAATCCCACCACTTGATGGCAAATAGATGGGGAAACGATGGAAACAGTGACAGACTTTATTTTCTTGGGCTCCAAAATCACTGTGGATGGTGACTGCAGGCATGAAATTAAAAGACGCTTGCTCCTTGGAAGAAAAGCTATGACCAACCTAGACAGCATGTTAAAAAGCAGAGATAACTTTGCCGACAAAAGTAAGTCTAGTCAAAGCTATGGTTTTTCCAGTAGTCATGTATGGATGTGAGAGTTGGACTATAAAGAAAGCTGATCATTCAAGAACTGATGCTTTTGAACTGTGGTGTTGGAGAGGACTCTTGAGAGTCCCTTGGACTGCAAGGAGATCCAACCAGTCAATCCTAAAGGAAATCAGTCTTAAATATTCATTTGAAGGACTGATGCTTAAACTAAAACTCCAATAATTTGGCCACCTGAGGTGAAGAATTGACTCATTGGAAAAGACCCTGATACTGAGAAAGATTGAAGGCAGGAGGAGAAGGGGATGACAGAGGATGAGATGGTTGGGTGGCATCACTAACTCAACGGACAGGAGTTTGAGCAAGCTCCTGGAGTTGGTGAAGGACAGGGAGGCCAGGCTTGCTGCAGTCCATGGACTTGCAAAGAGACACAACTGAGTGACTATACTGAACTGAATGAGGCTGAGTTCAATAACAGCACATGGGGTGGCCTATTGTTGAAATCTTCACCAGACCTGGCAATGAGGGTTCCTAGCACCTGAGCAGGAAATGAACCTGGGCCCTGGCAGTGAAATCACCGAGTCCTAACCGCTGAACTGTCAGGTGTAATTCCCTCTACTTATTAGCTTACACTCAATTCTATCTTACAACGACCTTCATATTTCCATATGTAAAGAAGAAATTAACATTCTCCTCTCTCCAAATGCTGTTTCTGCTCCTTTGGCTCAGAGAAACCCAAACATGGGTGTTGGGAAGAATCTCTTCCTCTAAGAGCACCTTTAGGGAAGGTGTCCCCTTCCACCTGAACACATCAGCTGAACAAAAGTGAACCAAACTCCCCGGAAGCAGACCTATGTTTTGGAGATGAGAGTGCTTGCTCTAGTCTCTTCATTCACCCACCCCTGTCCATTCTGTCCTAGACATTTCCTGAAACTAGCTTTATCAATTCCTTCCAGGCTTTTAACTCCCTTTGCTATTTGCACAACCTTTTCTGTTTACTCAAAATAGCCTTTCTACAAATGAGCAAAACTCCATCATGATATGTTTTAGCTTCTTTCCACACTACATGTCCAACTGAATTTGGAGACAATTTAGTTCCTTCCAAGAGCTTTCTAGAAAGTGGTTGTGAAAGAAAATGAAGAAAGTGAATGCTTTAGCCAGTGATATAACGCAAGACCCAGTAAGTCTTACTTTGTTCCAGAACTGTACCAAAGCACAATATTAATAATAGATTTCAAGTTGAGAAACTCTAAAAGTGATGTATAAAACATCTGTTCATTCCCTAATGTCTTCTTTGCCAGATACAGGAACTCTAAACATGCATTAAACATGCCTTCTGGTTTTTGTATTTTGATTCTTTAATATCCGGGGCCTTGCTAAAAATGGAGGGATGGCCCTGATCAGGACTCACCAATTTCTAGAGATAGTAACCAACTCATCCTTGAGCTGTTTACTCACCAGTCAATACAAACTAACCAATCCAGGGCCCACTCCCCAAACCGCCTCCTCTATGGCTGCTCACACTTAGGGCTAAAATTCCTTTTCTCTCATCACCCTAGGGCCATGTGAACAGCTTGGGGCAGCCCCTTTGCCCCAGAACCTTCTGAAATGATTCAGATCAGTCCATGTTTAGCCTTGTTACCCTGCCTTGCCCATTCCTTCCCAGGGAAACCACTACAAAGGCGCCGTGTTTTCCCTCCAACCTGTGTCCTTCCTGTCTGGCTCTCATGCCGTGGTGTGCCCCCTTCTTTGCGGATCTGTGAGTAAAACAAACTATTTTTTTAATGGCATCATCTCTTGATCTGCTGGCCTCACCAGACATAAATTATAACCTATATTTTAAGAACATGTGAGACTTCCCTGGTGGGCCAGTGGTTAAGAATCCACCTGCTAAAGCAGGGGACATAGGTTCAATCCCTACTCCAGGAAGATCCCACATGCTGGGGAGCAGCTGAGTCCATGTTCTAGAGTCCGAGAGCCACAACTAATGAGCCCATGGGCCACAACCCCTGAAGCTCGCATGCCTAGAGCCTGTAGTCTGCAACGTGAGAAGCCCATGCACCAGAATTAGGCAGTAGCCCCCACTTGTCATAGCTAGAGAAAACCCCAGTGCAGCAGTGAAGATCCAGCACAGTCAAAAAATTAGATCCATCAATCAATCAATCTTTGAGAAAACAAACAAATAAAATGTACATAAAGAATAAGGAAGACAGGCTAGCAAAAGACTAGCCTGGCCCCTGCACTCTGGCCATTGTTCAAGCGGACTTGGATCAAAGTTAGTTACTCTGTCAGTTATGTTTACCAAAACTGCCACTTTGAACTGTTTTAGAGAAAAAGCATGATTTTTCCATAAAGCACTGTAATTATACTGCTAAGACAGCACTCAATAGAGCTGTTAAAGATAGCTGTGATGAGGGTATCCATAGTATGATACATGTTACAAAAGATGCAGGGTTTTTTAGGGGCCTTGACTTCTAAAGCACAGTTTGAGTCCAGCTGTAAAGATGGCTTATAAAGAAAATAAAAGAACTCCTCATTCGCCTAAACAATAAGAGTAAAGTGTTTTCAACCAAGTGTTCTCAATTCTCACATATTCCATTAAAACTGCATTGCAAGAGGTTCAGTATAAAAAGCCAAGTCCCCACGACACTGTATTCTCATCTTGGGCTCCCCTCTCTTTCTCCCTGGAGTAAAAGCTACTCAAAGACAGCTTAACTTAACTGTGTGTGTCTCGCAGCTGCCACCCAGTAGGTGCTAAATATTTATTCACCAACTGAAGAAATGTTTATTACCTTCTTTGGAAACCTCTGTAGCAGATGACACAGAACTCAAAATGCCCATTTACAGGGTTAAATAAGTAAGAGAGAATTAAAGGTACTCTTGGGACTTCCCTGGTGGTCCAGTGGTTAAGAATACACCTTCTAACGCATGGGATGAGGGTTTGATCCCTGGTCAGGGAACTAAGATGCTGCATCCATGGGCAACTAAGCCTGCATGCTGCAACTAAAACCAGACGTAGCCAAATAAATATTCAAAAAGAAAAAGTTGTTTTTTTATTTTTTAAAAAGCTACTCCCTCTGGCCCAAACCATGACAATCTCAGCCCCTGAATGCTGTGCACATCTTGGCATATCCTGACCTTTACCTGACCCCTAAATCCTGCCCAATTCTGCAATCTTCCAGTTAGCAGCCGGCCATCAGAGCAGGGGCATGGCAGTGTTCTGTGACAAATGGTCAACCTCCTGGGGTGACCTGGGTGTGGCCACTACACGGGGACACTTACCAAGGGCTCCAGCTCCTTGCGATCTATGAGGTTCATCTCTGTGACGAAGTAATAGAAGTGTTTGTAGCAGGTGTTGACGTGGGCCTCGGCACCCATCACAATGACCCGGTCGAAGTGGTGGATGTAGACGTGGACGAAGACCCGGAAGAGGCGGCACAGGATCTTCTTGCAGATCTGCAGGAAGTTCTTTGGGAAGGGAACACCTAGAGAAGGGAAGAGGGAACAAAAGCATGATGGGGATGCTCCGGCGGGCCCCGAGCACATGCTTCAGGCGGGAGACCAGCCCAGGACTAGTCTCCCGGGCCAGCCTGCAGATGCGCCCCACGTGGGCGCACTGGACACGGCCTGAAAAGGTGGCCAAAATGGTGTTAAATTCAAATGCCAACAATCAGGAAAAAGAAACAAATGAAGGAAGAGGGTCAGGTTTCCTTCTTTGGTGGTATCTTTTTGGTACACACAGACATGCACAATTAATGATTTTTAGTTTGAAACATGTATTCTTTTTTACTTTTCCCACTTCATAGAGCCCAGGAAAGTTCTTTTTCCTCTTATCTTTAATGTAGGAAAACTGGCAGGAGGAGGGTGATGCTCCAGGGAGACTGGCATTCCTGACACCGAGTATCAGGGAGGGGTGGGGGCTACAGAAATCCGAAAGCCCCTTCTCATCAAAGGAAGCAGTCAGTGCACAACTCAGCCGGTGGTGGCCATGTGGGGACAGGGGCCTGGGGCTGCTAGATCTTCTGGTTCTTCAAGATGATTCGGAAATCTGGGGTTCTATGTGAATTATCTGGTTTTCTGTTTTTAAAAATGATATCGAGACTTTCCTGGCAATCCAGGGGTTAGGATTCTGAGCTTCCACTGCAGGGGCTGCAGATTCATTCCTTGGCCATCCCACATGCCTTGCAGCCAAAGGGAACAATAATAATAATAATCATAGTAAAATGATAGCAATTAACCTGAAGTTAAAAAAATATACCACAGGTCAAGACAAAACATCTTACCAGGGATAACTTGTCCTGAAAACTACCAGTTTGCAAATTCTGATCTAAACTTTTCCTGAGATCCACTGTTTCTGGGGTGTGAAAATGCAACAAAACTTCATGGAAACTTTGCCTGACAGTTACTGTCACCTCCTATCCTTGAGGAAGGTGAGAGTTGGAGGTTGTTGTTCATAACACAGACTGGGTGGGTGGTCAAAGGAATCATGCAGGTTTCCTGTCTGATGACCACCACTCCCAGCTTGGTCAGAGCAACAAATAGCAGCATCCCAAGCCCACTTTCTTTCTCCATCTCAAACACTGCTTAAGCTCTCGTTATTTACACAGTTCTTAGGTAGTGACATCATAGATTCTGAAGTCAGATAGCCTTTAAATTCCTGTATTGCTCCTTTTCCAGCTGTATGACTACAGGCAAGTTATTTAACCTCTCTGAGCTTCAGTTTTTCCATAGGTAGGGTGAAAATACCAACTGTTGTAAGGATTAGAAGCGATACCCAGAAAATAGAGCCTTTCTTAAATAGCCAGGAGAGTGTCAACATGTCTAAAATCCTCCTACAGTGCCTAGCACGTGGTAAGAGCTTGCTAAATGGGAATGACAAGCACCACCCCGCGAATCTCTCTGCTTTTTAAAATCTGGACCATCTAGCTGTTGTTATAAGGGAGCCCTTATCAGGAAAAGGTAGACATGACCACCTGCTTTTCAGCAGAATTGTAGAGTGGTGCTCAGGGCATGTCCCTCGTCCCCAGGAAGCCTGGAGTTTTGCTGTCCGTGCCTCTGCTGGGTCCTAACTGCAGCTGTCTGGTGAGAGACATCAGTAATGGGATCGCCTGGGACCCCTGGGTGGGGATGAGAGATGAAACACAGCTGGCAGTTGGCCGAGGCAGGGTCTGCCTCCCCATTACCCAGCATTGATACTGGCTTTTTCTTCTAGAACAAAATGGCAACATATCAAATGAACCACAGGGAGAGACTGGGGCACAGCTTGGCAGCTGACTGTCTGGGCAACAGATGCTGGTATTTAGGGGTGGGGTGAGGCAAAGCTGGGACAAGATGGAGGGCAGCCCCTCCCAGAGCTGATGGATGGCTTCCTCTGATGAAAAGGGGCTGGTGAAGACCACTGCTGCCAGGCTCGGGGAGGATCTGGAGCCTTCAAAGAGGCCCGAGGCCTAGAGATGATGGACTCTCCCTTCATCCACATTCAAGAATATTCCCAACAGAAGGGGAGTCCTTTAACAACACTGAGACAATATAAGGGGTTGACATGGGTTACCTTGGCAACGTGTCTGTGATGTAGGGTTTACTAGTCCTGCATCATTGGTGAATAACACCAACACAGATGAACATGCTCCAGGCCACTTAGGTAAACAGTGGCAGGGCTGGGATTCGGACCAAGTCAGTCTGATTCTAAAATACAACTGATCTAGGACTTGCCAAGTGGGTCCAGTGGTTAAGAATCTGCCTTGCAATACAGCGGAATGCAGGTTCGATCCCTGGTCTGGGAAGATCCCACATGCCTCGGAGCAACTAAGCCCATGAACCACAACTAAAGAGTCTGTGTGCCACAATGAAGATCCTGCATGCTGCAACAAAGACCCACGCAACCAAATAAATAAATAAAATCTAACAGATCTGGTTATGTCTGGCATGTGACTCTCTGCCAAGGATAAAAGCACAGCTTAAAGGCTAAATGTAACAAGGCATCTCAAGGTTACTTTTTGGTGGTGCAGATATATAATTTTTTAAAAAGGAAAGGGGTGAGGAGAGAAGGGTGAAAAAATCCACTCCCTCTGGAGCCACAGCTCCGAGGTACTAAGAGGTCAGTTAATACTCTGCTGCCCCGAGAAAGATGCGTTTCCTTGGCCAGTGCCTTAGATCATGGATCTGGGGCTGAGAGTAAAAGCCAACATTTACTGAGCGCTGAAGTCTTGGGCTTCCCTGGTGGCTCAGACCATAAAGAGTCTGTGCAATGCAGGCAATGCAGGTTTGATCCCTGGGTTGGGAAGATCCCCTGGAGAAGGAAATGGCAACCCACTCCAGTATTCTTGCCTGGAGAATTCCATGGACAGAGAAGCCCGGCAGGCTACAGTCCATGAGGTCACCAAGAGTTGGACACGACAGAGCGACTAACACTTAACAAGTCCAGGTACTGATATTGTTACCATCTCGCAAATGAGGAAACCGACTTGGAAAATTAAGTGGCTGCCCCAGGTCACAGAGCCAGCGGAGAATGGAGGGCTTTGGATCCAGGATTGTCTATGAGGACCCAGCACCCTGAAATCGGGAGTTGTTGCTCTGGGGTTCTGCACACACCTCCAGCTCCCAAGCCCTTCCTCCCCGAGTAGCCTGAGCCTCCTCAGGTGCACTTACCTTTCCCTTCACCAGCTGCTAGGG
>NW_011494898.1:5514476-5514695 GCF_000754665.1 Bison bison bison
GGGGGCGGGAGGTTTCAGCTGTGCCAGTTTGTCTTTTTGTTGTTTAGCTGCTAAGTCATGCCCGACTCTTTCGCAACCCCATGGAGTGCAGCCCACCAGGTCCCTCTGTCCGTGGGATTTCCCAGGCAAAAATACTAGAGTGGGTTGCCATCTTCTTCTCCAGGGGATCTTCCCAACCTGGGGATCAAACCCGTGTCTCCTGCACTGCAGGCAGACTCT
>NW_011494898.1:5514795-5541904 GCF_000754665.1 Bison bison bison
GCCACCAGGAAACCCCAATTCCCATGAAACAGCCACATAAAACTGAACTCTGAGAGGGTCTTGATATGTGTATGTGTGTTGTGATGTATTCCCAGTGAAACCCTGGGCAGTGATATTTCAGTGTTGTGTTTGTCTGTTTAATGTAACTGTGGCTTAGCTCAGTTAAAGTGTTTGCCTGGCCCAGGAGGTAGAGGAGGAGTTTGGCTCTGAACGAGACTCAGGCTCTTCCTTTGGCATCCGTCTACTACAGCTCCATGGCATAGGGACCCTCACTGTTGAGACGATCATTTTTTGACCTCCACTTAGCTCAGTACCTGGGTTGTAGAAGGAGCTCAAAAAATGTTTGCTTGTCTTAAATGAATGCAAGCTGGCAGTAGGAAGAATGAAAGGCTAATGAACCATTTCACATGAACACTGGGCTTGTTACCGTGTCAGCCGGAAGCTGAGGAGGCCGTGCAAGGCTCTGGGCAGAGGGTAGCCTGTGTGTTCCATGGGGCACCACTGACTCACTCAGCACTGTACCCAACCACCTCCTTTTGTTCCTTCAGCTTCTCTTAGTACATAAGATACTGGGGACCCTCCACTTTCGTGTTTCCCAAGGTCTGTCTTAAAAAAGACTAATTCTGGGAGATCCTTGGTTAGAAGCTATACTTGACCTTATATTTATTAAAAATGCTTTTTATAAAACTTTGCAATATACCTAACCATAGTAAAGGATCTGAGAATGCCTGTAGTCAAAAGTCCTATTTAACTCTGGAACTTCCTTTTACCTATAATAGCAACTGGTTTAAAAGTCTGTAACCAGACTTCCTAGGTTCCATTTCTGGCTCTATTATCCAGTAACAAGACAGTGACATCCAAACAACTTAGTATGTCTAACCCACAGTTTCCCCATCGTGAAAGAAACAGGGATGTGAATATTATCTGTAGCTCAGGTGGTTGTTGTGAGGATTAAATCCACACACGGAAAAGGCTTTGCTAATACTCTGCAGACAGGAAGCACTCTCGTGAACGGTTAAGTTTTAGTATTGCATGGGCCAAACAGTCTTTGTAACATACTTTTGGATTAAATTCTTCCTGCACATGTATTTTCAGGAGGGCAGTCTTGGTATTAATGCATCATTTTGCAAAGAACTAGAGTAGTAGGCACTCGATTAGGCCCTGGATTATATTCAGCCTTGCATTATTTTCTACATATTTCTCATATTTATGTCTTGTATTACTGTAAGTTCCCTGAACAAAGAGGCTGTCTTATACTTTGATTCTATGTTTTAAAGCACCTGGCACAAGGCTAGATAGGGAATACTCATCAATCAAAACTGAGCCACAAGACAGCAGTGGTCTTATTTAGTCGAGATGTGAATCCATCATCTCCTATTTGGGGGAGGAAAAAAGCCTACAGCAGAAATGATAGCTTTCTCCCAGAGACCTGATCGGGTCCTCACATGGAAGGCTGCACAATGATCTTCTAGGGAGGAGGGCTCTGAGATGAAGAACATTTTGATCTAGCCTAGAGGGTGGGAAGAAAAACTCCACAACGCCTCCTTTCATCATGAAAACCTCCCTTCTTTACCTTTCCATATAGTTGTTTCAGGGGTGGGGGGTGATAGTTAAATTTCAGTCACTGTACTCAATTAGAAAGTTAATACCAGACAATATTAACCAGCAGTCTCAACCGGAATAGACTACATAGATTTGGAGTTAAAGTTTGACTAGTCTTATAATAACCCAGACAAATCTTCCAACAATAATCTTGGACAGGTACACATGGATCATAGCAAACAACCTTTGACCTATAGGTCTCTAAATGATTCGTAAGCATGGACTAATCTCAGCGCCTCCCCTGAGTCTCAGATTCAAGCTGGGAAATGTCAGATTCCTAAAAACTGGCTAGAAACGAGATGCATTCAGATGAGTTCTGCAAAAAGGTGATAGACATCTAGCTGTCTGGGGAAGGACAAGGATGGCCTTGGGGCAAGTGATGTGGCTTGACCTCTGCAAACAGAATTAGTGAGCCTAACACAGAACCCGGAGAAGGCAATGGCACCCCACTCCAGTACTCTTGTCTGGAAAATCCCATGGATGGAGGAGCCTGGTAGGCTGCAGTCCATGGGTTCGCTACGAGTCGGACATGACTGAGCCACTTCACTTTCACTTTTCACTTTCATGCATTGGAGGAGGAAATGGAAACCTACTCCAGTGTTCTTGCCTGGAGAATCCCAGGGACGGGGGAGCCTGATGGGCTGCAATCTATGGGGTCACACAGAGTCAGACACGACTGAAGCAACTTAGCAGCAGCAGCAACAACACAAAACCAGGCTGAGCTTGGATTCTGAGTCAGCCCAGGCAGGATGCCTGGGTGGAAATCAGAATCCCAAACCGATCACTCACATGTGGTTCCAGCAGGAATTTGCTCAACAACTAGACTCAAAGCAAGACAAGAGTTTGCTGAGTGGTCAGGCCAAGGAGGAGGCTGGCCAGAGAGTTGGCATGAAGGCAGAGGGTGCGGTGAGCCCGCCGGGCTGGGAACCCCTCTTGAAGGTCTGACTAGGCAGCCTCACATTCTGCTTCTGATGCTGGTGGGGACCTGGTACTCGGCAGGGACCCAGCATCTGACGGAGCCCTACTGAGTTTATGAATGTGTCTAACCACAGAACTTATGATCTCCAAGCCATGTTGAGCTAGAGAGCTAAATCGAGCATGGAATACAATAATTTCTCTGGGGCTCTACTCGGATTTGCCTTTTATCTCTGACTCAGTAAATCTCCTTTCTCCCAAACAAAATTGAATAAAAATTCCAGTAATTTCTGAGCTTTAGTCCATTTTCTTCCTTCCTCATCCCCCCTTTTCCCCTCCCTTTTGCTAAGTCACCAAATGCCCCATTCAATCCATCCTCTTCAGGCACCTCTGGGGGAAAAAAAAAGCAAGTTGTTTAAATGACTTGTGTCTTTTTTCTTTTATCCTATTATGGAAGCTGCAAAAGGAGAGAGTCCCTCAGGGAATGCAGAGATGCTATGATAGGGCCACAGAGGGGAGACTGCGGTCCCAGAGTCAGACAAGACCCAGGTGGCAATTTCTGAGGTAGATGCTACCCAGTCTAGCTTTCATGCTTTTTCCACTCTTTTCTTCTGGAGAGAAAGCCAGATGCTTGGAGCTGAGACCCCTGGCCTGTGACAGCGCTTGGTTGAAGCTGGGCGGTGGAGGGTTGGAGAGTCAGGGTTCAAAGGGACACGAGAGAATGTCCCTGCACATCCAAAGTTCCACAAGCAGCTGGCAGATATTCCATCCAGTCGTTAATGCCGCTCGCTTCTTTAGAGTTCAGCTCAAAGCCTTCCCTCATCCCCAGACTCAGGTTCCCTGGCATCTTCCATCTGCTCCTGATACACTCCTGAGCACTGACATTGTTTTTCAGTCGCTCGGTCGTGTCCGACTCTTTGCGACCCCATGGACTGCAGCATGCCAGGCTTCCCTGTCCATCACCATCTTCCAGAGCTTGCTCAAACTCATGTCCATTGAGTCAGTGATGCCATCCAACCATCTGAGCACGGTTCCCAGACGCTAATTCCACTCTGAGGTGCGTTCATCCTGACTCGTGTCTGCGACCCCCTCCAGACTGTAGGCTCCTGGAGGAGCTTGTCACAGATGGATCCCCTGGGCCCAGTGTGGAGCCTGGAGCGGGTGGGTGTGTGATACATCCTTGCCGGCTGCTGGCTTGAGGGTTGAGCTCTTACGCCATCTGCTTACACCAGAATCAGAGCTCAGAAATGCACGAGGACTGACTGGCTTGAGGTTGAGCGCTATAGTGTGTGATGCAAAGGGGTCTGAATTCAAGTCTGTGTGACTCCAGAGCCTGTTAGGCTCTTTCCACTCTGCCGGGAAAGTGGATGGGATTCTTACGGTTTGTTTCATCTCATGCCAACCCAACTGGCAGAGTCAAAGGAGCCAGATTTGTTAAAAAATGAAGGTGGAAAAGGGCATATTGGCTCTTACTTCCCCAGAGGCATGTGTCATTCGTGGTTGACTGTTCTGGTTAAGCGTCTGGCTCTGGCGTCAATCTCTGGTTTCAGAGTCCAGCTGTGGAACTTCCCTGCCACTTGCCCAAGGGTGAGTTCGCTAACTCCTAACAGGCTCGGTTTCCTTATCTGTGGAATGAGGATAATCACACCTAGTATTTTGTGAGATTTTGAGGATGAAACAAGAAGCACAGGGCCAGCAGTCTCTCAGAGGCATTCAGCAAAAGGCCACTGATGTTACTACTGCTGTGAAGGTGGCTCTTCCTTGTCAAAGTCCAGGATGGAGGAGGCACAGGAAGCCTCACAGATAGAGCTCCCTATTCTCCAAAGGACTAGCTCTGCCTGGAAAGCAGATCTGGACCCGAGGTGATCCATGGAAACACCGTGCAAACTGTCCGAGGGGCTTCCACACGACCCAGGATGAAGCCTAATGCGTTGGCCAATCCTTGGGGGACCCCGGTGGCTTCCTAGGTGGCACTAGTTAGTAAAGAATTTGCCTTTCAATGCAGGAGACTTAAGAGACCTGGGTTGGATCCCTGGGTCAGGAAGATTCCCTGGAGGTGGAAATGGCAACCCACTCCAGTATTCTTGCCTGGAAAATCCCATGGACAGAGGAGCCTGGGGGCTAAAGTTCACGGGGTCACAGAGCAGACATGACTGAAACGACTTAGAACAGCACACACAGTGGCATGTCAGTTGTTGTCTAGTTACTAAATCCTGTCAGACTCTTTTGCAACCCCGTGGACTGTGGCCCGCCAAGCTCCTCTCCATGGGATTTCCCAGGCAAGAATACTGGAGTGGGTTGCTGTTTCCTTCTCCAGGGGGTCTTCTTGACCCATGTCTTGAACTGAACCCATGTCTCCTGCAGGCAGGTTCTTGACCACTGAGCCACCAGGGAAGCCCTGCATATCAGTAACAATGACCAGAAGTGCTGCCCTTGCTCCCACCACTGCCTCTCCTGTTGAGAGCATCTATATGCTGTCCTTTGGGTCTCCGGGGGCCAGGACCAGGAGTGCACATGTGAAAATCCCTCTCCAAGTCATAAAAACTACTCATTCTCAATAGCTCATGGATAAAAACAACATCCCACACACGTGGGAAAAGAAAACAAGCCTCTGGCAGCATGGCTGAGAACATACCATTTCCAAAATACTTGCAAAACAAAACGCGATCGGATCACAAGGAGACAAAAAAGGAAGAAAGAAAGAAAAGCAACCCTAACAACATAGACCGATTTCTGAAAAATTCCCCCCAATACGCTATTCTCCTGCCCATTCCATCCATATTCTCCTGCCTCCTGCAGAATTATATATATTTATCTGAAGAAGCCTCCTGATCTTGCTGATGAAAACTCAACTCTGGAAGGCCGATTCCTCTAAGCAGATGTTTTGTGTTATCTCAGTGCGTTCCTCAAGAAAGTGTCTGTACGCTGTGCCAAGGAAAACAATCCTGTGTAGCAAGACTTTGTTCCTCTGCCTGAGAAAAAAAAAAAAGAAAAAATGGCCCCAAACAAGCTGACAGCTGCAAATGGTTAGAAATAAACTGGCTACTACTCTCTTCCCCAACTCCCTCTGCCTGGTCCCAGCCTAGCCTGCCCGACTCCTGCCCTGAGTTACTCTGGTACCTATTATCATAGTGGCTGGAACAGAGAAAGGAAAATAGAAGAGCAAGTGATCATACATTCTAAACAGATTGTTAATTCTTTCAGACGTGCCATTTGCCAGGCAGAGGAAGTGCTGTTTCAGCCATCCAAAGGTGCCTGCCTGGCACCCGCCCCTCCCCTCCCCCAGCACCACTTCTCTGTTGCTGGAGGATCTTCTTTATCCACATCCCCATCTCTAGACTGGCTGGTGGCTCCGCCCGCTTTGTCTGTGTAGACGTGGACATAGACCAAGATAGACCCAAGAGGACCTCAGAAAGGCATTCGTTCACTATGGGCTGGCAATAAAAGCCAACAGAGACAAATTCTTACAAGTTCAGACCTGCCAAAAATCAGATGGCCCAAATGAGAGAGTGAACTGAGAACATGATGTTAATGAGCCTCATTAGAACTGGAAAGTTAGACAGAAGCACCAATACTTTGATCATGAGCCCCAGTCAGAAACTGAAAATGACTTATGTTTTCAAAATACAACCTCTCTTTATCCACCAGCAGAATCTCTCTTCCATTACACACAGGACAATGAGTACCCAGTCTTGTCTGATCTATATCTATCTATTAATCTATCTATCTATCGGCTTCCCAGGTGGCACAGTGGTAAAGAACCTGCCTGCCAATGCAGGAGACACAGGTTCAATTCAAGACACAGGTCGGGAAGATCCCCTGGAGAAGGGAATGGCTACTCACTCCAGTATTCTTGCCTAGAAAATGCCATGGACAGAGGAGCCTGGTGGCTACAGTCCATGGGGTTGCGAAGAGTTGGAAACAACTGAGAGACTAGGCATGTACACACACACATACACATGTGCACACACACACACACACACACACACACATATACACATACAATGGAATGCTACTCAGCCATTAAAAATGAATGAAATAATGCAGCAGCAACATGGATAGACGTAGAGATGATCACACTAAGTGAAGAAAGTCAGACAGAGAAAGACAAACACCATATGATACCACTTATATGTGGAATCTAAAAAATAACACAAATCAACTTTACAAAACAGAAACAGACTCACAGACATAGAAAACAAACTTATAGTTATTAAAGGGGAGAAAATAGGGGAGGGATAAATTAGGAATATGGGATTATCAGATACACACCACTACATATGTAATAGATACACAACAAGGATTTACTGTATAGCACTGGGATCTATATTCAATATCTTCTAACATCCTATCATGGAAAAGAAGTTGAAGCTGTACATCTGAAACGAACACAACATTGTATATTGATATCGTTATCAACAATAACTATAGTTAAATTTTTAAAAAACGCAGAGACAACACACACACCCCACACCCACACACATATACACAAAATACCAAATCGTGTCCAAACAGTTTCTAACCTATAAACTTCTCTCCAACCCCACTGCCACGTCCCTGGCTCCAACCACCAACACCTCCTGCCTGGTTTACTGTGGCTCTCCCTTAGCGGGGTTTCCTTCCTCTACTCTTGGAGTGCTCCAGTCTCCACCAGGCAGATGGAGGATCTTCCTCAAACACAAGTCTAACCAGGATGTCTTCTTTCCACACAAAACTCTACAACACCTTCCTACTGCTTCAAGAGAGAAGAATCGTATACAACTTAGCAACTAAAACAAAAAACTGCTACAGGGTAAAATCAGAGCTATTTAACATGGCAGGCAAGACACTCTCTGGTTTTATAAGTCTGCATGTCTCCATTATTACCTCTGGATCCTCCCAACTTGCATCTAATACCCAGCCCTCCAGAGCTAAGATCCATTCCCGCACTTCTGGTCATTGGCACATACTGTAGAGCTGGTAGATGGAAACCCTCCTCCTCAGCTTCCCCTTTTTGTGTGGCTAACTCTCATTTGTCATTCAAGACTCAAGTAAGTTATCACTTTCTTTGGGTTGTTCTCCTCACCTTTAGTTCTAGTTAGGCAAATTATAATACCCTGTACTTTTCCCAGGATTACACTTACCATTGTCTTGTAATTTTCCCTTTTTTGGTCTCCCATTAGAATGAAAATTTTGAAATGTCAAGGAATATCACTTCCTGTTCACAGTTATATCCCTGGCATCAAACACACACCAGAAAACGGGGATTCTCTCGAACTTATGGCTGCCAGCGGGGATGAAAGGGGGTAGGGATAGTTAGGGAGTTTGGGATGGACATGTACACACTACTATATTTAAAGTGGATAATCAGCAAGAACCTACTGAATAGCACAGGGAACTCGGTTCAGTGTTATGTGGCAGCCTGGATGGGAGAATTCAGGGGAGAATGGATACATGTATATACATGGCTGAGTCCCTTCACTGTTCACCTAAAACTACCACAGCACTGTTAATTGGCTATACTCCAATATAAAATAAAAAGTCAAAAAAAAGAATATGGGGGTTTTCAGTGAGTGTTTGTTGAGTGAATAAGTGAACAAATGACCACAGAATGTAGAGGTGGAGCCTCGCCTGCTTGGGTTCCCCTTCTTCTCCCATTCCGAGGCAATAGCCTTTGAGTCACATTCTGAAAACCATTGTTCTATGGGAAGGTTCCCCAGGGAAATGCTGTAAGCCCATGTTTAACCTTGATGTGTCCAAGGCCATAAGGCTGCAGTGAAAATTAATACCTATTTAACTCTTCACATATGGCAGACCTCTGATGCATCTTTCTCTTGCTTCTCACTCATACTGGGAAAGAAGAATCTCCTCAAATTGTATTTAATATTTATATTGAAAAGTCTATTTTCATATACATAGAAAACTATCAGGTCATTTTCCAGAGTTACTAAAATTTGAAATAAGCCAGGATTGATTGATAAAATATCCTGAGATACATGATTGAAGCAGGAAGAGGAGAGAGAGAGAAGATAGCAAAAGTAATTCATTCTAGATTTCCCTGGTGGTTCAGTATGAAATCAACCCTGAATACTCATTGGAAGGACTGATGCTGAAGCTGAAGCTCCAATACTTTGGCCACCTGATGCAAAGAACTGACTCGTTGGAAAAGACCCTGATGCTGGAAAAGACTGAGGGCAGGAGAAGAACGGGGTGACAGAGGATGAGATGGTTGGATAGCATCACCGACTCAATGGATGTGATTTTGAGCAATCTCTGGGAGATGCTGAAGGACAGGGAAGCCTGATGTGCTGCAGTCCATGGGGTCGCAAAGAGTCAGACACGACTGAGCTACTGAACAACAACAAAACATATATCAAAACATGTATTGGGAAAGAACTATTGGAAATAAATTCCAGCCCCTCCCAGCCCCTACCAGCCCTAATTCACTCCCTGACCCAGAACCACACCCAGAGAACCATATGCCTCTTTGGGGATTATATGACTGGGCAGGAACAGAGCCTGGTCATAAAGTGATAAGGGAAACTGAGGTCTTAATCATGTCTGGAGGCCAGAAGAAAACTGGAAACATCATATTCAAACACTGAAAACCTGTCATTTGGAAAACGAAAGGGAGAAGAAAACAACAAACCACTCACCCTGGGCCACAAAGCTTACAGGTGTGGGAGAAGAATTCAAGAATTTCTTTCTGACTTCAAAGTCTGTTCTCTTTCCACCACTTTATGCTGTCTCTTTCTGTGGCTGGAGGCAGTCCTTCCTTCTTTAGATCAATGGGAGGACAAATCGTTGTATTGTCAGAGATGTCCAAAAGTGGGATTCATGGTCCAGGGTGGTGGTGAGTTCCCCACGAAGGGAGATGTTCAAGCAGAGGCCATGTGCTAGTGTTAAAGACAGGACCCAGGTAAGAGAAGGTGGTTTCCACCACTGGCTGCATATGACAGTCACCTGCATTTGTTAACAGGACAGATTCCCAGTCCCCTTTCCTACTCTCTGGGTCTCGCAGGCATCTCAGGACTAGCTAATTTTTAAAAGTACCTTTGGAGATTCTAATGCAGGTTTTGGGAATCATTGTGTTGTCCAAATCTGAGATTCTATGACCACAGCAACCGCAGTGTAAGAGAGGGCCAGCTGTGGGATGTCAGTGCTGGTGTTACCAGTGACAACGAAAGCAGCTAAGTGTTTACCCTGGTCCAGAGCTAGTGCATCATCTCACCAACTACCCCACAAGGCAGGCGCCGCCACCGTGCCCATTTCACAGATGAGGAAGACTAAGTTCCCTGTCCACAGTCATACCACAAGGAGGTGAAGGAGCTGGGACCTGAGTCCAGGCAGGCTGGCTGTAGACCTTTACTCCTCATCAGGAGAAGGAACCAAACATGACCCGATTCAAAGCCATCCAGTCCTAGGGAGGTTCTGAATAAAACCCACCAGCAGTTGATCTCCCAAGTCACAAAAATTCCACAGCACAGAACTCACCAACAAGTGAAGTAAGGACTTCCCCGCCGGTCCAATGGTTAAGAATCCACCTTGTGATGCAGGAGGTTCGGGTTTGACTCCTGGTAGGGAACTAAGATCCCACACGCTACAGAGCAACTAAGCCCGTGCGCCACGACTAGAGAGCCTGAATGTCGCCGCTAAGACCCAACATAGTCAATAAATATAAAACTTAACGGCAACAACAAAAAAGTGAGCTAGATTCTCGACCACGAAATGACTATGAGGACTGAAAGTGTTACAAAACTCCCATGGTATAAAGTGGAGATTTCTTTGGCCTACACATATTATATTCGGTTTTTAAAATCTGAAGTTTTCAACATGGCACGAATTCACCCCAGTAATTCCTACTGCCATTCCTTCATTCAAAACCAAACCAAAACAAACCACGCTCATTAAAAATGGTTTTATTGAGTCATGGAATGTTCAAACAAAATTACATTAAGTATATTGACACTCAGTTAAAACATTAACCCCAGTGAAACTCCTGATGTGCTAATTCAACCGAGCCCACCCACACCTTTCTGGGAAAAGCTGGGTCACCTGCTCTACCTTGTCCAGATCCTCACCCACCACGTACTCTGGAGGCAACGTACCAGGAGTGCAACTTCAGTGCAGACACTTGCTCAATCACATATGGTCTATTTCCTCCCTCTGGGTCACTGCAGTCTTAGCACATGGGATCTATGTACTCTGTGTGCTGAACTCCCTGAGGATTTCCTGGGTAAGCACTCTACTAAATAAGCCTCTTACTAAGGCTGACTCTGGGCAAAATATCTAGAGGAGTGGAGGTGGTCTTCTCAGCACCCCAGTACCCCCAGAATAGATGACCACTCTTGTTCTTGCTTCCAGTCCAAGGTCCTTAAGCTCTTCTCGCTTTTTAATGATCCTTTCTCTCAAGGTTCCTAACCCTTTGTGAGACTGGTTAAAAAATCACAGAAAGAGACTTCCCTGTGTTAAAAATCCGCCTGCTAAGGCAGGCGACACAGGTTCGATGCCTAGTCCAGGAAGATTCCACATGCTCTGGGGCAGCTAAGCCTGTGTGCTTAGTCCACACGCATGTGCTAGGACCCACACTCCTCAACAAGAGAAGCCACCACAATAAGAACCCGAGCACCACAACGAGAGAGGAGCCCCTGCTCACCGAAACTAGAGAGCGCCTGTGTACAGCAACGAAGAGAAATGAATGAATAAGACAAATAAAACTTTTAAAAATACATAAATAAAAATCACAGGAAAGAGTTGCAACAGCTTGAATGAAGTCAACCAGTACAGGTGTCTGGGGCTTTTCCCTCTGCCTTGCTGTTGCTGCTGCTGCTAAGTCGCTTCAGTCGTATTTGACTCTGTGCGACCCCATAGACGGCAGCCCGCCAGGCCCCTCCGTCCGTGGGATTTTCCAGGCAAGAACACTGGAGTGGGTTGCCATTTCCTTCTCCAATGCATGAAAGTGAAAAGTGAAAGTGAAGTCGCTCAGTTCTGTCCAATTCTTGGCGACCCCATGGACTGCAGCCCACCAGACTCCTCTGCCCATGGGATTTTCCAGGCAAGAGTACTGGAGTGGGTTGCCATTGCCTTCTCCACTCTGCCTTAAGGAAGCTCAATTCAATCTGGGGTTGGGAAGAGGTGGTGCCAATGTCAACGTTATAAACCCAGAAATCACCTGGGAAGCCAGGACACAACCTCTCACCAGGGTCACAATCAATCAGGGTGAACTTCGGAGAAGCCTGATGAACTTGTGTAGGTTTCAGGCTCCTCAGTGAATATCCACGAGGTGTAGCTGAGATCAGAGTGTCTCAGACTCCTCATGGGAGGGGCTGAGGCACCACTGGGCTAGTGGGAGGAATGAGAGATCTCTTCTCCCATCTATCCATCTATTTCACTTGCCAAAACTGGGCGACTTTTAAGTTTCTTTCCAGATGTAACATTCTATTGTTCTGAGGCGCTATTTCCCAGTGAAATAGACAGCTGTCTCCTCTTAGGGTTGCTTCCCCAACCCACGCTGATCCAAAGACTACTAACAGGCTGATACCTCTTCCCCAGAGGCCTGGGACTCTAAGTCTGTCCCTGCTGAGTGACTGGGAAGCTGCCTCATTCTCTGCACATTCTGGCATGAGACAGGTCCTTGACGTCCCTACCAAGTGCCTCTGCAAACCGAGCTGGAGGCAGACAGCTGGCGTCTGGGCAGAACAGCCACTTCAAGCAGCAGAACCCAGGCTGGGCCCCTCATGGCACTGCCTGGTTTGTGATGGAATTAAAGATGTTTGCCTTTTAGCTATGGCCCCAGAATGTTCCAGGTCCATGAGAAGATCATGTGAAACTGGTGAGGGTTGGACATAATCTGATAGGAGTTGGTGTTCTCCAGTCTGAAGCCTTGGGGTCAGAAAGCCCTGAGTTCATAGTTTTGATGCCCTTTGTCCCAGCCCCGTGGCCTTGATCCCATGACTTCATCTTTCTGAACCTCAACTTTTTCATAGGTTAATTGGGCAATCTGATAGTTTGGTGGAGTGACTGGCACTCTAAATGTTATTTGTTATTACTGCTCCCACTTTGTATTAATACCACATCAATGTCTGGCCTGCCTTAAAATGTGATGAATAAAACAAGCCAAAAAAAGTTAAGGGACTCAAAGTTACCTAGCTGTGTGGTTGGATACCCACTGCTTAAGATAGCAAATCAAGGGACTTCCCTGGTGGTCCAGTGGTTAAGAATCTGCTTTGCAATGTAGGGGATGCAGGTTCGATCTCTGTCAGGGAACTAAGATCCCACGTGCTGTGGGGCAACTAAGACTGTGGGCCACAACTACTGAGTCCTTGCACTCTGGAGTGCATGAGCCAAACTGGAGACTCCGAGTGCTGCAATGGAAGATTCTGCATGCCGCAACTAAGACCCAGTGCAGCCAAATATATAAAAAGACAGCAAATCAATTCTCTATCTACAAGGGCTTCTCTGCTTAAATTCCCAGGCTCCCCATAACACATGGCACAGATTCAAATGCTAGTCCCAGTGCCCTGATTCACTCTTTGCACCTGGAAGCTGGAAAGCCTGTAATTGTTCAGAAGATCAAGGCCAACCATTCCCCAAGTCCCCCACCCTCCTCTGTCCAAGTCTCATGGACAGAAGAACCTGGCCCATTAAGAGTTCCTTCAAGTTGATTCACACGCAGAGCTCCTAGGCTCCTCCCTGAGCTGAGAAAAGACAAGATCAAGAATTCCCTGGACCCTGCCCTCCCAGGACATAATATGAACCTGACATGTGCGAACCTGTAGTGATCTGTGGTTCTCCAGAGTGCCAAAGAGATGAAGGGATATCAGGGGTCACTTTTTTTTTTCCAACAAAAATTTCCTTTATTGCTGGGAGATATTTCTTTGGACCAACACCTTCCTATTGTCCACAGAAACAATGGAATCCCAGACATCTCTGAAAACAGTCCTCTCATTTCAATTAACGGCAACTTTATTTTCCGCAGTGGCTCAAATCCTGAATCCAGGCACCATATGCAGGGCCCACTTATAATGTTATTCACTACAGAGCAGAACTGGCAGAAACAGGGTGCGTCCTGCAGTTCCCCAGGGATTTGACATGACCAGTGACCCCCATTACCCACCCCCCCAATCCTATTCAGAGCTCCATGACAATATCATGAACTTCCAGAACTTGGTGCCCTGTGGTCTTTATGTGTTAAGCATACTATTAAATGAGTAAAACTTTATTATGCAAGGTCCAGGGGGAGGGGAGAATACATTGATTAATATGATAAGAGGTAACAGTTGAGCAGATGAAACACATGTGGAGGGAGAAGAAAGTGCATCAATTTCACCCACCATGTGTCAGGCACCACTCAGGTCCTTTACAGGAAAGCACAGGAAGGAGAAGCAGCAAGAGCCTGGATCCAGAACCCAGCCAGCCCACATTCATATCCGCCCACATGGGGGCACGTGGTGCTCTGGAGGTAATTAGAGAACCTCCCACAGGACTCCATAAGGATGAAAGAAATTCATATATGCTGGTGCTTTCACTATAGAGCCTGGTGCCTAAGCTTTCTCATTTCATCTCTCCATCTCATTTTGATCTTTATGAGGTGGGTGGAGTCCAAGGTTTACAGTTGGGGAAACTGCAACACAGATAATGTATCTAGGGTCACAGGGGCAGTACATGGAGGTTTGGGGATTCAAACTTGGACTCCAGTGATTCCAAGTCATTAGACAAAAAACAGTGATTGATAGAGGTTGCATGAGAGGAGTGGGATAGCCTTTCAAAGGGGTGGACAGGACAGGCCATGGAGCCTCTAGAGTCAAGTCCAGGAGGGTGAGCAGGTTGTTTATACGTGGGTGTGGGTGTAGGAGGACACCTCACTGTGGAAGTCGATTATTTTCCTTTTAAATCAGGACAGAGCGCTTCTGTAAAGCTAGTATACTAGCTGGTACCTTTAATGAGTATCTGGGGTTGTCTGTGTGCCACAACTACTCAAGCCCGAACAACAAGAGAAGCCTGTCCACCACAGCGAGACAAAGCCTGTGTGCAGCAACAAAGACCCACCATAGCCATAAATAAATAAATGTGTGTTTTTTTTAAAGAGTATGCTTAAAAAAATAAAGAGTATCTGGGAAATAGGTGCATAAATACATCTCTTGCTCACGTCCTGGCAGACTGCATTCTTGATTTGTTACTTATACTGTGCTAAGTTGCTTCGGTTGTGTCTGACTCTTTGCAACCATACGGGCTGTAGCCTGCCAGGCTCCTCTGTCCATGGGGTTCCCAAGGCAAGAATACTGGAGTGGGTTGCCATTTCCTCCTCCAGGGGATTCTCCTGACCCAGGGATCAAACTTGGGTCTCTTACATCTCCTGCTTTGGCACGTGGGTTCTTTACCACTAGTGCTACCTACTCTACCCAAAACATAGTGGGCACCCAATAAATGGTTACAATTACTCATACTTTTTACCATATACTGGCCTGAGCTTAAATTTACATATATCATCCAGTGTGCCCTAAAGTTCGTCCTCATATAGTTAGATGTTCCTTAAAATAATTTAAAGGGTGCCAGAGTTAAAGAAAATGTTGTTCACTCCATTCCTTTACAGGAAATTTTCTGATGTATATAAGCATTATAAAGGCTCTGAGAAATTCAACACTAAAGAAACCTGCTATTTTTAATTTAGGGCTTCCTAAACCTAATTGGCCACAGAACCCTTTCCTATATAATAGAAGCTTTGGGGAATATTGAAAATGCTCAATTAAATTTTGACTTGCCTGCAAGCAGGGAATAATTATTCCCACTTCCCAGATGAGAAAATAGAAACTCACCTGGTGGGTGGCAGGACCAGCAACAGAAGCCCAAGCCTGTTTCCAAAATAAGAACACTCAAATTTCCAAAACACCGCTCTGGAAAAGCTACCATCCCAGACATTATGGGTTTTTTTGCTTTTCATTTCTTAAGTCTGTGTGCTGTGCTGTGCTTAGTCTCTCGGTCCTGTCTGACTCTTTGTGACCCACGAGCTGCAGCCCACCAGGCTCTTCTGTCCATGGGGATTCCCTAAGCAAGAATACTGGAGTGGGTTGCCATGCCCTCCTCCAGGTGACCTTCCCAACTCAGAGCTCGAACCCCAGTCTCTCGCATTGCAAACAGATTCTTTACTGTCTGAGCCACCAGGGAAGCCCAAGAATACTGGAGTGGGTAGCCTATCCCTTCTCCAGGGATCTTTCAGACCCAGGAGTCAAACCAGGTCTTCCGCATTGCCGACAGATTCTTTACCAGCTAAGCTACCAGGGAAGCCCAAATATTAGAAATCAGTGACTTGGCCAAAACCACAGAGCTGGTTGGGAGTAGAAAAGAGACTAGGTCTAATTTCACTAACTTTTTAAAAACCTATAAAGATAGAAACAAGCTGTATCATTTATCATGGATGTTGACACCCTGCCTGAGCTAAGACATAGACCAGCAGCTGACATGCCGGCACTCAGGGTTAGTTCCAGGAATGGAACAGGGAGATCCTGTTCTTTCAGAGCTTAACAACCCGAGCGATCTCGGTCCATTCATCTTGGCAACTAGCTGCTCACACCTAACTGGACTGATGAAAAAAAAAAAAAACAAACCTGGTCACTTGGCAATAAAATCACTCCCACTGAGACAACTGTTCTGCATTCTTCCACAGGAAAAACCAGTGAAGGCCAACACGCTTTAGGCCAGGAACTCACAGCCACGCTCTCTCCATCAACACCTTCCTCCAGCATTACCCTGGCACATCTGAGTGTGGACGGAAGCTTCCCCCAGGCTTGCCAAGATCCCCCTACTGCAGCCCCCACACTGCCCTGCCTGGCAGCAGCATCTGAAGCAGAGGTGCGTCCTGGCCACATGACACAGCCTGTTTCTGGGTGTGTTCCTTCGTGACACAGCCTGTTCCTTCACTAGGGTGAAGGAGAGAGGCTGAGCCTAGTTCTCAGCCAGCAGCCCCAGCTTCCAGCCCCTCTGTGAGATCATGTCTCACAAGAAACGAAGGTTGATCAGGCAGCCCTTGTCAAGAGCAAGCAGGATGAGGATCTGTAGACGGCTAAGAATGAAGACAGGCATCTTGCCTAGAAATATGCATCAAGCCAAGATGGTTTGGGGGCTTCCCTGGTGGCTCAGATGGTAAAGAGTCTGCCTGCAATACGGGTGACCTGGGTTTGATCCCTGGGTTGGGAAGATCCCCTGTAGAAGGGAATGGCAATCCACTCCAGTATTCTTGTCTGGAGAATCCCATGGACAAAGGAGCCTGGCAAGCTACAGCCTATAGGGTCGTAAAGAGTCAGACACGACCGAGTGAATTTTACTTTCATTTTCAAGACAATTTAATTACTGTTGAGGAGACTCACGGCAGGGCAGAAAGCAGGACACAAAGAGGAGGAAAAGGGAGAAAATGAGAGTGCACAATATATTTCCCTAAAGGTGTTTTCTAGTAGAGTTTCCTCCATAGGATTTACCACACTGCCCTGACTTATTATATTCACGTAACATTTTTAAAAGCAAAGTAGAAGATTCAAAAGAACAGTGACATTTTCTCCCCTGATTCATGTTAACTCAATAAAAAATGTATTCACCACTTTCAGTGTGTCAGGCTCTGTGCTAGGGACTGTAAGACAGTGTCAGTATGGAGTTAATAAGATCAAGGAAGTAGGATGGGACTGACCGTGGTTTTGAAACTGTATCCTGCAGGTGTTACAATGGTGCCTGAGGGGGCTGCAAAGGGGTGTGCAGGGGTGACAGGCTGAGAAATAGGGTTCTTTCTGGCTCAGCCGCCCTCTCCGTCGTTCATCCCCTCCCTGCCAAATCAGGCAGCTCTACTTTGATCTGTTCTCTATGTTTCTTGGCAGGAAGAGCTGTTGGGAGACTTCGTTTCCTGATGTTGACAAACCCTTGGGAGGCTGTGAAGGTCCTTTCGGCAGGACCGGTCCAGGAACCTGACTCCTACTAAGCACACAAAGACAGATGCCGATATTGATGGCCCTAACGGGTTCTGGCAGAGGAGACGCACTTATGGTTCATTGTTTGCTGAGAGCTCTAAGTAAGCTCAAGCTCTGGCTGGCCAGGCCTGCGCCTCAAGCATCTGCTTGTTCCATAGACAGTTTGCTGCGGCAGCTGTCAGGATAGGCCCCAGGCACCTGAAGGTTTGGCTGCTTCTGGTGCCAATCATCTGGGGAAGGGGCCTCTGGGCCTAGAAAGGTTTTCAACCTTGCAAGCTCCCTACACCTAACTGTTGTACAGATGGGCCCAAGACAAACACGGACAGTCTATCCAGCTGCTGCATTTCCTTAGGCACGTGATGGTCATGTGTGGGAGGCAGCACATAGCAGGGGCTGGGGGTCTAAGAATGTACTCAAAGTTCAAGTCCTGGGCCTACTGCTGCCTCATTTGTGATCTGGGGCAGGTGACTTCTCACTTTAAGCCTGTATTTTCTCAACCATAAATCAGGGGGCAGTGACTGTTCCCATCTCATGGGATTGAGGCATTGAATTATCCATATAAAGTGATAACACAGTAACTAAGTACCCGATAGGACTTCCTACACGGCACTGGTGGTAAAGAACCGCCTGCCAATGGAGACATAAGAGACTCGGATTTGATCCCTGGGTGGGGAAGATCCCCTGGAGGAGGGCATGGCAACCCACTCCAGTATTCTTGCCTAGAGAATCCCATGGACAGAGGAGTCTGGCAGGCTACACGTTCCATGGGATGCAAAGAATTGGGCACGACTGAAGTGACTTAGCAAGCAAGTACCTGATACTTCTTGGCCATTTTTAGTATTATTATCAATACTAGTGATACCTCTGAGAGGATCGGCTTAACAAAGCCCAAGGAAATGTCCCTTCACCACCAGAACTGGATGGACTGGATCTGGAACCAAAGCTCATCAAAATGAACACAAGAGCAGGCTGAAGCAACTATTGTGCTGATGGCAATTTTCTATTTTCACAAGAACAGCAGAATTTTTTTTTTTTTTTGGATCATAGGATGCATCAATGCAAGAAACTTCTCTCCTTGGAGAAATTCACCAGATGGAAGCTTTCCCAAGGAATTTCAGAATCTACCGATGCAGCACAAACGGGGTCAGGTATAACCCTGTATCAACTGTCATCACGTTCTTGACAGCCCTGAAGGCCCAGTCGGCCTGAGTTTCACTGGTATTTCATCAGCTACAGGAATTGCATTTCAGAACACGTTTTGAAGGGAAATGTCATGAGCTTATCTCCCCAGGGGCCAAGGCAGCATCGGATGAATCAGCTCATCGAGTCTCATCGTCCATCCATCATCTAAGCACAGTTCCCTCTTCAACTGATCCGCTCCTGGAGGAGTTTGGGGAAAGGCTATGAGCATTCCACCCTCCTAAATCACAAAACTAGGCACACCTGTAATTTCACAGCTGCCTGCAGTTGCCACAGTGATGGAAATGGTTACATTGGCTTTGCTTCTGGGTACCAAAAATAGAGTTACAAGGCTGTGAAAATGAATCCCTGTGACTGAATGAAATTTGTGGCCTAAAAGTGCACTTGCTAAGAACACTGAAGTTAGATGCCTCCTTTAAACAGAATGAGAGGGGGTAAATGGATGAATAAATCAATGATTGTTTATTTGATATTTATTATTTACAATGATTTATCATGAGTGGAAATCACAATGTCTCAAATATCTTAAACTTGTGGGAATTTTCTATTGAAGAGATTTTATAAATTTAGACATATAATTAATTCTGAAGATTAAAGGTGATGCATCTTAGCAGGCAGAGCATTTTACACCCACCATATTCTCTCCCATCAGAGTCCTCCCCCCCCCACCATCCTTTGGAAAAACAGTGAAGTTATGAGGCTGGACATGGGGGTGGGAGGAGGGGTGGGTGGTTAGAGTTCCTGGATCTGAATCCAGCTGTTACTTAACTATTGTGTGATCTTGGCTAAGTCTCTACACCACAGTTTCCTCATCTGTATAATGGGAATGATAATAATGCTACCAAAGTCACAATGCTGCTGTGAGGATTAAATGAGTTAATATTTTTGAAGTATTTATATCTATGTCTATGGCACATATATGTTAGCAGCAGCTATTACCATTAGATTTATCATTATCATAATTTTCATCAGACTCTCCCATTCTTCCTCCTACAGGCTGCCTATCAACAACATTAATAGGAACACTCGAAGCCTCAGATCATTCTCCAGAAGATGATTATAGCATGTGTTTAATCAATGACCATACTAACATTTCAGATTGACTGAAAGTCACCTTGAAAGACAGTGAGTCTGAGAGGCTGGGATAGAAAAAGGTATAGTCAGTGGGGAATACGTGCTTCCCAGGTGGCAGTAGTGGCAAAAAAACACAACAACAACAACAACCGCCTGCCAAGGCAGGAGATGTAAGAGACATAGTTTCAATCCCTGGGCCAGGAAGATCCCCTGGAGGAGGGCATGGCAACCCACTCCAGTTTTCTTGCCTGAAAAATTCCATGGCCAGAGGAGCCGGGGGTTATAGTTCTGTGGGGTCACAAAGAGCTGGACACAGCTGAAGCAACTTAGCAAGGGAATACAGTTCGTCTTGTGGCAAGAGGTCCCACAATGGGGTTGATATGTTGAAGAATATGCCCTCTAAGGGCAGTGCTTCTTAACTGGAGATGATAGTTCACCTCACGGGACATCTGGCAATGGCTGAAGGCATTTTGGGTTGTCATCACTGGGGGAGGCCAGAGATGCTGATAAACACCCTACACTGCCCCAGCAAAAAATGATCCAACTCAAATGTCAATAGTCGCCAGAGAAACCCTGTGCTAAGGCAAATCTTGGGTAGACTGGAAGCTTCCTCTTTGATTGGATACAGTGTTAACCTTCAGCTACCCCGAAACTAATCTAGTTTACAAAGCTACCTGATGTAGTTCACAGTGACTTTCGGGGGATGCTACTCCTACAGTGCAGGAGTAATTTATTGCCGAGCACTCCTGGTTCATGCACAGAGAAGACTGAGGAGTGGGCCGGGTCCCCGGGCACCCATGGAGCTTTCGTTTTAGCACTGACCAGTGCTGTTACCTTCAGTACTTTTAGTTCAAGCACCGAAGCATCTGCACATGCTAGTTTGAGCCTTCAGAGTGGTTCTTTTCCAAATTTAACATGTCTAAAGCATGTCCAATGAGCTCCTTTCCTTTCCTTCCAAACATGCTCCTGCCTCAATCTTAACCCATTTCAGTAAATGTCTTGGCTGGCCAGAAACCCAAGCAGCACTCACCACTTCTCCTTCCCTCACCCATCTGCTGCCACCTCTACATAGATCCTTTTAATTTCTTATCTTTTTTGTGTGTGTGATGTGAATCATTTTTAAGTCTTTATTGAATCTGTTACAATACTGCTTCCATTTCATGTTTTGGTTTTTTGGCTGCGAGGTGTGCAGGATCTTACCTCCCTGACCAGGGATCAAACCCACACCCTCTGCACTGGAAGCTGAAGTCTTAACCACTGGGCCCCCAGGGAAGACCCCTAGACAGATCTTGAGTGCTTCCTCCCCTCTCGACTGCCACGGCCCTTGCCTGACCCCTGTGAATAACTGTCTCCATGGCCTCCTAATTTTCATTTTTGACAATTTCTAATTAATCCTCCATACAATGGTCTGAGTAATCATTTTTAAAATGATAATTAAAGTCTAAGACTCTTGACACCCTTTGATAGCTTACCATTAATGCTTTAAATAAAATTCAAAACCCTGACCGTGGCCTGAAGAAGCCTCCTATAAGGGAGGGGTTCTCAAAGAGTGGTCCCCAGACCAGCAGCATCAGCACCTGGAACTTGTTCAGAAATGCACATTCCCAGGTGCCACTCCAGACCTACTGGATCAGAAACTCTGGGGGTGGGACCCTGAAATCAGAGTTTTAACAAGCTGTCTGGGCAACTGGAGTTTGAGAACCAGTGCTCTATGTGAGGTAGAAGGAAACGGCAACCCACTCCAGTATTCTTGCCTGGGGAGTCCCATGGACAGGGGGGCCTGGTGGGCTGCTGTCCACGGGGTTGCACAGAGTCGGACACGACTGAAGCAACTTAGCATGCATGCATGCATGCTTTGGAGAAGGAAATGGCAACCCACTCCAATATTCTTGCCTGGAGAATCCCAGGGACAGAGGAGCCTGGTGGGCTGCCATCTATGGGGTCACACAGAGTTGGACACAACTGAACGAATTAGCAGCAGCAGCAGCAGCAGCAACTCTATGTGATCGGCTCCTGCCTACCTCTCCCACCTCAACTTGTTTGCTTTACTTCCTGATTACACTCCATCAAGCATCTTGTCAATTCCTTGACAGTGTCAAGACCTTTTCTACTTCAGGTCCTGCTCCTGCTGCCTGGAACACATGTCCCATCCCTCTTTTCATAACTCCTTCTCAGATATTTCCTCTGACCACTCTTTCTAATGAAGAGTTCTGTTTTCACCTTTAATTCTCTGTAGCTAGGATCTGAAGGTTTTCTTCCCAGCACTATCACTGGTTGTTTTTTTACCTTTATTTTCTGGTTTACTTGTTTTTATCTGGTTCCTCCACTTGTCTGAAGCCTCCCAGGGCATGTCTGTATTCGCTTGTTAATGTACACACGATGGACACTGCAGTGCTTGGTACATAGGAGACGATCACTACATTAAGGACTTGCATGCATTATCACCCTTAAGGTCCTTCTAGCAGAGCTGTTGTCACTGTTTAATCATGAAGTCTTGTCCAACTCTTTGCGACCCCATGGACTGCAGCCCATCAGGCTCCTCTGTCCATGGGATTTCCCAGGCAAGAATACTGGAGTGGCTTGCATTTCCTTCTCCAGGGGATCTTCCTGACCTAGGGATTGAACTTGTATCTCCTGCATTGGCAGGTGGATTCTTTACCACTGAGCCACCTGGAAAGCCCTCCAGTAGATTACTGGAAAAGGAAATAACATGGCATCTCTCCTCACTCCACTGTTTGAATGAGGCAGACGTGGCTATCTGGTCTCTACAATCTTTCCCCCTTACACCTGGATGTGGCCTCAGAACTTTTCATGACCCTTCACTCTGCTGCTGCTGCTGCTGCTGCTAAGTCACTTCAGTCGTGTCTGACTCTTAGCGACCTCATGGGCTGCAGCCTACTAGGCTCCTCCATCCATGGGATTTTCCAGGCAAGAGTACTGGACTGGGGTGCCATTGCCTTCTCTGCCCCTCACTCTAAGCACCCACTAAGGGAAAAAAATCAAAGTTGTTATTTGCAGTGGAAGTGGAAGAGAAAAGTGTATCATTTCTCTAAATAATATTTCAAATAATTTAATCACTGGTACCATTTATGTGCCAGACACTGTGATATTTCACAAACATTATCTAAGTCACATGAACACTATGTAGAGTAATTATTATTCCCACTTACAGATGCTAAAATTGAGTTGCAAGATAATGTCTTATGCCCAAGTTCCCACAGTAGGTGGTAAAGAGGGGCTTTAACCTCAGGACAGTCTGACTGTGACGCCTGGACTTTATCGCTGGACCCTGTCACTGTCGTCGTTTAGTCGCGAGGTTGAGTCCACCTCTGCGACCCCATGGACTGCAGCCCGCCGGGCTCCTTTGTCCATGGAATTCTCCAGGCAAGAAGACTGGAGTGGGAGCATAATATACGGTTCAGGGCATGGTACACCATACAGATCTGAGGGCAAGCACTGCACCCGGGTTAAGATACAGGTGTCCGAGGGAGTCCAGGAGGAGTTCTGAGGCATGAGAGAGTCGAAGGCTCCACTTTGTGGAAAACAAAGAAGCAGGGCAGCAGAGACTCACCCTGTATTCACACCTGCTTCTTTTCCTAGAAGAGGTCTGAACTGGGAGTAAGAGAGCTCTGGGGACATGTGCTCAGTTCACAGCAAGACAAGTAGTTGAGTGTGTTCTATTCAGAGCCGCTGCTGTGATCTGCTCTCATCTCAGCCGGTTCTTTAATAGTGATCTTTTTCAACTCTTGACAGGACACATGCTCTAGAGAAAGCGTATTTGAATACATATATGCTGGGGTATGGTGGGTAGTGCTAATGACTTCTCCTGGGGAAGGGGGCAGGGCTTTTTTAGCTACAATCGAGTCCCAGCTCATCTGACTCATCTCTTCTGGGCCAGTAATCCCTTCATGTAATGAACTACATTATTATTGGAAGCAGGCTGTTCATATGAAAACAGGGATGGCAGAAAAACATTTGGAAACCATAAATTATTAAAGTGTTTTAATAAAAGTAAGTTTATACTAAGTATCCTCTCTGAGTGTAATCCAAAAAAAAAAAAAAAGAATTTCTCAGCTGATTTGCACGAAAGAAAAATCTGTCGAGAAGTGGAATTTAAAACCTAGTTCCATGGTAAGTGATGGATGTCACATACAGGATGGAGACTTTCCATCAGGCCCAGGATTCGACTTGGACATATCATATGTTTAGTTAGGCATAAAAGTGATTTCAAATTTAGGAAATGAGTCTCTTAAAAAAAAAAAAGATTAATTTTACTTAAATTGATTTTGGAAGGAAGTGCTTGAAGCAAATCAGATGGTTCTTCTCCAATACTGTAATCAGAAATGAATGTAGAAATCCCCTATAACACAAAATTGAGCTTGACATGATGCCATATCTCGATGGAAAGAACAAAGAATTCTCAGTGCAGAGAAGAGATAATTTCGTATGATCCAGTGTCTTTCTGTGAGAGTTCCTGAAAGTATTATTCCCAGATGAGCAGAGGTAGCATCCTCTCAAAGGCTGCTCAAAGCCCAACTTTGGGGCCTGGCCAGCACTACTGATCAATCTCTCAGGGCTGGGCTCCGAAATCGGAAATTTTAACGTTTCCCAAAGAATTCTTAATAGAAACCATTTTTGGTAGAATCTGAACAACAGGAAATATTCCCTTATCATATCTGGAGCAGGCAATCCTTGAACATCATCACAGCTTGATGAGCTACATTGGCCAGAACCACATATGGCCTAATGACCCACAGACTATGAGGAGTATCACAGGGTGCAAACAGAGGCATTTAAAACACTTGCATGTTTTACTTTAAGGGAGCAAAATAGTTTAGCGAAACTTCTGGGTTGCAAAAATCCAGCAAAAATTAAAAAACTAGGCAAGGGGAATCTACATCAATGGTCTCCTTTATTTTATCAACAAGGCAATTTAAAAAGCCTCACCAGGACTTCCCTGGTGGTCCAGCGGTTAAGAATGCCTGCCAGTGCAGGGGACACGGGTTCGATCTCTGGTCTGGGAAGATCCCACATGCCATGAAGCAGCTGAGGCCGTGTGCCACATCTCCCGAGGCCAAGCACTCTAGAGCCCGTGCTCCACAAGAGAAGCCACCGCCACGCGATGCCCGTGCCTCACAGCAAAGAATAGCTCCCGCTCGCCCAAAACGAGAGATGTGTGCATCAACGAAGACTCAGCACAGCCATGAATCATCAAAAAGAAAGAATAAATAAAAAGTTTCACCAAAGCACTACTTTCATAAAAGGCGTTTTTAAAACATTGTTTACTTATGTATTTATTTTTGGCTGTGCTGGGTCTTCATGGCTGCACACGAGCTTTCTCTTGTTGCAGCGGGGAAGGGCTGCTCTCCAGTTACAGTGCGAGGTCTTCTCATTTCAGTGCCTTCTCTTGCTGCAGTGCACCGGCTAAGTTGTTCCGTGACATGAGGGATCTTCCCAGACCAGGGATCCAACCCATGTGATTAGGCAGGTTGCCTTCTTAACCACTGGACCACCAGGGAAGTCCCAGAAAAGGCGTTTTTAACACCAGAAAGGAAATAAGCAGGAAAGGCGGAATCATCAGAATAATGGACAGTCCTTTACATAGAATACATTTAGGAGTATGAGGCATTTGATGTGATGTCTTTATTTTCCTCATTCTCCTTTTGTCACAGGAGCAACGATACTGGCAAACGCATTTGGGAAGCTCTCGGGCAGTGGAGGCACCAGAGTTTCGTAAAGACAAATATCAGTTCTAAGCTCTGCCCCTTGCTGCTGCTGCTGCTAAGTCACTTCAGTCCGGTCCGACTCTGTGTGACTCCATAGACGGCAGCCCACCAGGCTCCCGGGTCCCTGGGATTCTCCAGGCAAGAACACTGGAGTGGGTTGCCATTTCCTTCTGCAATGCATGAAAGGGAAAAGTGAAAGTGAAGTCGCCCAGTCATGTCCAACTCTTAGCGACCCCATGGACTGCAGCCTACCAGGCTCCTCCACCCATGGGATATTCCAGGCAACAGTACTGGAGTGGGGTGCCATTGCCTTCTCTGCTGCCCCTTGCTAGCTGTGTGATTTGGGTGTCACTTGCATGACCAGTTTGTTTTAATCTGTAAAACAAAGATAAACATCACTGTGATCATTACTGACCTACTCAGCCGTCACACGGAAGGGACTCAAAGCTGTCCTCCTTCCTTGGCTTTCTCTTCTTATGGCTTTGCCAGCTACCACGGATTTTGCTGGATGTGAGATAAAAAGACTTGAGATAAAGACTTGCTTGAGATAAAAAGAAGGAAGAAGGGTTGCTTCACTAATTGTTCCCAGCTTTTATGTCCCATTTTTCTTTTTTAGCTTCTCTTGCTTTTGATTCTGATAGAAGTTCACTTTAGACAGATCCTCGGTACTTGACGGTCACCAATGATCTGAAACGGCAGTTCTCTGCCTAGTTTGTCACAAAATGCAAATAACTCCCTGCCAAACATCTTTGAATTGTCTTCTTGCTTTTTTCTGTTATGCCTGCTTAGGAGTAAATTATTTCCCCAAAGCAAATATAGGCTATGTGACTGTAAAATGTGCAGAGATGTGTGTGTACGTGTGTGTGTGTGTGTGTGTGAGAGAGAGAGAGAGAGAAAGAAGTGGAAGGTGAGAAGGAGGGCTGCTATGTTGCATGACTCCAGGATCCCAGTCACGACGTATCCTATATAAATGATGTCCATTGTCAATCACATCCCAAGAGGTTGTGCAAAATGACGGGCCCAGACTGGGGGAGACACACAAATATTGTTCCATCAACAGCTCATACATAGCTCTCCAAAGAATTTAATAGTTTCATAGCTAACACTCTTTGAGTGCTTACCTGTCAAGCATGGTGCTAAGCACTTGATCTGCATTGTCGCACTTTATCTCTCATGAGAACTCTACAATTATGATCTCCACTTTCTCTGTGCGGAAACTAAGTCTTAAGTGGTCTCTGGCCCACAATCACCCATCTAGCTAGCTCAATGGCAGAGGAAGACTTGGAGTTTATGTCCATGGAAATCCAGAGCCTAAACTCCAGGCCACTTTACTAAACCGCCTCTCCAGGTAGGAGAAAACAGAGAATGGAGATCTTGCTCTACACTTATAAATCTGAAAAGAGGGTTGCTTTCTCTTCTTTCCTCTTAAAAGGAAGTTGGAATCTAGAAAAATGGTACAGATGAACCTATTTGCAGGACAGGAATAGAGATACAGATGTAGCGAACAGACCCGCGGACACAGTTGGGAGAGAGAGGGTGGAACAATTGGGAGGTTAGCACTGACATATACACACGAGCATAAAATAGCTGATGGGAAGTTGCTGTATAACACAGGGAGCTCAGCTCGGTGCTCTGTGATGACCTAGATGGGTGGGCTGGGGG
>NW_011494898.1:5542004-5560076 GCF_000754665.1 Bison bison bison
TACATGTATACTTATGGCTGATTCACTTTGTCCTACAGCAGAAACTAATGCAACATGGTAAAGCAATTATCCTCCAATTAAAATTAAAAACAAAAAGAGAGCTCACCAGCTCAGGCTTATGGCTTACCTCTGTGAAACTAGAACACAAAAGCCTTTTGGAATAGCTCAATCCCCAAAATAATGATGTCTCTGTTTTCCATGCAAGGGGGCTCCCATTCTTGAGCCTCTTGCAGAATAATTTTTCCTAAAAGGATGACCTCTTTTTCTTCGAGAAGTAATCACTTCTGCCCTGCTGAACTGATAGAGGGTGGTACCCAATATCCTGTGGTCAAGCCTCCTCCCAGCCATGCTGGTGTGGGTCATTTTGGAAGCGGCTCTCATCTGTCACAGTGCACAGCTCTGCTGAGACTCACTTCATGAGCTACCACCAAGAGCTAATAAAACATGTCAGGAAGTCTCTGGAAGCTGTAAAAACATCTCCAAAGGTCACTGCCGACACTCTGGATTTCAATGACTTATGAAAGGAAAAGAAAACAGAGGCAGAGGCCTAGAGTTCCAAGAGATGCAACGATCAACAGAAGTGGCCCCAAGTGGACTGTAAAGGCCGATACCTCCAAGCTGTACCAGCCCCGGAATAAACTCTGGCCAGAAAGCGTGTCAATGAAAAGGTTCAAAGGCCACCAAAGGGCGGTGGGAATGACGACAAGGAAAGGAAGCGTGACATCCCAGGCTTCATCTCATATGAGGGGGCTTTCTTTCTCTTGGTTATTTAGATTCAGAACAGCCACATTTATATTTCCAGCACCTCCAATAGAATCCTTTATAAGGAATGGTACAGGTGGCAGAAAAGTGATGAATTTTAGATTAACCCTTTTTTGGATATGAGTTTCAGTAAACTCCAGGAGTTGCTGATGGATAGGGAGGCCTGGAGTGCTGCAGTCCATGGGGTTGCAAAGAGTCAGACATGACTGAGCGACTGAACTGAACTGAACTAGCATATCAGGCATTTTTCTTAACAAATGGATTTTTTTTAAATTATAAAAGTAAACATTCTTTTAAAGGAAAAACAGTATAAATAAATAAAGGGGAAAGAGTCACGTCACCTTAAGTTTCACGTTTCATGTTTTGGGGGCCATGCTTTGACACTTGGGGTGATTAAGAGTCAGTGGTTTCCCTAGACTAAAAATATAAATAATCATCGAACATTCCATTCACTGCTGATAAACAGGGGCAACCCAGAAGAGACAATCCTATTTTCATCCTGGCTTAGGAAATTTTAGACTTGAAATCTGAACTTGGTTTGGGGGGAAAAGGTCATCTGTGGAACTAGTAAGTCAGGATGTCATCTCGTGGAAGCTCAGCACAGAAAGGCTGCTGGCTGGTTGGTCTGCCCCAGAGCCATTCCCACTCCGGAATGGCAGCCAGCCCAATCCTGTGCACAGGCTGTGCGTGGCTGTCCTTAATCATTGATGGCGGGCTTCAATAGGAAGCGAACCTGAGCCGACTTCCTAAACATTACAACAGCTCAGTGAACTAGTTAATAACCAGAGATACCAAGGGTGGAGCTGATCCTCCCCTTTGGTCTTCCTCTGTCTTCTTTCTCCTCTTCTATCTGCTAAGGCAGGTAACACAGACTCGGAAAAGGAGTCCAGGCCTTCTAGGCAAACTGTGCAAAGCTGAACACGGCTCTGCCCTGCCTGCTCCCTAACTTAGGCTGGTCCGCTTACTTGTCTTAGGGGCATCTACACAATGCAGGTAACAATAGGACCAGCTTCCAAGAGCACTTGGAGGATTTTCTTACATATTTAATGTTTAATACTTGATGAGTTTGGAGATAAATATGTTATGAATATACTATAAAACTATCACTATAATTAAGGCCATAAATTTATCCATCACTTCCAAAAATTACCTCCTGCCCCTGCTATTTCTTTTTTCACTTAAAATTGTTTTCCTTTGTGGTAAGATCACTTGGCTTAATATCTACCTTCTTAGCAAAATTTTAAGTATACAATACCGTGTTGTTAACTACAGGGCCTGTGTTGTCTGGAACTTACTTATCATGCATAACTGAAATTTTGGAGGTGGCACCGTGTCTTAAACATAAATGCATATAGTAAATAACACAGTGCTTTGCACATATAGTTGCTCAATAAAAGATGACTATTATAATTCAAGATAAGGAAGTCACAATTTGACACTGAGTTTAATTATAGGGAATATTCATATGAAATGGAAATTTTTTTCTTTAAAATAACTATTTTACTGTCTAATTTTCTTACATGATTTCCATGTTTCTTCATGGTATCCCCATATAATAATGATGATGACGATAAACATTTTTTTAGGGTTTTTTTAATGTATCAGGCACTGAATGAAGCACTTTATGTGCAACATGTCACTAATCTTCACATGCACAGACACTGTTATTATACCCATTTCACAGATGAGGAAATTGCCTAAAGTTACGTAGATTGTAAGTGGCAGAGCCAGGCTTCAAAGCAGGCATTCTGGTGCCAGAGTCTGTACACTTTACTGATACTCTGAGAGAGAAGGCAAAATAATGTGAGTGTATTGCAATAACCTGCGATTCTTCAAAGAGCATGTAGAGAGTTAAAGGAGCTATGCCTTTACAGCTCTCATCAAGAAGCTTGGTAGCCAGTGAGCCATCAATAAATGAGGGATTCACCTCACTGCATTGCAGAACTGGGAGTTCTTTGAGGACTGGTGCCTGGGCACCCAAGGTTGCAGGGAGGGGCCCAAAGAGGCTCAAGCAGAAATTAATTTGGTTAGATTTATTTCATTTCCTGGTATACTCTCCCTATTTTTTTTTTTTTTCTTCTCCAAAATAGTGAATCATGTTTTCCCTTGATTCAAACCAATGTATCACTGATAGCTGGTTGAAGTATGCAATTCTCTCTTTTTTTATTTGTTCTAGGAATATCTATCTTTCTTATACTATTTTTGAGAATTAGCATTCCTTTCTCTCCTTCTCTTTCCCTAGCTTTCCTCCCTGGGAGAACTGCTCTCCCCTCAGTTATTGGGGTTCTGGTGAGTCTGTCAATCTGTTATCCCCCTGACTCCATCCTTACCCACCCCAACCAACACACCTACAGAATCATCATTTGACACTAAGGTCTCTTGTTTTCTGATAAATCCTTTTTCCTGCTCTGGTTTCTCAGAGTCAGTTTCTCTCAACTGAATGATTGTGCAGCCTGTGGCATCTATTTTCCTGACCAGGGATCAAACCCAGGCCCCCACATTGGGAGCGCAGAGTCTTAGCCACTGGACCACCAGGGAGGTCACCAGAGTCAGCTTCTGTTGCTTGCAACTCAAGGGCCCTTCTTGTTCAGTCACTCAGTTGTGTCCGACTCTTCGCAACCCCATGGACTGCAGCACGCCAGTCTTCCCTGTCCTTCACCATCTCCCGGAGCTTGCTCAGATTCATGTCCATTGAGTCGGTGAGGCCCTAACTGACAGCTATCTTGTTTTTTCTACCTTTCTACGCAGGTATCCTTTCTACTTCATGGATGGTTTCCCATACGTCTCCTTGTCTATCTACCACCAAACTTAGCTCCTTCTGCACTGAACATGGCAGCATTTAATCCATTCTGTGACAAGGACAGCATCACCCCTCTTCTAAGTCCAGCCTTCCTCTTAACTAGCATAGTGTCTCCATGAAATTCAGTTACCTTCAAGCAAATCTGATTTTTTTTTTTTTTTTGCATAAGATGTTAATGTTAGCATCCTAAGTACCCTAAGACTCACTTATCATCATCTTAGAATGGTAAGGCATGAGGAGAAGTAGCGGCCATCTGCTCTATTCACTTTACATAGAAGGGAAAGAAGGAAGAGAGACTTTTAATGACTTGTGCAAGACCAAACTGCCAGATAGAGGAAAGGTTAGAATGCAGTCTCCCGATACTTGGTAAGGTACAATTGTCATCTCACTGGGCAAAGAATTACTATTTTGGGTCCAATCCAAACAAATTTTCTTTGTGAAGTAGAAAAGGCCTTTGTCCCAGCACAATGATATCTACAAGAGAGTCTCATAATGACATCTAAGAATGGTTCAAAACAGAAGGAAGTTGGGGAAGAAAGGAATGCAGGAAGAAGGACGAGGGGGTGTTAAAGAAAAACGCCTGATACGATTTCTTCCACCGGGAGGTGTAGGACCCTCCAAAAAGGAGTCATTCCAAGTTGCCTGCCAGCTCACACATTGTGAACTTTTATGTGCAGTGAGCTGTTTTATATTTGAGGGTTCTTCACACACACAAAAATACGTATTGCATAATGGGCCTAAAGCAATGAGCCAATAAGAGTTCTTTATGTCAAATTAATATACAAAACTATTTAATTTTCTTTTATATCCATGGACCAAATAATCAGAGTCTCCTAAAACTCCCTGGATGATTAAGTGAAGGACATGGGAAGGGATATAGGATATACACAGGCTTTAGAAATGCTTTGCATAATACATGCATAGTTGTCCAAAATTTTTGTTAGATAACACTACAGAAAAGTCATTGTATGAACACTGAAGTATGAACACTCAGGGCACATGGAGATGATACATATTTTTAAATTTCTATGATCTAAAAATTTGCTCTGTTGCAGATATTTTCCAGACAGAAGTTTGATCACCATAGCATCTAGAGTGTTAATTAGCCTAAAAATGAATGAAATTAGATCTGCACCCTTGACTTCAACCACAAAATTAAATGTACAAGACAGTTGTAATAGACAAAAGGTAGGGTAGATATAACTTTCTGAATTTTTTATCACAGGATCTAACTCAGAGAACTTTTACTTTCAGGGCTCTGAGAGATTATGATTTACTGTTAAACACATAAATCAAGGCTGGCTGTCAAAGACATGCCTCACATGTCACCAGGCTCCCATGACACTTCCAAAGCAAAAACTACCAACTGACCACAGTGCTCATTTTCACCTAGGCCAGAGTCCCAGGGTCTTCTCAGCACAGAAGAGCAAACAGCTACAGCCAACAGGTAAACACAAAGAATCCCACTGAACCATTTCTCCACTAAACTCTCCTGGTACTCAAGCCTGCTTATTCAATAGCTGGAATTTCCATAGTCCTGTTATTTAGTAAGTACATTAACTTATTAAATTTATTATGCAGTAAATTTATAATAAATACAATTTACTAACTTTATAATAAATATACTACATTTATAATAAATTTACTAAATTTACAACAAATGAAATTTATAATAAGCCTATATCAGTTACAAATGGTCTTTAAAATGTGCAGAATGCCTGGTGCATTCATTTCCTCTGATTCTCAAGAATATACAGCTGGGTTCTGAAGATCCGCAAACACTTCAGTATCTACCTGAGTACTTTCCATAACATCCTACTCAATGCCACCTATTCAACTGAAGTAAGAATATCATCAAATAAAAGAGAGTAATCTTTTTTCACATTTTCCAGCTTAGAGATAGATTTCTTTTCCTCTGTTCAAGACATAGTCCCTGACCTCTTCAATTTCATATCCTTTCTAAAGTGAAAATAAATGCTGGGCTGGGTGAAGCACAAGCTGGAATCAAGATTGCCAGGAGAAATATCAATAAACTCAGATACGCAGATGATACCACCCTTAGGGCAGAAAGTGAAGAGGAACTAAAAAGCCTCTTGATGAAAGTGAAAGAGGAGAGTGAAAAAGCTGGCTTAAAACTCAACATTCACATGGGGAGAAGAGGGTGAGATGTATGGAAAGAGTAACACGGAAAATTCAGTCGGACACAACTGAAGAGACTTAGCAGCAGCAGCATCAAAATAGATAGCCAGCCGGAATTTGCTGTATGGCTCAGGAAACTCAAACAGGGGCTCTGTATCAACCTAGAGGGGTGGGCTGGGGAGGAGATGGGAGGGAGGTTCAAACGGGAGGGGATATATGTATACCTGACTTCCCTTGTGGCTCAGACGGTAAAGCATCTGCCTACAATGCAGGAGACCTGGGTTCGATCCCTGGGTCGGGAAGGTCCTCTAGAGAAGGAAATGGCAATCCACTCCAGTACTCTTGCCTGGAAAATGCGATGGATGGAGGAGCATGGTAGGCTACAGTCCATGGGGTCGCAAAGAGTAGGACAGGACTGAGTGACTTCACTTTACTTCACTTCATGGCTGATTCATGTTGAGGTCTGAGAGAAAACAGCAAAATTCTGTAAAGCAATTATCCTTCAGTAAAAGATACATAAATTAAAAAAAAAAAAAAAAAAAGACACGTCGAAGGAAAACACTCAAAGATGAAAAAGAAAACAAACCTCAACATTCAAAAAACTAAGATCATGGCATCCGGTCCCATCACTTCATGGCAAATAGATGGGGAAACAATGGAAACAGTGACAGACTTTATTTTCTTGGGCTCCAAAACCACTGTGGATGGTGACTGCAGGCATGAAATTAAAAGACACTTGCTTCTTGGAAGAAAAGCTATAACCAGCCTAGACAGCATATTAAATAGCAAAGACATTACTTTGTTGACAAAGATCCATCTAGTCAAAGCTATGGCTTTTCCAGTAGTCATGTATGGATGTGAGAGAACTAAAAAGCTGAGTGTCAAAGAATTGATGCTTTTGAACTGTGGTGTTGGAGAAGACTCTTGAGAGTCTCTTGGGCTGCAAGGAGATCAAACCAGTCAATCCAAAAGGAAATCAGTCCTGAATATTCATTGGAAGGTCTGATAGGGAAGCTGAAACTCCAATACTCTAGCCACCTGAGGCGAAGAACTGACACACTAGAAAAGACCCTGAAGCTGGGAAAGACTGAAGGCAGGAGGAAAAGGGGACGACAGAAGATGAGACAGTTGGATGGCATCACCAACTCAATGGACATGAGTTTGGGCAAGCTCTGACAGTTGCTGATGGACAGGGAAGCCTGGTGTGCTGCAGTCCATGGGGTCACAAAGAGTCAGACATGACTGAACGACTGAACTGAACTGAGGCTAGGATAAGACACTATGATTACGAGTTTTAGAGAATTACCCAGTTCCTCTCCCCACAAAAAAGGAGGTAAAGATTGATATTATTAACAATATATCACTTAATTCAAGGCTTTTCTTCCATCGAAACATGGCACAATTAGATGCAATATATACATAGAAAGCAATAATCAAATAAATGAAAGTCAATAAGGCTTTCACTGATTATTATGTAAAGCAATACATTACTAAGGAATAAACTAATAATGCCTCGATATTTTGAGTTTTCACTAATTCTGAGTATTACCTCCCCTCCTTACTCTGATGAGTGTAAGTCTGTGAAATTTGACTACATCTCTTTTTTTTTTTTTTATTAAAATACATTTTTTAAAAAGTTCATGGAACCCTCAGAAGAAAATAATAATAACGATAATAGTAATAATAGAAGTCCCTCCTGAGAATTGTTTTTATGACCAGATATTTTGTAATTTATAATTGACAGTAATTCTCTCTGAGCAGGTAAGGACTTCCAAAACACATGACAGTTAATAAGATCAACTTGCTCTTTTAAAGCAGATGAGACATTTCCCCCAGAAGGTGCATTTTATACCAGAGTTTCTCGAACTCAGCGCCATCCACATTTAGGGTTGGATAATTGTAGCAATAAGCTGTTGTGTGCATTGTAGAGGGCGCTTAGTAGAATCCATCCACTAAATGCCAGGAACAGTTTCCCAGATGTGACCAGACACTGCTAACTGTCCCCTGGGGTTCAGAATCACTCCCAGATGAGAACTTCTGCTTTAGGCTATTCCTCTATTGCTTACTAACCTCTGCCTTTTTTTGATAGATGACCCAAAGATAAATTTTATGGCACCCCCCCCCTCCTCAACTTGAAGATTACCCTTCTGGGTTATCTGAGCATAAACTAAAGCAATTTTATATCTAATCACACAGCATCCCTGGGAGGAGTTGATGTGTTATCTTCAATTCATTGTTGAGAAACAGGATCTAAAGTCATACAATGAGACAGGGACATGAAGTGTCTCCTACAATGTATATCCTCCCCACTAATATGGGCAGAAGGATCAGATCATCACCTCACCTATTGCTTTCTCTCCTTGGGGAGGTAAAAATTGCAATGGAGAATTTAATAGCTCAAAACAAGAACTAACAACAGAATCAAGTCCTAGGTAATCTGGGGCAAGTCATCTAAGTTCTTGGGCTTCCCTCGTGGCTAAGATAGTAAAGAATCTTCCTGCAATGCAAGAGACTCAGGTTTGACCCCTGAGTCAGGAAGATCTCCTGGAGAAGGAAATGGCAACTCACTCTAGTATTCTTGCCTGGAGAATCCACGGTCAGAGGAGCCTGGCAGGCTACAGTCCATGGGGTCACAAAGAGTTGGACACATCTGACTATCACACATGGTATCTAAGTTCTTAGAACCTTACTTTTTTCACTCCTAGATAGTATGAACAAAGATAGTAATTCCTACTTCTCAAGGCTGTTGCCCAGAATTAAAGAAAATAGCCCACATAAAGCATTTAGGACAGACTCTTGTACACAGCTGTTGTGCATAACAAATGCTAGCTCTTTCATTCCATCTTCATGGGAAATGTCAAATCAAGGCCACCACATGGTCCAGTTTGGAAGCCATGATGGAGACTAGATGAGCTGGGCACAAGGGCACATGTGGGCCTCACCTCCCCATGGATTCAGGTGAACGAGGAAGCTCTACATGTCTGAGAGGCAGAAGACATCTTTGAAGCCAAAATACTCACAGCCAAGCCTTTCTACAAATAAATTATTACATGTCACCAAATACTTTGATGGCTTTTAAAATCATTGCGATCTAAATTAAGGAAAAGAGACATCTGTGACTGTTGGGGCAAATGACTCTAAAAGCACATAAAATTTCTCATATTTTCACTTCACCATCCCCATCCCTTGACCCTAGTAGCTTAAACCATATGGAAATTGCTGATATTCGACTATTTTCTATCTGCAAATGGCACTTTCTTAGGAATCAGTCTAAATTTGGGGAGAAGGGGAGACAGTCTCTTTCAAATACCTAAAATGTTAGGTTCTCAAGGAGAGTCAAAGAATTCATTCTTGGTTATGCTTAGAAAATTGTGAAGAAGCCAAGCCCACATGAGATGTACTTCTATTATGGGTGAAATTTCTATTCTTCCCCAACTTCCTTTCATAAACCCAAGAGACTAATTCAAAGAACTTCCAAAACGGTCTTCAGCAAAAGGGGCAGGTGCTTATTCCCAAACCCCAGAAGGGCTCTGAATTAATTGGAGGGAGCAGGGAGAACTCATCTGAAACTGTTACTAGGCTAGGACATATAAGAGAAGGCAGGACAAGGGACAGCCGTCACACAACACAAAATGGTAGATGGAAATGCAATTCAGACCATCATGGGTTTGGGGTTAGAGCACCTCCCACCCCCAGCCCACACCCACCAGATTGCCCACAAAGGAGTAGAAAGTAGGATGAAAGTGATGGAAAGTAGGTTTAGAGTTCTAGGGAGATGGCTGAGGGAGGCAAGTCACTCGATGGCTGTTTCAGAGTATTGGATATGCCAATGGTAACTTGACTGATGTGGCCTGGAGACCCTCCCATTATTACAAGTCTTGAGAACTGTCTGAACTCTTCCACCAGTCAGAAGGACAGAGTGATAGAAACTCAAATCTATATTTCTATTCCATCCTAATCCCTTTCCCAAGCCTCAGATTTCCTCATCTGCCTACAGGTCTTCACCTTGATTTTGATCTCGTATCAGGATCTGAAGTTGAATATGTCCCTAGATGAAATCATGCCCTCTTGCCCGTTCGGCTCCTGTATCATCTATCTTGATTAGTGCTATCACTACTGACTCCATCTCTAAAGATGAAAACTTGCAAATCTAGCTCCAGGTTCTTTTTCATTTTCCCTATTGTTGTTTAGTTGCTAAGTCGTGTCCAGCTCTTTGATACCCCATGGATTGCAGCACATTAGGCTTCCCTGTCTTTCACTATCTCCTGGAGTTTGCTCAAATTCATGTCCATTGAGTTGGTGATGCTATCTAACCATCTCATCCTCTGCTGCCCCTTTTTTCTCCTGCCTTCAATTTTTCCCAGCATCAGGGTCTTTTCCAATAAGTTGGCTATTCATATCAGGTGGCCAAAGTGTTGGAGCTTCAGCTTTAGCATCAGTCCTTCCAGTGAGTATTCAGGGTTGATTTCCTTTAGGATTGACTGGTTTGATCTTGCATTCTAAGGGACCCTCAGGAATCTTCTCCAGTATCACAATTCAAAAGCATAAATTCTCCCCACACATTTAAAAAATTTTGCCTCCATTAAAAAATTCACTCCATCTGAGCTCAGGCTCAGCTGCTCCTCTGGATCCCACAGCCACCATCTTGGATCAGGTATTTTTTTCTCGCCTGGACAACTACAGCTACCTCCTGCCCACCCTCTTGGTTCTTCATATTCCCTCACATCAGCCCCTCTTCCAAATTGCCTTGAGTCCTCACTTCCAAAAATGAGCCTTAAAAACTTTACAATGGTTGGACATTGTCCATAACGCATTTCCTTGGCTTTTAACTAAATGAGAATAATATATAAATGACTGACTTTGTCTCTGGTAGAAAACAAATGAATGTGTGCTGTGTGTGCTCAGTTGCTCAGTCGTGTCCAACTCTTTGCAGCTCCATGGACTGTAGCCCTCCAGGTTCCTCTGCCCATGGGATTCTCCAGGTAAGAACAATGGAGTGGGTTGCCATTTCCTCCTCCAGGGGATCTTCCTGACCCTAGGATTGAACCTGAGTCTCTCATGCCTCCTGCACTGGCAGACAGATTCTTTACCACTAGTGCCACCCGGGAAGCTCTGAATAAATGACTAACACTTATAATAATCATTAATTACATCAAGAGTCCCCAGCCTCCAGTATCTAATGCCTGATGATCTGAGATGAAGCTGATGTAATAATAATAGAAATAAAGTACACAATAAATATAATGTGCTTGAATCATCCCAAAACCAACCCCAAGCCCTCGTGCCCCCAGCCTACAGAAAAACTACCTTCCATGAAGCTGGTCCCTGGTACCAAAAAGGTTGGGGACCACTGAATTACATTGTCCATTACAGACACAGATATCCAAAATCTCCCCCCGACTTAACCTTATTCCTGCTGCTCACCCCAAACATTCATTTTCCCAACTGTACAGACTTCTCCTAGCTCCATGAACTCAACAGACCATTTTTCCACTCCCTGAGTTTGCACTTTCTGTTCCCACAGCCCAGAATGCCTGCCTACCCTCCTCCTGCCTTGCTGAAATGACAGACAAATAGTTACTCATCTTTCAAGACTCAGTTCAAAATTCACCTCCTAGATGAACCTTCTCCAAAATCCTCACATGAAATTAGTCATTCCTTTTTCAGAGGAAGACCTTTTTGTCTCTGCTATAGTAGCCCCCACACTGTATGATGATGTATCTGCTTGCTGTTCTCTCCATGGCCTTGTGAACACTGCAAGAATGGGTGCTGTGTTATTCAGCTTCATCTACCCAGGATCTGGCACGGAGCCTGAGTTTGCAAAAGTCCATGGAAAAGGCGGGCCAGTGGCGTGAGCATAACGATGGTTCTTCTGGTGGCACATTAAACATACTTGAAGGGGGCAGTTCTTCTTATACTGTTTCTATTCCCTCTTTCAGTGTTTCTTTAAGGATATAATAACATGGAATATCTAGCTTAGCCTTCTGGAGACAGGGCAGATGTGTCTGAGACCTAGAAGTCAGACTGTCCCTTTAGCTGTGGAACAAATTATTTTACCTGCTTTGAGAACTTCTGGAGGTTCTCTTTCTGTTTTGTTGTTGTTGTTGTTGTTAATTGTTTTGGCCATACCCCATGGCATGTGGGATTTTAGTTCCCAACCAGGGTTCAAAACTGTGTCCCCTGCTTAGGAACCATAGAGTCTTAACTCTTAACCATAGAGTCTTAACTGGACCTCCAGAGAAGCCCCTGAGAACTTGTGTTTTTGACCTGTTTGTTACAAGGAATGGAAATATACCCAAGCTACTTAAGTCAGTGAGGGATTTACTGTGTTACAGCATGGTGCCCAAAGGAAGGTGACGAAGCTCAGGGATGGACCTGTGCCAGTAATTAAAGGGGGCGGGGGGGGCTGGGTGCCCTTCTCTCAGGGGCCATGTGGTCTCACTTCTCGGTCTCACTGGATCCCTGGAGTCGTTTTCTTTCTAGACTCCTGTGAGACTTGACTCCAGCTTCGTTTGACAAGCACATGAGCCCAAAATGGCCACGTTAGGCTGCCCTCCCTGAGTTTTCAACTCAAGGACTCTGACTAACGGCTTTCCTCAGTGCTATTAAATTAATTAAACAAGGGGCCATTGGACTGAGGTGGTTATAATGACTCAGTAGCCTATGTAAGCAAACCAAAACCTAATCCTGAAATGCCTTAAGGTAAAGAAATCAAAACCTAAGGACGACCAGCTACAAAGAGCCAACAAGCTTTCCCAAATAAGGTAACCACCAAGCTAGAGCCAATCAAAGCACCACCTTGCTTTGATTATGCCTCTTATTTCCCTGCCGGCTCCTACTGGGGGAGTGCTTTTAGCCACTTTCAGTTTCGTATGGTCTGACTAGAATGATTTTTGGTCAAATAAACTCTTCCAATTTCTAGTACCTCAGTTTATCTTTTAAGAGCATGAAGTCATGAGAGAGAGCTCTAGCTGGCCCAGCTCTCCTTTTGGGTGGCACACAAGTCACACAGGCTCAGGTCAGGTGTCCTTCCAGCTCCAATCCCCTGTGTCAAGAAGGGACAGGAATCACATGGGCAGATACCCTCTCATCTGGGGCGGTGAATAGGGATGAATGATCTGAGAAGGGTCACAGGCATTACAACCACCTCCAAAGGTAGATATCCCCTGCCCCGCTCTTATTCTGCACCTTTCCGTCTCATCGGTCATCTCCGGTACCTCTGTCAGCTCCTTGCTCTACCTGCATCCACAGTGCCAGACAGAGACCATCTTGCTGCCAAATGCTAAATCCTCCTAACATGATAATGAGGAATTAAAACCATTAAAGGAACATCAAAGCAAGGAAAGAAAAACACACTGGTAAGCCAAAAGTTAAAAACACGTGGTGAATTTAGCACTCTATCTCATATCTGATACAGATTTTGAAACATAGCAACCGCAATGATTGCTAAACTTTATTCCATCCATTATTCCATGTAACAGATGGACATTATACCAACCCCTCCAATGGCCCGGTACACAATGTATAGATATTTCTGTACCATAAAGAACAGAACACAAAAACTAGAATCAGACAGAGTTCTCTTGCTTAGCATTTGTGACCGAGAGAAAATCATCTAACGTCTGGGGTCAGTATCTCCATCTATAAAATGGATATAATAAAACCTACCTTGCAGCTTTCTTTTGAACATTAATGTTCATGCCTATAAAGTACATCTTCCTATGCTTGATATATGGGCAACAATCAATAAACAGCATTATGTTGAATCATATGATGTTGACATTTTGGTAGGTCAAATTGATATTATATGCTTCCTGTATTGTGGGCTTCCCTGTGGCTCAGATGGTAAAGAATCAGCCTGCAATGCAGGAGACCTGGGTTAGATCACTGGGTCAGGAAGATCCCCTGGAAAAGGGAATGGACTGTTCACTTTTCATAATTATTTTGCACTGGTATGTTTCCAACATTGAACTATGAGCTCCTTGAGAGTGTGGACTCTGCCCATCTTGCTTCCCACATAAGAACTTGCCAGACAGTAGGTGTTGTACCTTCTTTTTCATATGAGTGAATACTGATAATGATGGGGAAGATGATATGGAAGATATAGCTCTTCTGGACTGCCTCTATGTGGGACTATACAGTCCTTTATTCCATTGCCTGGCATACAGTAGGAACATGATAAATGTTTATTAAAGGAATGAATGAGTGAATCAGCAAATGAATTTCAGGTTTAAATATAGAAAGTCCAAAGAGACAATCAATTAAATCTGCTATGAAGCAGAGTATTGGTTGTTGTCATGACAAAACATCGAGTGGTTAGCCTTCATTTTCACCTTTCCAGCAGGCTCTTTGGAATGTGGACACCGTCAGCATTCACTTGGCCTCATGGGCCTCCCAGGCATTGAGAGAGGCAAAATGCTGAGCCGCAGTCTAACAAACCAGGAAAATTTAGGGCTGCCATGCGTAGCTTCCAGAAGCCTGCTGGCTTTAGTCTGCCCAGAGTCAGCTGACAGTTCACAACTGTGGGATAAGCCATTGTGAGTAGAGGACGACCCCTGCGGCAAACCCCCCACCCCCCACTGCAGCCCCAGCCAAGGCACTCTGTATCGCTCATGCTATTTAATGCGGTTTTGGTCCAAAGAACATGCTTAGTTGATTCCCTGAACCTCTCATCAGACATTTAATTTTCTCTAGAAGAGAACAATGGAGAAGGCAATGGCACCCCACACCAGTACTCTTGCCTGGCAAATCCCATGGACAGAGGAGCCTGGTAGGCTGCAGTTCATGAGGTCGCTAAGAGTCGGATACGACTGAGCGACTTCCCTTTCACTTTTCACTTTCATCCATTGGAGAAGGAAATGACAACCTACTCCAATGTTCTTGCCTGGAGAATCCCAGGGACCGGGGAGCCTGGTGGGCTGCTGTCTATGGGGTCACACAGAGTCGGACACGACTGAAGTGACTTAGCAGCAGCAGCAGAGGAGAACAAATTAGGAGAATAGTCTGGAAGAAAAACATAAAGATCTGGTATCTGGGCTTAGTGACAACCAAGAGAGTAAGAAAGAGCCTGAACTGATCAAAAAGAAAGAAAGGTAGATAGGGAGGGAGGGAGAAAAGGAAGGAAGGGAAAAGAAAAGAAAACTAGCTACAGTGAAAAAAAAAAAGAAAAAGACTTTACCCAGCCATACATCTGCCTTTAAAATGTCAAGTTATGTCTTTGGATTTTAGAACGAAGTAACTTTTAGAAGAGGGGAGTGCTCTTTCTGGTTTGACAACAAATAAAGGAGGGAAAAAAACACAAGATAGAATGTAGTTACTATACATTTGGAAGAAAATCAGTCACTTTCAATTATTTAACTTTCAGGAAATCACAAACACACAGGCATGGGGAGAAGGGAAGAAGGAAAGAATGGTTCAGGTCCGCAAAGACAAGTACACCCACGTTATCTCGACCGTTCTCCAACACGCTTACTGCCTGGCCCGAGCTTTGTGTCGTCTGGCAGACTGGGGAAAGACTAAGTGTCTGGCATTTCACCATCCGAGTTGAGAAAACAGCCTAGAGCATCCGGGAACCCTGCCCAGAGAAGGCAGAGGGCTGCTGCCATTTCTCACGATTCAGGAGCTGGTCTTTTCAGCTCAAGCTACTGTTTACAGAAGCATTACCACAGGTTTATAATGATGGGTTTTGTTTGGTTATAGAGAGGGTCTGAGTCGTCCATCAAAGGAAGAGGAAACAACTCCCTGAGAGGTGTGGAGTGACTCTCACACTCCCTGCTCACTGGAATTCCAGCGGTCCCTGGACGCGGGCCAAGCCGGGGCCCGGGGAGGCCTGGGGAGCTCTGAGCTCCTGGAGGGCGGGAAGGCTGCTGTTCTGCCCTGTCTTTCCCTCTTCTTGGAGAAGTGCTGGGGTGGAGGAGCTGAGGAAACCTTCTGCTCCTCCTGGGCCAGCTCTCCCCCTTGGCAGACTTCCTGCCTCTCCAGGTCGCTTTCCCCTCCCTCACAGAGCATGAAACCAGAAGTGATCAAGTGCCTGGCCCAGGAACTGACTTGGCAATGGGAGTGTGGGGAAAGGCCTCAGGGACTCAAGACACTGGGATTTGGGGGATGTTTATTTGCTCCCAATATTGATTGCTCTCAATTTCTTTCCTTGTCTTTTCTCTAATTTTTCGGCTCTGATTTTGAAACATGAGCTCTATATTCTTTGACAACCAGTCATAGTTATCTCTGGCTCTGGGGCTCCAAGCCCTGGTCCTACCTGCCCTGGTTGGTATCATTGCTGAATCCTCACAGACCTCCCAATGTCTACAGGCTGTTTTCTTTCTTTCTTTCTTTAAAAAAAAAAAAAAAAAAACCTTTTTATTTTGTATTGGAGTACAGCCAATTAACAATGTTGTGAGAATTTCAGGTGGACAGCAGAGGGACCCAGCCATACATACACTCTAGAGGCTGTTTCTGGGCACTGAGCATGGGGCCTGAAATGCTAACAGTTCACCAGGGCCCCAGGGCACCCAGGCCATCTCTGGTTAGGGTTTACACAGCAGGCTTGGGTCTGAGCTTCTGAGAGAATGTGGTATGCACAGAGTAGGACCTGGTGACCATCTATTACCCCACGAGAGCTGTTCAGAATAATACAGAGGTGACTCAGCTGCTGGCGTTAATACTTGCACCACCTTTGAAACATCCTAGCAGGCTCTAAGTTGATAAGACAGACAAACCACGCTGGGGGTAGAGGAGGGGTTTGCCAAAAGTTATTCTCTTCCTAAGAGAAATCTGTTGATACAACCCAGCATCCATTCATTAGACAGGTAACAGAATAAACAGGAGGCAGAAAGCCTGCCTGAATTCCCAGGAATCTACATTTTACACCCAGATAGGAGATGCATTTGCTATCAACACCTGAGCAAAAAGGGAAATACCCAGCTTTCCCCTCTTTCAGTGTACTTCCTCGTGGACCTGGGACGTTAGGATTCCATTAGCATTAGGTTGCATGAAGCTACACTTCCCAATGTGTTATTATGCATCTTGAAAGAATGTGGGAGCTGTAGCTACAAGACCCACCATCAATCACTGGTCATTAATCCCCACTGAGTGCTCCGCTGTAACCTCACTGTGCTTGCTCTAGCTTACCATCCTGCTGGATGGGCCCACAGACAGGATACCTCCCGGTTCTTCTCCCTCTCCCTGGCCCCACCGGCATCATTGCCAGGTGACACATTTGCTCTGGGGAGCTCTGGGTTTAATGGATTTTTGCAAGCACTCCCCTTCCTTCCTGCTCTAAAGCCCTGGCTTAGCATGAAAGCTATCCAGATCTCTGAGCTCAGGGCACCATACTTGCCTCTCCAAACTCACTATCATGCTGCAAAGAGTGCTCAGCACTGGTCTACCTATGAAGCCCCCTGCATAATCATAACAAGTTTCTACTACTATTTACAGAGTGCCTACTATGTGCTAGGCAATGTGCAAGTGTTCTCTGGGCACTGCTGCACTTAACCCTCACATAGCCCTAGCAGAGGGCATGATCTTTCTTCCCACATTATCGTTGAGGAAACAGAGATTCCAGTTATTGACTTCAGTCAGGTCACCTGCTAGTAAGTGATGGAGGTAGAATTCATCCATTCAACAGATAATATTAAGCTCTTATTATGTGCTATTCTAGAGATCGGGGCCACATTAGCAAACAAAACAGCCTAAAATTCCTTTCTTCCTGGAGCTTATGGGCAAAGGTGTTTGACTGCAGAGCTGGAGTCAGAGGTTAAATTATATGACACCAGTTCAGAGATGGTCACAACCACACAGAAAGATGAGCTTTAAAAGGTTTGATCATAACCATGATGAGATATCCATTAGGATACCATCACACCCATTAAAAGGCTATCATCAAAAACAAGGGGGACGACAAGTATTGGTGAGGATGGAGGGAAATTGGAACCCTTGTGCCCTGCTAGTGGAAATAGAACATGGTGCAGCCACTGTGGAAGAGTGTAGTATTTCTCAAAAGTTAGACAGAATTATGACATAGTCCAGCAATTCCAAAGGATTAAAAGCAAGGACTTGGACAGATACTTGCACACCAAATGCCCACACGCATGCTCAGTCGTGTCCGGCTTTTTGTGACCCCTTGGACTGTAGCTTACTCCTTGGAATGAAAGTTATGGCCAACCTAGATAGCATATTCAAAAGCAGAGACATTACTTTGCCAACAAAGGTCCGTCTAGTCAAGGCTATGGTCTTTCCAGTGGTCATGTAAGGATGTGAGAGTTGGACTGTGAAGAAAGCTGAGTGCCGAAGAATTGATGCTTTTGAACTGTGGTGTTGGAGAAGACTCTTGAGAGTCCCTTGGACTGCAAGGAGATCCAACCATTCCATTCTGA
>NW_011494898.1:5560176-5563121 GCF_000754665.1 Bison bison bison
CCTGGGATTTCTTTGGAAGGAATGATGCTAAAGCTGAAACTCCAGTACTTTGGCCACCTCATGTGAAGAGCTGACTCATCGGAAAAGACTCTGATGCTGGGAGGGATTGGGGGCAGGAGGAGAAGGGGATGACAGAGGATGAGACGGCTGGATGGCATCACTGACTCGATGGACATTGAGTCTGGGTGAACTCGGGGAGTTGGTGATGGACAGGGAGGCCTGGTGTGCTGCAATTCATGGGGTTGCAAAGAGTCGGACACGACTGAGTGACTGATCTGATCTGATCTGGACTGTAGCCCACCAGGCTTCTCTATCCATGGGACACTCCAGGCAAGAATACTGGAGTAGGTTGCCATGTCTTTCTTCAGGGGAATCTTCCCAATCCAGGGATCAAACCTGCACCTCCTGCCTTGGCTGGTGGATACTTCACCACTGAGCCACGTGGGAAGCCCATATGAGGTACCTAGAATTGGTCACTTCATAGAGACAGAAAGTAGAATAGGAGAAGTTGCCAGTGGTTGAGGGCAGGGAGGAATGGAAAGTCAGTGTTTAATGAATTAACAGAGTTTATGTTTAGGGTGACTAAAAGTTCTGGAAATGGACAGTGGTAATGGTTGAACCACTCTGTGAATGCACAACACAGTGAATGCACTGATTTTTATATGTGTAAGTAGTGAAAATGGTAAATTTTATGTTATTTTACCACAATAAAAGAAACATAATTTTTTATAAAATTTAATCATAAAGGAAATCTGCCCAAGAACAAGAAGTCAGCAGCCAGTCATTAGGGGTTGTCAGGGTCTGGCACATGTGCTTCTTCATTTTGTCATTTGATTTCAAAGTGAACAAACACTTTTACCCCAAGACACTTAGGGAAGAAAGGATGTCAGCTTCCAACAAGGCCTTACCTTTATTCCAACAGGAGTTATTTATCCCTGAATGTATAGGCAGTATAGTGCAAATGTAATAAATACAGCTTGGTAAAAATGACAAGACAGGAATACTAGAACCGGCAAACTCAAGTCATCCAGTTCAAAAGAGTTTCTAGGGACTTCCCTAGCAGTCCAGCAGTTAAAACTCTGCCTTCTAATGCAGGGAGTGTGGGTTTGATCCCTGGTCAGGGAGCTAAAATCCCACATGCACGTGCTCAGTTGCTCCGTCGTGTCCAACTCTTTGTGACCCCATGGACTGTAGCCCACCAGGCTCCTCTGTCCATGGGATTTCCCAGGCAAGAATACTGGAGTGGGTTGCCATGCCCTCCTCCTGGGGATCTTGTCAACCCAGGGATTGAACTCGTGTCTTCTTGCGTCTCCTGCATCAGCAGGTGGATTCTTTACCACTAGCACCACTTGGAAAGCCCAAGATTCCACACACCTCATGACCAAAGAGCCAAAACGTAAAACAGAAACAATACTCTAAGAAATTCAATACCAACTTTAAAAATGGTCCACATTAAAAAAAAAAAAAGAAAGAAAGAAAGAAAGAAAGGGGTTAGAGGCACCTGGCTAGGCTGTTGCTTAGGAAAGATTTCTGCCTTGAATTTCTGGAAATTCTTTCTTTTTCTAAGAACACATTTGGTCTTGTGGTAAATGCATGTATTGCATCTTTCTGGAAATAAGCACAGGCAATTTGACTGCTCGGGGGTTAACACTCTGACCCCAGCTTTGCACCTCCGCAGTTCCTTGGTAGGCACATCAAGAAATAACACACAAATGTTTTCAAATTTTCTAAGATGAGCATCACTAATTTGTAACCAGGAAAAAAACAAAACCCATAATAGCTTATTTTAAAGAAAGCCTCTAGCTTGGAGGGCTGCTGTTGCACCAGAGAAATTCAGCTCTTTCTTGGTCCAGAGAAGGTTCAGAGTTTCTAGGAAAGAGCATTTAAGTAGTGAATCAGTGCTCTCTTAATTTTTCTAGCAAAGCGCTTGCAGATTTGAACTAACCTTAAGGGATTACAATGTGGAGACCAGAAGCCAGGGTGAGGCCTTGAATGGGCAGGGGAGCCTAGAGGAACAGGAAAAGCCATTCTCAGAATACACACTGTACCTATTTTTAGACTTTTCAATGGTCTGTGTGGATTTCCTTGCTCATCACCCTGAGCATCTGGCACAGTCTTTTAAAAGTTTGAAGCGATGCCAGTTGCATTAAATGAACCCACAGGAGGGGTCTTGCTCACTCTTGAGGTGTGACAACTGTTAAGTCAGTAAGGACGGAAAAGAAGGGTGAAAAGCCAGAATACAGGGGCATTTCAGGGCAGTGAAACTATTCTCCTTGCTACAGTAATGCTAGACACACGGCATCATGCACATATCAAAAACCACAGAACCATAGCAGGGTGAACCCCAGCATAAACTATGGACTTTCATGAACAAAAACGAATCGATTTTTTAAATTATTTATTTTATTTAAAAATTTTTCTTTAAAATTACTTGGCTGCTCCAGGTCTTAGTTCTACCACTCTTAGTGGTAGCATGTGGGATCTAGTTCCCTGACCAGGGATCAAAACTCAGGACCCCTGCATTGGGAGCAAAGAGTCTCAACCACTGGACACCAGGGAAGTCCCAATAACAGAATAGTTTTGGGTCATCAGTTGTAACAAACGTAGCACACTAATGACGAATATTAACAACTGGAGAAATTGTAAGGGGTGGGGAAAAGGGCAGACCAGGACGCTCTGTATTAATCTGCTTAATTTTCTGTGAGCCTAAAACGGCTCTAGAAGATAGTCTTATTAACTAAGGAATAAAAGGCTGTATATTGTCACCCTTCTTATTTAACTTCTATGCAGAGTACATCATGAGAAACGCTGGACTGGAAGAAGCACAAGCTGGAATCAAGATTGCCGGGAGAAATAGCAATAACCTCAGATATGCAGATGACACCACCCTTATGGCAGAAAGTGAAGAGGAACTAAAAAGCCTCTTGATGAAAGTGAAAGTGGAG
>NW_011494898.1:5563414-5598833 GCF_000754665.1 Bison bison bison
AACTGTGGTGTTGAAGACTCTTGAGAGTCCTTTGGACTGCAAGGAGATCCAACCAGTCCATTCTAAAGGGGATCAGTCCTGGGTGTTCTTTGGAAGGAATGATGCTAAAGCTGAAACTCCAGTACTTGGGCCACCTCATGCGAAGAGTTGACTCATTGGAAAAGACTCTGATGCTGGGAGGGATTGGGGGCAGGAGGAGAAGGGGACGACAGAGGATGAGACGGCTGGATGGCATCACTGACTCGATGGACATGAGTCTGGGTGAACTCGGGGAGTTGGTGATGGACAGGGAGGCCTGGTGTGCTATAGTCCATGGGGTCACAAAGAGCTGGACAAGACTTAGAAACTGAACAACGACAACAACAGTAAGAAAAGCAGGAAATCCTCAACCATGAGCGGAATTGTGCCATATCTCTATTGATCCACTCCCCTGAGGCAAACAGCCCAAATCTTAGCCAGAGAGGTGAGGGCACAGCTAGGGGCAAGAGTCTTGTCTTTGAATGTTATGTTTATCTTGAGCTCATTCTCACTACAGAATTGGGGCATTTTTTGTTCTAAACTGATGTAAAATTGTTATCACCTAAGAGAGACAGAAAGAATTTTATCAGGGAACAATGAGAGGCTCACTACACTGAATTCATTTTTTTTAAAGGGGCAGTCAGAGAGAAAGAATAAAGTTACATCTGGATTGAAGCACTAGTTATACCCACTAATGAATGACCCAGTTAGGTACCTGGCTTGACTTGTTTTAAAAGCTTACGCTTGGCTATTTTGAAAATAATGGATTTGAGAGATGGCAAGAGTCAAGTTTGTTGTTCAGCTCCTAAGTCGTGTCTTATTCTTTGAGACCCCAGGGACTGCAGCACACCAGGCTCCTCTGTCCTCTACTATCTCCCGGAATTTGCTTAAATTCATGTCCATTGAGTCAGTGATGCTATCTTACCATCTCATCCTCTGCTACCCTCTTCTTCTTTTGCCTTCAAACTTTCCCAGCATGAGGGTCTTTTCCACTGAGTCAGCTCTTCACATCAGGTGGTCAAAGTATTGGAGTTTCAACTCCAATCAGTCCTCCCAAAGAATATTAGGGTTGATTTCCTTTAGGATTGATGGGCTTGATTTCCTTGCAATCCAAGGGACTCTCCAAAGTCTTCTCCAACATCAAAATTGGAGTGAAGTGGGAGACTTAAAATTGGAGGGCATGCAGTATTCCAGTTGAGAAATGATTATAGAAATGGCACTGAAAAGAAATAAAGAAACCCAATATACATCAGAAGGTACAAACAGTAGGATTTGAGGATAGAGTGAAAGCAGGAGCAAAGAAAAGGAGGCATCAAGAATTTGTCGAGGTTTCTGAGCAGCTGGGAAGAAGATCTTGGCTGAACTGTGAGCTGGAGAACCCGGCAGGAGAAGCAGGCTTGGCACAGAGAGGAGAGGGGGTCCCCCCTAACTAATCCAAACTTTGGCAAGTTGCTGAAGCGATTTTAGAACAGCCTTCCAAAGAGCTTTGGTTTCTTTGAGGTGTCTCAATGAACAGAAGGCCAATGCTGGAAGCTGAGCTGTATTTTCAGAACTGACACACATGTTGCTAGAGTCAAGCTTTCATTTAGCTGGGGAGCCCCAGAGTACACTGTGACACCTCTGCACCCTCCCTCACTCTGTACGTCTGGATCGGGTTCTGATGGAGAAATACATACCATCTCTCTTGCTGCTGCTTCCCAAGGGAAGCCTTGGCTTTTCAAAGCATCAGATGTCAGCCTTCTCTTGTCAACAGACGCCAACTTCTACAGGTACCACTTAATGGCTTCAGAGGACCTCAGCGTGTGGCTGGGAAAAACCTTCATCCCTGGCAGCAGGCAGTGAAACTGTTCATTCACTTCCCAGTGTTTAGAGCAGAAACATCTGTCTAAAGCTACAAAATCTTGGTGGATGCAAGTGGCTAGGAGCCCGTGGGGCTCATTCATCTTAACACCAGATTGTTACAGATGTTTGCAGCTGCTGAGGGTCCACTCCAAAACTGGCCTCGTGGCCTCCATTCATCTAGGTCTGGGCAGTGGGATGACACTGAGGAATCCTCACATGAGGCAAGATCCACCTCCTGTCCCAGCAAAACTAACATGGGGATTAGGTTTAAAATGCCCGAATCTTGAACCAAGGGTAGTTTTTCTTGGCTCCAGCTACTGAGGTTATACTCCCTGTGGCCTTGGATTTGGTGACAAAGAGCCAGCTACACATGGTGTGATTTTCAAAGTGCTGCCTCACTACTTAAACCAGCAACATAAGCACGAGATGACTCGGTCACAAGTGTTTTTTTTCCCTCCTCAGTAAGTCAAATGCATGTAGGCCTTCCAAGCAGCTGTTTGTAGGAACTGTTGTTCAGAAATTTAAAACTCCTCAACCAAAATGAGGGAAAAAACCTGCAGGAGACCTTCACTGAACAGCCCTCTAATTTGGCTTTTTAAGTCCTTTAGAATGAAGGCATTTTCATAAGACTGCTTTATGTGTGTGTACAATCTGTAAAGACTAAATACCAATTCCTTCTCAAACCTAGGCAAGGAGTGAAATTTTACCGTTTGCTTTCAGAAAAACTATTAAAAATTATGACTTCAGCAACATCAACTTGCTTGGTTTGAAAACTGCTCTAAGGTTATGTAATATGTCAGCGTTAGGAGAAGCTGGATGAATGGCAACATGGACACGCTACTTACTATGTTTGCAACTCATCTGTAAGTCTAAAATAAGTTCAAATTAGAAAATAAATGTTTAAAATTAGGACTCGGTTCTGTGGTCTCTTTTTGTTTGTCGTTGTTTTGTTTTTGTTTATTCGGCTGTGCTGTGTCTGTTTTGTTGCGTGTGGGATGTCTCTGGTTGCGGCGAGCAGGGCCTACTCCAGTTTCAATGTGCAGGCTTCTCGTGGCGGTGGCGTCTTTTGTCGTGGAGCATGGGCTCCAGGGTGTGCGAGCTCAGTAGTTGTGACTCACAGGCTTAGTTGCCCCACAGCACGTGGGATCTTCCCAGACCAGGGATTGAACGCTTGTCCCCTGCATTGGCAGGCAGTTTCTTATCTACTGTACCACCAGGGAAGTCCAGTTCTGTGGTCTCTGAATTTTTCCATCCATGACTTTTCTCTAAAAGTGTTCCATCCCATTGATAAATATAGATTTATATATGACCACCTTTGGATGGATCATGAAAAAAATAAATGAGGGGGGCATGTACATTTTATGTCAGTCTGAAGTTTGCAATAATTGACCCAACATGCTAGCCAAGCACCATCAGCTCACTGTGTTAAGAAAGAACCTCATTTTTCACTTGGAAAAATGGAAACGGTCCTGGCTGATTCAAATGGATTTGGCTTTAGATCTGAAAACCACTGCATCCTCTGGGGACAACCAAACAGATGTGTGTCTGCTTTACTGAAGTGCTGCCTTGCGGAAAAAAATACAATTTCATCACATGTGGTTCTAAATCACAAGGTGAGTGGATTCCATCACTCATATAGACTTTAATCTTTGGTTTATTGCACTTATTTAGCTAACTCATGATGCAAATATAGGATTAGATTTAGTTTTCACATACTATCACCACTGAGTTATCTATATCTAAACTTGGTTGATGTTTGGACTTGCAATATGTTTTAATCCTCTAATTATATGAAAAAACTGTATTTTGAATTAATACACTATTCTGATTGATAAAACTATTATGTAGAATATACAAGTACTATTGGATTATGAATAATTAACTTTAATAAACTATACTCATAGAGGCATCTCTGATAGCTCAGTTGGTAAAGAAGCCACCTGGAATGCAGGAGACCCCGGTTCGATCCCTGGGTTGGGAAGGTCCACTGGAGAAGGGATAGGCTACCTGCTCCAGTATTCCTGGGCTTCCCTTGTGGCTCAGCTGGTAAAAAATCTGCCTGCAATGCAGGAGACACAGGAAACAGTGTCTATGCTCTATAGTCCATGGGGCTGCAAAGAGTGGGACACAACTGAGCGACTTTCACTTTCACTCATAGAAAAACAATCAAGAATTTCTATTAAGCATTAAGATTTCCCTTCATGATCTTGAAAGATCTCAAGACTTACTTTAGGTATGGTTAAGGATCAGTTAATAAAAGGAATTCAGTAAGTGGCATATTAGAGAAAAAAGCTTTTCTTGGACTTGAATAGGAGCAAATTTAGTGAAATGACAATAATAGAGAGGCCTCAGAGAACATCTGATTTAAGTCCCATGTTTGGGTGGCTCAGCGGGTAAAGAATCTGCCTGCAATGCAGGAGACACAGGAAACATGGCTTCAATCCCTAGGTCGGGAAGATCCCCTGGAGGAGGGCCTGACAACCCACTCCAATATTCTTGCCTGGAGAATCCCATGGATAGAGGAGCCTAGTGGGCTACAGTCCATGGGCTCATAAAGAGTCGGACATGACTGAGCACATAAACTCATAAATTCCATGTTTGGGGGTTTTAGGTAGCTTAAACAACTAATACTTAGAATTTGGAGTTGGGGTAGGGCACCAGACTCCTTTGACAATCTGATAAAACTATAGCTATTCTACCTAGAAAATGCATTTTTAAACACTTTAATATAATTTGGAGGGCTTTGTGGAAACTGTGGAGTCTCTTTTTTCTTAATTTTTGCAAAACAAAAGACAAACACCACCATAGATCCATAACCGTGTTGACGATTTAATAGGCAAGGGAAAACTAAAGAAATATATTCACTGAATTGTTATCTTTAGTTACATCTGGAGTTTAGGACTGGGGTGGGGTGGAGAGTGAAAAACAATTTTAGTGGGACTTTAGACACTGGTATTAATTAAGTTATTAGTATCAGGATATATTACTTTTGAAACACAAAAGCAGGAAATGAAGGAGGGAAGCAGGGAAGGAGGGGTGAAGGGAGGGAGAGAGACCCTCTTGAAAATGAAATATAAGGTTTGAGTGATTGATTGCAGCTCGTCTGCTCAGAGTCTTCTATTCCAGGCTCCAGGAACCAACAGCTCTTTTCCTTGGGAGTTTACAAAACACCCCTAAGCCTTTAAACTCCTGCTCATGGTCCTCAAGGAGAAAGAAGCCAGTAGTCTGGACTCCAATAGTAAAGAGATGGTGAAGGGTGAATGTGTACTGAGCTCCAGCCAGCACTGTGCATATGATCTCCTGCGCTCTTTGCACTGACCCTCTGGGGTAAGAAAACAGGAAAGTGAACAACAGACACAATTGACCCAGAGCCTGACAACAGTAATAGTCTCATCTATCCTGGGAGGCCTTCATCATACACAGGGGTAACCATCCCCTCACAGGGACTAGAGGTGTTCTCAGCTCCGTTTCACAAGTGAGGAGTTCAGCTTGCAAAGGACTAGTTGAGAGAGGCAGGAATCATGCAGAGAAAGCTTTTTGCTCACACCCACTGCTCCTCTCAAAACACGCTCTTCCCCCCACAGCAGCTGGAGTGGTTCTTTTAAAAGGCAAGGGAGATTACGTCACATCTCTGCTTAAAACCCTTTGTGTGTATTAGCCGCTTAGTTGTGGCCAATTCTTTGCGACCCCATGGACTGTAGCCCGCCAGGCTCTTCTGTTCATGGGATTCTGCAGGCAAGAATACTGGAGTGGGTTGCCAGGCCCTCCCCCAGGGGATCTTCCCGACCCAGGGATTGAACCCCTGTCTCCTGTGTCTCCTGCATTGCAGGCAGATTCTTTACCACTGAGATACGGGAGAAGCCCCTACAAATGGAAAATGGTGGCGACTAAATATTCAATTCAGCTGACAAATCAAGGGCTGAGCCTACTCTCCAAAGAGATGGCTGGCTGAGCAATTTATACTTAGCTTTCATTACCCAGCATTTCCTGAGTTCATTCATTTAATCTTCTCTGCATTAAAATAAATCAAGTGCCCGCCATTTCACACATAAAGTAAATTCAGTCCAACTCTAGTACTTACTTACAGAGGAGCCTTTTACAACAGAGGTATTTGGTGAGTGTGAAATATGCCGCACGCCTAGCTTGGTGTCATTTCTCTAATTCTGCTGATGTAGTCTGACCCAGGTTACAATTAGGCACCCTGAGAAGTTAAGGATATTGCTAGAATAGAACCAAGGCATCATATCTAAACAAGACAGCTGAAGACAGATTTTTATCTCTCCGTTTTCAGGCTTTTGCAACATGTAGTTTTATATTTTACCAAAAAAAAAAAAATTCAGGGGGAGTGATGCATTTCTTAAGGTCTTTGTATGACAGTCCTTGTGAGATCAGCCTCTAATGAATATTAATGGCTTTAAAAAGATTGGATCTGGAAGAAATAATCCTAGAACAGGTTGAAGCATGTATACCACTAATTCTGTTTTGCCTGTAAATTGCAGCTACAGAAACAATTTGTCAAGAAACATTGTACATGATTTTTAAAAATATTAAACGTACTTACAAAATTTTAAACAATGTATCTTGAAAACTAGCTTTCTAAGTCTTGAATCCCTAGATAGAAAAAATATAAAGGTGTATATATATATAGCTCTTGGGTGTTGATAGAGTCAAGAAGACAGCGCTGTTCAATTACCATCTGCAAAGAAGAGTATAAATAAGCCTAATAATATGCAATAAGCATGACATCTGAAAATACGACATGGTTGAGGTTTTGCTTGTGTTCTGTGTAGAGAACCACAGAGAATACAACATAGGAAGTCAGAAAGTCTGGATGCCTTTCAATCCAACAAGTATTACCAGAGCTAACATGTGTCGGGCATCAGCCCTGCCTGTGACTGGGGGGATCAGTCATTTCACTGCTTTGGGCAGTCTCCTCATCTGTAAATTGGGCACAAATCCTACCCTACTGACTTTATATCATAGCTGTGAGAATCACAGGTGAAGGATGAACTGCTCTGCATGACAGATCTTCTAGTTGTTACTATTATCACAAACAAATACAATAATTTCACTTGTTCTGTAGATAAATTTAGCTCCCATGCATAATCTAGTAAGGGCGATAACTTTTTTTTCAGTTTATCCAAAACTGAAGTCACTTCATGTTCCAAGCAAGCAACAATTGGTCTGACTATTGCTTAAGGACACTCTCATCTCTATTTATGTCCTGATCTTTGCAGAATATATGAAGTATTTAGTATGCAGATTCAAAGAGAAAAGACAATAAAGTTGGATTTATTATTATCTGATTTCCATTCATCCTTTTAGAAAGCATAACACTTGGGTCATAATAATACTCATCACATGTGTAAGATCTTATTTAATGCCTGTCTTCACCATAAGACTAGGAGGTACACGAATTGTTCACCAGCTCAAACATGATGCCTTCACATGGTAGACACAAGATACATATTTGTTTATTGAATGAATAAGAATCTAACTCAGACTCTGTGCTTATAAAAGGAAAGTATCAAATATTAATGTAGAATTTATAACATGCTACCTACTTTCTAAGTGTCTTTGCATATAGTAGCTCATTTAATCCTTACAACAAATACATAGAGTAGATACCAGGATTCCTTCCTTATAGGTGAAGAAAGGAAGACCCATAGAAATTAAGGAACTCTCCAAAGGTCCTATAGCTAGTGATAAAACTAGGACATAGATCTAGAAGGCTGGTTCCAGAGTCTATATGCTTCAGTCACTGCACTGACACAGGGTGAATGTCTGTGGATACTGTGTATGTGTCTCAAGGCTCCAGCTTCCTGATACGTGATCTCACCCATAGCGATTCAGCCTCTTGAATCCTCTGAGCCTATGTATGAAGGTCCTATTAGATAAGAGAAGGAAAATAAGAAAAGAACATTTAGAGAGGTTCCTGTGGCTTATTAGAGACACTAAGGCTGGAACTTCCCTGGTGGCCCAGTGGCTCAGACTCCCTGCTCCTAATGCAGGGGGCCCGGGTTTGAACCCTGGTCAATGAACTAGATCCCTCATGCCACAACTAGAGATTTCACATACTGCAACGATGATCAAAGACCCTGAGTGCTGCAACTGAGACCTGGAGCAGCCAACTAAGTAAGTAAACAAAACAAAACAAAAAAAAGACACTAAGACCAAAGACAGTGCATTTAGAAGGAAAATGTTAGACTGATTTAGAGATTCATCCCAAACAATCATGACTAAGTAAAGCCAGGTTCTAGGATGTGAGGGACAGGGAAAGAGAACTAATGTGGGCTGAGCTTAAACTGAAGGTCCAGAAAAATACACAGGAACATGTTAAGTCCTGAGTGGGTCCTTTATTCCATCCTTCTCCCATGTTGCTTCATTTCTCATAGATTCTTATGTGAATCAAATCCCACAACTCTAAGTAAGATCAAAAGGTGAATGATTGTTGCCATTGCCAAACCTATAGAAGGAACCACCAAGGGACTAGTCACAAACTGCTTTGGGATCCAAGACTGTGGCTCAGAAGCCTGGAAGCAGAGCAGAGCCTTGGAAGGTCATCATACGGAAACCTACAAAGTCAAATTCTGTTGATGGGCTGAGTATAAAGGTACACTTTGTGTTGGCCACCAAGCAAGGACTGTATCAGACTGGAAAGCCAATTTGTGAACCGATGCGTACATATGAAGTTCCTACCACTTGCTCCAGACTGGGCCTCCAGGGTTATAACCAGTGCATCCATGACAACCACCCATGTTGATGCCCATAAGAACCAGAACTCGGGAGAGGGCATCTGGGGCCTCCCAGGCCTGCTTTTAGTGCCTTCTCACTACAGCTTCCCTGAGCTCCTGTTTAATAGTAGTAGCGAAAGGGGTTTAGTCGTGTCCTGCTCTCTGCAACCCCGTGAACTGTGGCCCGCCAGGCTCCTCTGTCCGTGGGCATTCTCCAGGCAAGAATATTGGAGTGGGTTGCCATTTCCTTCTCCACGGGTTCTTCCCAACCCGGGGATCGAACCTGCGTCTCCCGCATTGCATACCGTCTGAGCCACCAGGGAAGCCCAAGCTTCTGCTTAAAAGCCTTGAAATAAATTTTCCCCTCACCACCTCAAATTTATTGTTTGTTGGCTTAATCTACTTCAGGTTAGTTTTTTGTTATTGTTGTTGTTAAAAAAAAAAAATGTCCTATTCAAAGTCACTGGAGACAGATTTGGTTTTAGAGGTCAAGAGTTTTCAGAATTTAGAATGGTAACACAGTACAAAACACCCCCCTCCCCAGCAGGCCCAGGAACCGCATTCTGGAATCAAACACATTAATATCTTCTCAGTGAAACATAAGACTGTTCATACTAAGTTAAATAAATAAAGAATATAAATAGCCTCCTGCCAGATGAAAACACATGTGGTTTTCAGACCTTTTCTGGATTCCAGAATGGAATCAGACCCATATTTATAACCCGAAGTCCTCATACAGTGGGTTTTATAAACCTGGGTGGGTAGAAGATAAAGTTCAATGTGTCCATCAGAAAGCCTGTGGGCTTTTTCATCAGTCCTCTCCTCACTTCATTTCTCTTTCCTCAGTGTCCTCTCCCGTAAGGTAGTCTCAAACTTAATGGATTCCAAGCATACATCTTACCATCTCTTCATCAATCAACCCACAGAGAGCTCAATATGTGGGACCAGGAAAGACACAGCGTGAGTAAGGAAGACACGGAACCTGACTTGTCCATTAGACGGCAGAGGATAGATGCATCCAGCAGGGGGAAAGGGTGGATCTGTTACTTTTTGAACATTTTTAAAACGTCTGATATTTACACAGTGCTTACTGTAGCAAATGACCATGCTAACCCCTTAAAGTCTCATTTCATCCTCTCAGTTAACTTTAGCGGGTAGGTGCCATTATCACCCTAGTTTGATCTACAAGGACACAGCAACTCAGTAAGGTTAAGTAACTTGCCTATAAGTGGCAGGACTGGGATTCCAACCTAGATTGTGTGGACACCAGAGCCCACACTCATCATCTATCTAACTTGGTATACATAACACCAGCTACAATGAAGAAGTGAGCTACGCTCAGTCCAACTCTTCAAAACCCCGTGGACTGTAGCCCACCAGGCTCCTCTGTCCATGGAATTCTCCAGGCAAGAATACTGGAGTGGGTAACCATGCCCTCTTCCAGGGGATCTTCCTGACCATGGATCGAACTCAGATCTCCTGCACTGCAGCCAAACTCAAACCCATTTTCTTCAGTTACAAGCTTCACTTAGGAAGGAAAGAAGGGCCCTACGCTTTGTTGTTGTTGTTGTTTTTTGTTTCATTTTCATTTTTGCTTGGAAAGGTTTGTGCATATTGATAGGTGGGGAGGAATCTTGGGGAGAAATACAGCTTTTCAAACCCTCACGGCTGAGATACCACATACATTGGCAAAGCTTGTGTGCAAAGAGATTCAGGCAGATGACCAGGCTGTTGTGAAATGAATCTCTCAGTGGAACATATAATTCCACTCCTCCGGGGGGTTTGTGAAGCTGACTTGAGAACATCAATGCCCTTGTCTGTCACGGACCTCTAGTTCATGTCTAGGCAGCAGCAGCTGCTGCTTCAAAAGAAATCCAGGCTCAGCTGAATTCTGATCTCAGAATAATACATGACACTTTCTGCTCCCAACTTAGAATTCAAGGGGGAAATGAGTTGCTCTGGGATCCCCAAGACTCTCTTCCCCGCCTGTACTATTTCCTCTTCTGCAGCCTCCCACACCTAGAAGGGAGGACTGGCTTCAACCGCAAGAGTCTCCCCTCCCCCAGGGGTGCTCTGGAAGCCAGCTCTTCAAGTTCATTGTAAGCTCAGAGAGGTGGAGGGGAATGGGCAGGGACTCTTGATTTTTCTTGCAGAATCCCATGGCTGTGTAGGCAAGATGGAATTTGCAAGCGCGTGCGGGATTATCCCAGGTGCCAATTTCAACAGAGGGCATCCAAATTTGCCACAGGCAAGGACAGAATGGGTGCTACATGTTCCCCCAAAAGCAAATCTGGGCATTCCAGGGCAGGGAGCACAGACAGCATCCAGGGCTTGATTTCTTGCCCATCTGTGGTGGAGTTCAAGGTCCCTTGTTGCAGCCCACATTGCTGCTTTCTCTTCTTTTTCCTCTACCCTGGATCCAATGCTAAGCCTCTTTGGTACAATCCACAGAGTTTAGGGGTTTCCCTTGTGGGTCAGTTGGTCAAGAACCCACCTACAATGCAGGAGACCCAGGTTCAATTCCTGGGCCCAGAAGATCTCCCAGAGAAGGAGTTGGACATGACTTAGCAACTAAGCCACCAGAGTTTATGTCCCCCAAAAGGAGAAATCTCACTAACTGATAAGGAACCAACATGCCAGAGGCCCCAGAGAGCACCTGAGTTATCTCCTAGGAAAAAAGAAAATGCCAGTCAGAGCAAACACATCACCTGCCAGACAATTCCCAGGTGGCCAACGTCAGACAATCCCTCAGGGTGACTGATCTGAAGAGTGGTGTCTACACAGCCAAGCACAATCCATTCATAGGCAGCTGCCTCTCTGTCTTAGCTCCCCAAATGGTGCCTTCATGTCAGTCTGGGGGTCATGTCTTTGCCATTATTAGGTGTGTAAAAGTCACTACTAAAATCTCAGCTTTTCTAACTAAGTTGAGAGATGAATCGAATCCACCTGTTGGCTCTTATCCCCCTACCCTCAAGTTCAAATTTGTAAAAGTTTCCTTATAAAGATTATAAAAGTTTCCAATAAAGATTCTGTTCATATTTTTTGCCTTGTGATCTAGTTGAGAGTCTGTGTTCCAGCATTAGGTGAGAAATGAATGCCGCTGGAATTTCAATCTACCTGTCCAAACCTATTTCCTATCATGCCCCTCAGGAACACTCACAGAAGCTTCCCCACCCACTCTTCTGCTTCATTAAGAAAAAAAAGTGAGTCACTCAGTCGTGTCCAACTCTTTGTGACCCCATGGACTGTAGGCTCCTCTGTCCATGGAATTCTCCAGGCAAGAATACTGGAGTAGGCTGCCATTTCCTTCTAGGAACTCCTTCCCATCCAGGGATTGAACCCAGGTCTCCCACATTGCAGGCAGACTTTTTTCTGACTAAGCCACCAGGGAAATCAGCCTTTGTCCTCCCACCTGCATCAGACTGCCCCAAGTGGGCTCTCCAACCTAGCCCACCTGGCCTATTAAGCCGGTTATTACATCTGTGGGCCTGGCCACCCAGCCGGCTCCACCAAGTCATGACCCAACCACCTCCATCTCCAGCTTAGTCCAGCTCAGTATCTCCATGTCACGCTTTAGGTACAATCCATCCTTTAATAGCAGCCACCGCAAACTGAATGCTTGATCTCTATCCTTCTTAAGGGCTATCCATGCCTTCAGCAGCTATGTATTGGGGGGCTGCCACGGAGTAGGCACCCTGAAAGGGGACGTGGTGATGAAAAGACAATTTCCTTGTGATCAAGGAGCTCGTGATCCAGGAGGTCTGTGCCTCTTACCTTTTGACGTGCCCATGAGCCATGTGGGATGTTGTAAAAATGAAGATTCTGTTCCAGCAATCTGATATGGGATGGGGAATAAGATGCTGAATTTTTAACAGTTTCCACCTCATATCAAAGCAAATCATACTTGGGATACAAGATTACAGAAGAGTGAATGGGCAGGCAGAGAAGGTGCCCACGTGGAACCCTCTAACGTGGCCAGTGATACTGTAGCTGAATAGATGGGTTTGGTCCATGTGGGGAAGTGAGAGGGTGGCAGAGGCAAAAGATAAACTAAAAATGTTCAATTTACTGTAGTCCCAAGGCCTGAACAGAAAGCTCTCAAGATGATTTATTGATATGACTTATTGCCAAAGGAAATGATAACCTATCAAAGGTGATGGCTTCAGAGCATATCTAAAATGACTGGATGGGAGGTGCCAGAGCTCTGGACCCTGCCAAGGATTCCTGTGCCCCAAGACTGACACAAATGCAACGCCCTTGAGGCACCACATGGGTTGGGACAACAGGCATCTGGGTGTAGCCAGTATAGATGAAGGACTGGCTAGGCTGGTTTGCGCACTGAGTCAAATCCTGGAAACTCTGTCAGACTCTAAGGTAGGACAGCAAACCTCAAGAATGCCTAAGGCTGGGTTTCCCACCACGTGATAGAACAGGACTGCACTCAGATAAAATTAAAGGAAAATTGACACGACATTCCACTGATATTTCATTCATGCTCAAGTATGTGTTGCTGATTCATGCACACTTCAGAAGTTTAAGGAATTCAAAATGGTTTAATCCGTGGGTGACACCAGAAGCCTTCAGGAGACACTCTGGATCCCAGGGCAGAAGGGAAATATGAACAAAGTAACAGCCTGTGTGCTGTGCATCTGCCCAAGGAACACCTTTGCTACACTGACCTCAACTAACAGGTCTTGGTTGAATTTACAACTTCAGGAAAATGATCTAAAAGGAACCACTTGGAAAGCCCAGTTTGAGACAGTGATCAATAAATCAATGAACTACACAGGCCTGTGATGAGATGTGTGATCTTTGGAAATATCCCCTGGGAAGAGGTGATATGACCAGATATAAGTCATTCTGGTCACTGCAGATATCAGCTGAAACCTGGTCTCTGAAGTCCTAAGAATGGAAAATAAGGGGGGAAAACTTGTTTTCTAATATTCTAAGCCTGCTCAGAGCAATTCAGGATGGGATCTAGTATGAGAAAAAAATACATTGTAAAACAATGAAAATAATCATAAAAATACTCTTGGAAGACAGGACAGGATCCATTATCTCAGTTTTCCGTGGCAGTTGGTTTTTATTTGTCTTTTGTTTAAACAAGTCTGTTTATTGAAAGGATCTGAAAATAGTAATAAGATTTTCGACATTTAACAAATTTTCAAGATGTTAACAACATGAAACATTAGAAATGTACTTCAAAAACCCAAGTTTCCTAGGTCGTTTTCTGTCATGCTTTAGGACTTGGTCTACACCTGCTCTGTTGTCTGAACAAGTGACCTGAGTTTTGAACGCCACTCTCTTTTAGACCTAAAGCTGGGCGTATCACCCCCTCATCCCCATCCTGTGGGAGGCCAGGCGGGCCATCTGCTGTATCTGAGCTCAGCTTGCAGGAGCCCACCTTCCTGCTGTGGCAGTCTGTTAATGGCAGGAGGAGGAAGCTGAGCTGGGCATCACAGTTAGGAATCTGGGGAAAGGAGCATCAGATGGATGCAGGGACTGTTGCACAGATGCAAGGTTAAGCAGCTCAGCAATGGTGCAGGTGGAAGGTTACCCAGTTTCAAGTTCACTATTCAAGGTCACAGGGCTTCCCAGGTGGCACAGTGGTAAAGGATCTGCCTGCCAATGCAGGAGACGCAAGAGATGCAGGTTCAGTCCTGCGTCAGGAAGATCCCCTAGAGTAGGAAATGGCACCCGGCTCCAGTATTCTTGCCTGAAAAATTCCATGGACAGAGAAGCCTGGTGGGCTACAGTCTATGGAGCCACAAAGAGTTGGACATACAGAGTGAACACACACACACATATATTCAAGGTCATGAGTGTGAAGTTTCATGAGCATGAGTGTCTTGTTTTAAATAGTAAGCAATTTTTATTACTCTTTTCCCCCTCTTATTTATTTATTTTAAATTATTTATTTATTTTTGGCTGCGGTAAGCGGGTCTTCGTTGCTGTGTGAGGGCTTTCTCTACGTGCGGTGAGTGCAGGCTACTCTCTGGTTGCAGAGCATGGGCTTCTCATGGCAGTGGCTCCTCTTGTGGAGCGTGGGCCTGGCTGCCCCACGCATGTGGAATCTTCCCAGACCAGGGACTGAAGCCTCGGCTCCTGCACTGGCAGGTGGATTCTTAACCACTGGACCACCAGGGAAGCCTGAGCATGAGTTTTAAGGTTGCTGTTGAAGGAATAAGCACCATCTCCAGGCAAAAGGAGAGATGAGGGTTTTAAGAGTTACTGTCAAACCAGGCTAACAGGGAGGAGGAGGGTGTGTTGAGGGCCAGAAGATTTAAGATGACTACTGAGGCAGCAAAATCAGTGCTTGCAGCTCAGAAGTGAAGACAACAAAGCTCTCCAGAGCCCTTTCGCTGCAACAGAATTCCCTGATGAGCCACAAGAGTGGCATCTGCCTTGCAGGAGCCCCACAGACCTGTTCCTTACACCACCCCACCTGATCAACCTTCCTGGATGTGGGGAGACAGCCTTGCTCCCTGGTTCGCACCATCCTCATCTTCAGCCAGGCACCCCTCCTCCGGGTAGATCACAAGATGTGGTGAACGTGCTGAGACCACAAGACCTTGAGAAGCTGGATCTGAGCCTCCCAGCCTCTTCTCTTCTTCTCAGGCAGCCTCATTTGGTCTGTGACTACTTTCTGTGACTCTCTCCTGACTCCCGAACAACAAGAAGGAAAGCAGACCTCAGGGGAAATGACAGGTGACAAATGTTTAGGGAGCATTTCCAACTGTGTTTTTCGAAGCTTCAAGGTTCTACTTCACGAGTGAGGGAAGCTACTTCATCTTGGAGGAGTGAGGTTGACTCTGAGCCTTCCCCCTACCACTGCAGCCAGTACAGATCTGATTTTACCTCATTTCATTTAAGGTTTCATGCCTTTGGTTGGTTGGTTGGTTGGTTGGTTTGAAAAATATAAAAAGGTCTGAAGCCAAAGAAAAACAGTGTGTCTGTATCAACAACATGACCAGACCAGGACTTCCCTGGTGGTACAGTGGATAGGAATCTGCCTGCCAATGCAGGGGGCAGGGGTTCAGCCCCTGGTCCAGGAAGATCCCACGTGCTTCGGAGCAACTAAGCCCATGCACCGCAACTACTGAAGTCTGTGTGCCTGGAATCTGTGCTCTACAACAAGAGAAACCACCTTGACGAGAAGCCCGGGTACCTCAACTAGAGAAAGCCCCAGTGATGAAGACCCAGGGCAACCAAAAATAAGTAAAGAATAGAAAAATAACATCACACAGTACTTTCTGTAGTTCAAACAACTAAAAGGTTGAAGCCAAGATAAAAGCCAAGTGGGTCCAGGTGGAATTCAAAGGAGATGGAAAATTCCTACAAGAGGTCATTAGGAAATAGAAAATCTCATTGGGCCACTTATTTTACCTATTAAGAGAGGGGTTCTGCAGTAGCTGTTTTTAAGTATTTTGTGTGAAAGCAGACATAATGACTCCTGGTTCTTGCCACGATAATGTTAACTTTCTGAACCATCCCCCTCTTCAGAACATTAATCACATGGATTCTATTCCACAGTTTGTTAAGCTGTAGTCCTGCCTGCCAGGTCAAAAAAAGAAAAAATCCCAAAGATCAGATTTCCTCTGAGACCCTTAAGCCCCAAGAATTTGGCCACTGCTAATTCAGCAGCCGTTCTTTCAACAGGTTTCTCCACTTGTAACTGGCTGGGACTTTGTGCATGGCTAGAGAAACTGACTTACAGGATGAGGGGGAAACTCAACATTTTTTTTAAAGGGAGAATTCTTCATTTTTTTAAACGATTTTTCCACCCTGGAAAGGAAATTATATTCCCAAAAGAGGAGATGCTGGATCACCCTACGATGAAAAAATAAACAAATGCCAGGAATTACTTCCAAAGAATCAAAAGTCAAACAAACAACATTATTTCCCTCACTTAATGAGAGATATGTGGTTTTATTTTAGTTGTTAAATCAGACTCCTGATCTCCTTAGAGATCTAAGTGATTAAATCACTGTATTTGAAGTGAGATTCCGGAAAGAAAATGGAGACAGGGAAGGGAACAGATTGATCTTCCTGTTTGCTCCTTCTTCAGTCTTCACAGAATTCCAAAGAAGTCCAACCCTATAAAGAGGAAAGAACTCTCTAGAAAAACAAGACCTCCCTTTGGAAGCAGAGCTTGACCTCAAGAGGCAACAGGAGCATGGGGAGAACATGAAGACTATTTGATGTAAATCTTCCTTGCGAACCAAAGTATTACACAGCACAAATGCCGGACAGCCTCGCAAGCCCTGGGTCTCCCCTTTCCACCTCCATCTTCTCTCAGGCCTGCTTTTAAAGTTGTGGGGCTGGTGGAGGTGACTGGGGAGGTGTGAAGCTGGGAATACAGTGATTTTGAAATGCAAATACTCTGGAGGCAGCCCCAGAGGAAGAGAAAAAACATTCTTTTCCAAATGACACCAAGCAGCCTGATGTCAATTTATTTGCTCGTAAAAGGTCAGTAAAGTCATGCTTTTCCCATTAAAAAGTGTACACAGCTGATCAACATGAGAGATAAACACAGCTCCATGTACCCAGAGACCCAAAACATGCAAAAAATTCTTCCAAGCTTTCTAGGGTACCAGGCTTATGCTGCACGCACAGAATAGATGAGTTGAGTCTTTAGGTATCACAGTGCAGGGCAGTTTAAAGGGGAGCTAAATCAACTTTTTAGTGCTGGAATAAATGAGCCCTAGCCTGGATAAAAAAAAAAAGGTAACATTAGGAGCAGTCCAACATCCATTAGGTAATATGCTTCATAAAAGCAAAAGACATCAGGCAATCATCTGCCATTTTCAGAAAAATAATGCTGGGACTGGCACAGCTAAGAGAGAAATTAATTAAAGGGAGGAAGGCAGTCTATTCATAAAAAGGGCACCAGAAAAAGCAGCGTTTTACTCCCAGTCATTTCTATAAAACTGATTTTAATCATTCATCTAGATAGGAGTCCTCCTTCTTTAGCAATTCTATCAGATTTCTTTCTTTCTGTGAACTGATTTCTTTCCCTGTAGAGATAGTGTGTTAGTCGCTTCTCTCGTGTCCAACTCTTTTCAATCCCATGGACTGTAGCCTGCCAGGCTCCTCTGTCCGTGGGATTCTCCAGGCAAGAATACTGGAATGGACTGCCATTCCCTTCTCCAGGTAGAGATAGTAGTAATTGGATTATTGTTTCATGATATATTAGAATAATCATAATAATATTGTAATCATATTAATAATATTGTAATAATCATGATTATTAAAATATAGAACTGGAAAGTTCTATATAGTATTGTCATGTTGGTAAAGCTTTTATTTATTTTTTATTGTTCTTTAAAGATTTTTTATATGTGAACCATTTTTAAAGTCTCCATTGAATCTGGAATGAAGATGCAAAAAGTCTGTCAGAAAAACCAACCTCAGGCCTTCTGCTTTAAAAAAGAGAATTATTCCTCTCACTTCATCATATAGCCAATGATAACAAAAATGAGCCTGTAAAGCCCCATCTCCGCCCTTCCAGTTAATCAAGTCTGAAAAAATTCCTGGAAGCAGAACAACTAACGGAGGTTGCACTATGAATTGTCAAGGACTTTAGAATTCCTGTGATTTACAGGAGAGAATGAGGCTGTTCCGTGCATACTGAAGGTGCACGGGATTCTTAATTTATAGTTTAGGAGTTGCGGGCTGTCCTGCAGCCATAAACCTGCTAATCTACTGAATCACTGCCAAGGGTGACCTCTAATGCAGCCTGCAGAGGTCAAGCAGCCTTTTCTCTGTGAGTCAAAGAGTTCGTGGCTTACCCAAGGCTCTTTCAGTTGAACACAAAACCACTTGAATGAGCGTCTGCTAAGGCAGGCAATTGGATGGAAGGAAACAAGGACAGGAAATGTGGTCCAGCGTCATGAGAGGATGGCCATGGAACTGGCATGTCAAGGCCCATGGTACTCGTCCACCCTCTCTGAAGATGCACGGCAGCCTCTTGTCTGCTCCCTCCTTCTCCTTCTGCACACGGATGATGAGATAAAAATTCCTATGCTAAGGCAAGTCAAGGAAAATGTAAACATAAAGATGTTTCTCTACCCTCTGGCCATCCCTCTCCCCTTTACCGTGTAATGTGTTTCTGTATTATGCATGGACCAGACCTCCCCAGGTAGAAATACCTGCTCAACCACACAGAGCAACATTCTCCTTCCACCACCAAGATAACACCTTAGGCGATAACCTTCTTCTATAATCTTGTAATGATCCATGACTCACTGCCCACTTTGTACACATAGATCTGGATTGTGCAAACTATCTACGTCATTTAAAGCACAGCCCTCTGGCTCAAGTGGGCTTCCTTGGTGGCTCAGAGGTAAAGAATCCACCTGCCAACGCAGAAGATGCAAGTTCGATCCTTGGGTTGGGAAGATCCCTTGGAGGAGTAACTAGCAACCCACTCCAGTATTCTTACCTGGGATATCGCATGGACAGAGGAGCCTGGCAGTCTACAGTCCATGGGACCACAAAGCTTAAGTTTAGTTGCTCAGATACAACTGAGCAACTAAAAAACAACCACCTCTATCTTAAAAACCTATATAACTAACTGTGCTTTGACCTCTAACAGGTGGAAGAGTCTTCAGGACTTTCTGAGAAGCTGTTCCTGAGTTATAATCTCCAACTTGATTCCAATAAAATTTTCTATTTCTTTCTTAGATGGGCTGATCAAATTTCTCATTAACACCGACCTTCTCTGCTTTGGGAACTAGGACTCACGGGGCGGGCTGGGCTCTACCAGGCACTGATGTGGGTCAATGTCTCCGGGAGGACAGAGCTGCCTCAAAAGGCTTTCTGCCTCCCCTGGACTGTTGCCTGAGCCTCTCAACTCTCGTAGCTCAGCTGGTAAAGAATCTGCCTGCAAGGTGGGAGACCAGGCTTCAATCCCTGGGTTGGGAAGATCCCCTGGAGAAGGGAAAGGCTACCCACTCCAGCATTCTGGCCTGGAGAATTCCATGGACTTTATAGTCCATGGGGTCACAAAGAGTCAGACACGACTGAGTGACTTTCACTTTCACTCACCACGCTGACCTACCAAGTGCTTGTCTTTCCTGCGCTCCACTCACTTGGCTCTTTGCAGCCCTCTCTTCCCTCTGCTCCAGTAACACCACTCTCTCCCGATTCCCCTCATAACGCTGACTTCTCCTCACGCTCCTTTATCCACATGCCCCACTCTGCCCCACCCTGGAGTGTGGGGTCCCTCCGGGCTGTGTCCTAGATCTTTGCCCTTTAAGACTCCCTCCCAAAGTGGTCTCAGCCACACTTATGGCTTCAGTGCCCTTCACCTGTTTCACCTCTTTCCTGAGTCCCAGACCTGTATACGCACTTGCCCAGTCCGTATTCCTATTTGGATGTCTCAGAGGCACCTCAAAATCGACTGAGCCAAACTTCCCAGCCCCTCAAAAGTCCTCAGCCAAGGGACTTCCCTGGGGGTGCAGTGGTTAAGGACCTGCCTTGCAGCTGGGGGGAAATGGGTTCCATCCCTGCTTGAAGAACTGGATCCTACATGACAACTAGGGGCAGCTAAGCCCTCATGCCTTGATGAAAGATCCCCCATGATGCAGTGAGGATCCGATATGCCGTAACCAAGACCCAACGCAGCCAAATAAACAAACATTAGGGAAAACAAACAACCTCCTCATCCAATATTCTCGGCTCAGTGAATGGCTCTATTTAGTGGCTCAAGCCAGAAACCTAGGAGTTACACCCTACTGTTTCCTGCTTCCTCATAGATTCCATCACCTAGTCTCCCCCTTAAACCTCTGGATTCATAACTCCACACTTGTGTTTAAGGTCTCACCATCTCTTATCTGGTCCACTGCAATGGGCTCTGAGCTGGGCCCTCTGCATCCATTCTGCCCGTCCCTGCTCTGCGGCCAGAGCACCACTTTGAACACTCGAGTCTTCCCACATCGCTCAGCTGCTTTCAGAGGCTATTTACAAAAGTGGAATGAAACGCAGAGTTCTTCTCAGGACCTCCCTGATTTCTTGCAAGGTCTCCAGGACCCTGCTACCCCTGTGAACTCATCAGGTGTCACTCCTGCCTCACTCACTAGGCAGCCCTCACAGCTGCCTTCTTTTCGTTCTCCAGAGATGCCGGACTTCTCTCACCTCAGAGCCTTTGTATGCGCTGCTCTCTCCTCCTACCCACACCATCGCCCTACGTGCCCTTTCCACCTGGTGAGTCCTACTCCTTCCAGTCTCATCTTAAACACCCCCTCCCTCACCCTGATGTTGTGTGTATGTTTGAGAGTATTTGTATTTTATATATCTGGTTGGAGTCCATGGCATTTCCCTCGGCCAAACTTCACACTGACAATGATTAATTTCACTTTTCGTTCATCAAGAACCCCTGCTTGTGCCAGGCACTGCTGTAGACACGGGGATTGCAGCATCGGAAGGGAGACGTTCCTGCACTCAGGGAGTTTTCATCCTTTGTAACATTTCTCTCCCTCCACTATTTGATTTCAGTTCCTCAAGAAGAAGGTCATGCTTGTTTTGCTGGCCACTGTATCCCAGTGTTCAGCACACTAGCATGTTGTCATGGGAATATTCAGTAAACATTTATTTCCTGGCTGTCTGATTGGCCTCCTGAAGTTCCTATTGTACTGGACACATAGTAAGCAGAAGCATGTTGAATTACACAAATTCATTCAGGCAACTGTGTCCTTAGAAAAAGGTAATGTTTCAGATTTAGCATGATGGTTTTCAATGAACCACTTGATTTTTAGTGAGGAATTATTCTCTTATTCCTGCTAACCAACATAAATGAATAAATGAAAAAGACAAACGATTTCAGGATGAAAATAATATTAAGAAAATTTGATGGGATGGTCTGATAAAGACAGACCAAAGGGACCTATATCATATTATACTGAATGATTAGAAAAGTCTTTGCCAAGGAGGGGGAAATTTAAGCGGAGATCTGAATAACAGGAAGGAGACAGCTATGCAAAAATCCAGGGTGGATGGTTCCGACAAAGAAAGTGCAAAGGCTTGGAGGTAGGAGTAGGGGGAACAACTAGCAGGAAGGGGGCTGTTTGAGAAGCACAGAGAAGGCTCAGATGGCTAGAGTCCAGGGGGCAGGAGGAGGTGGCCAGGGGCTTGCTCACCAAGTGGGCAACAGGCCCAGGCAAGAGTTTAGGACTCTCTTGTGGTTTCAGTGGGGAGATATTGGGGTTTTTAAAGCAGAGAATAAACATGATCTGATTTATGGTTTTTAAGAAAATGACCATCTGCTGTGAGAAGAATAGACTAAATAATTTTGACCCTCTTGGCATTAAGACCTCTTATAAGACCAAAGACTGCTATAGGAAAAAATAAAATTGTTTTGCTGTTCAAAAACCTGACTTCATTTGGGGTTAGTACATAATTAAATATGAAATATGTTGAGTTTAGTCTTTTCTGGTGAGTTTTAAGTCCTCACCACCAGTAAGGGAACAAGTGACCTGTTTTCTTTAGGGGCCAAAACTCTTATCAAATTTATTTATTAACATGAGACCTGTTTTTTTATATTTACTGATCACTGATGAATATAATCCATTTGATGGACATTTAAAAAAGACACGAGTAGGCTCGTCTCTGATAAACATCTCCCTTCGACCACTACAAAGTGGGTGACATCGTCACCAGAGCCCTTCTTTCGAAATTCACCGATGCATCTCACGTTTGTGAGCTCATTATTTGTGAGCAGTGAGCTATGCAACTGAACTGAGACTTATTCTTAGGGACGCATCCGCCTGTCTTATATTTAAAACCTCTTCTCTCCAAGGAAAAAAGATGACTTTCTTCTCTCATTATGTCATTTAAAAAATGTATTGAGGTGTTTTGGGCCTGGAGCCTTCTTAAAGCATGGGGTAATGACTTTGCTAAATCCTACCGGAAATGAAAACACATCTAGAAGCTATGGACTAACAGAAGCCACACTGTGTGGGTGCTTAGTCACTCAGTCACGTCCGACTCTTTACAACCCTGTGGACTGTAGCCTGCCAGGCTCCTGTGTCCACGGAATTTTCCAGGCAAGAATTCTGAAGTGGGTTGCCATTCCCCTCTCCATGGGATCTTCCCAACCCAGAGTTTGAACTCAGGTCTCCTGCATTGCAGGTGGATACTTTACTGCCTGAGCCACCAGGGAATGCCAGAAGCCACATTGCTATCTCTTAAATTAAGGAGACAGCATGCTGGACCAGATGAATAGGGGCCCTTGAGAAGAAATAAAATATACCAGCTGGCATTCTCCTTTTTCTTATTTAGAAGCAGCACCGTTAAGATATTGTGATGCAAGCCAGCTTACCTTTTAGAAGCCACATCCACAGACAGCAGTAACAGTGCACATAGCCAAGGGCACTGAGAATTCTTTTAAGGAAGGGGCTATTCTTAGTCTCTCCGTCTTTTGACACCGCAAAGGAGCAGAGCACTAACCTTAGAAAAAGCCTAAGCAGAAGGCTTAGGGCATTAGCGGCTAGAAGGGCACTTGATTCAGAGCCCCGTTTGTGCCGGAATCTAGGAGTCCTCAGTTGCAACTGAAAGCCTCCTGGGCCAAGCTTATGGCTTCAGAACTCATGCTGCTGAGCTGATGGCAGGAGGCCCACTTCAGTGGGAGGAGCCGAGGACCCCTGATGGACCCACGGGGATGAGGCAGGTGCTTGGGGCAAAGTCAGTAGGAGGCAACTCAGGGAGCCCGGGAGGATGGCAGAGTGCTGGGGTAAGAGGGGGACTGGAAGAGGAATTAGGGATTGCCAATGGTCTGCATGGTAGGGGCTGATCAAACAGTGGGAACCCTGTCACTGGTCTGAACACCATCAGCATGACTCTAATACAGCCCAACCAGGCAGCCAAGGTGGAGCACCAGTGTACAGTGACTGGGTACCAGGTAGAGCCCTAGGCAGGAATCCACTTCCCAGTCTTGGAATCTGGGGTATGGGGTTGGCCCAGTAAGTAATACTGGGAGAGTCCACCTTGTCACTAAAGCCTGAGAAGATGATCAGAGCCTCCTGGTGGGTTTGAGCCTAAGGACAGAGTTAAATGCTCCAGCTGTGGGCATACAGCATTCTGAGGGAGACTCCCCAGGGGTGGGCACAAGGACCAGGCCGACCAGCAGACCACCCCCTAATACAACACTTGGAATAAGTAGATGCTTCATAAATAGTTGTTGGGGTCTTCCCTGGTGGCTCAGATGGTAAAGCACCTGCCCGCAATGCAGGAGACTGGGGTTCGATCCCTGGGTTGGGAAGATCCCCTGGAAAAGGAAATGGCAACCCACTCCAGTACTCTTGCCTGGAAAATTCCATGGACCGAGGAGCCTGGTAGGCTACAGTCCATGGGGTCACAAAGAGTTGGACACGACTGAGCGATTTCACTTTCACTTTCACTTTCTCTGGTGGGTTCAGTGGCCTGCCAACGCAGGGGACACGGATTACTCATCCGGGAAGATCCCATGTGCTGTGGATTAACGAAGCCCATGCACTACAACTGCTGAGCCTGTGCTCTAGAGCCCAGGAGCCCTAGAGTCTGTGCTCTGCAACAAGAGAAGCCACTGCAATATTGTAAAGTAATTAGCATCCAATTAAATAAATTTATATAAAACAAAATGCATGTTTCCAGTGTCAAAAAAAAAGAAAGAGAAGCCACCGCAATGGGCAGCCCGAGCGCCGCAACTAGAGCGTAGCCTCTGCTCACCGCTACCAGAGAAAAGCCCTCAGAGCAAGGAAGACCCAGGACAGCCATAAATAAATATATTAATTAAACAGCTGTTTAATTATAACCCCAAAGTTAACTCTGAAGCACAGCTGTTCCAAGGAACCAACCCCAGTGGCTCTATTTAATTGGGTCATCTAAAAGGTTCACTTTGATAGCATCCCCTTTTCAAACTGTCCTGGAAAAATCAGCGCCGTTTTACCTGAAACACTTGAGCTCCAAGTCTGGCTGTGTTTCTCCTGGGCTGACAGTGCCCCCCGGGCCTTCCTCAGGCCAGCTGCGGGACAGCATGGCAGAGAGGAGTTACAATGCACGCCTGTGGCACCTGAAGTCACACTGAGCCCAGGCAGCCCCACGAGCCGCCACAGCCTGACAGAGGCAGCCAGACTCCACGGCCATTTTAAGAGTCAAAATGTGTTAGGGCTGAAAAAATATTTCCTGGGCCCCAAGGTGTTCACTGTCTGAGGGGCGGCACCGAGGCCATGGCTGAAAAGTCCAGCCTGGGCAGGGCATCCAGAAACCTGCCTCTGCCTGTCGAGGCCTCATGGGCCTCCAGGGTCCTAATTTCTGGAAGCCTCCACCACTGCGATGTGCAGCTTCTCACACTGGAGAAAAATGTACAAGTACTACGCAGAAATACAGTCCTGACAATACTGCTAGTAATCATGTGAGCTGACAGATATCAAATATTTTTGGCCTGCCAAGCCCCACGTATTATCTTCTTAAGTCCTCACAGCAACGTTATGACCTAGGTCTCCTGGTGTTATGAGAAATAGGGTTCATAGCAGAGAAATAGGGTTAACAGACCAAGGAGTCAAAAGGAAAGGCAGTAAAAAGAATCAGAGGGACTTTGCATACTGCTGCTGCTAAGTCACTTCAGTCGTGTCCGACTCTGTGCGACCCCCATAGACGGCAGTCCACCAGGCTCCCCTGTCCCTGGGATTCTCCAGGCAAGAACACTGGAGTGGGTTGCCACTGCATACTGCAGTGAAAGGTAAAAACTCAATTCTATTAGTCTGCTCATTTCCTCGATGTGGAACCATAGGGCACTATAGGTAGCTAGCTGGCATATCCCCATATTCTTTTATTTTTTCTTCCTTTTCTTCCTAACCATTGATATTTTTACCTTGAAAAGACACACACACACACACACAATCAGGCCTTACTATACACATGAAGATTACTGAACCACCTCACGTGTCTCACCCTATTAATGGGAGGTTTGTCCCGCTAGCCACTCTCCCTACATTCAGCAGACCATGAGTCAAATCCACGTATCTAAGACACAGTGAAAAAGGAACAAAGCCCTGACTTGAAATATCTTATTTCATCCAGGCAGGATTTCTTCTGCAAAGGTCTCATGCTTTGGTGTCACAGAGAAGCCAAACTTTCCCTCTTCCAATTTAGCCTTTCGCTTTTCTCCTCTCTCATTCAATCTTTGAATACCTTTCTGTCTTTGTGTTTATGCAAAGACATGCATGCACATGCCTAGACTATGTATCTCTCAGAGGCCCCTGGTGTAGGGAAAATCACAGTGCAGTAAGAGAGAATTGTTACAGGCCTTTATAAGCCATGTAACCTGGGCTGAAAAGAGGCAAAAAACAGCTTAGTAAAGTGGTTATAAAGCACCTCACCTACCATGTCTGTAGTCACTCTGTTGTGTCCGACTCTTTGCAACCCCATGGACTGAAGCTAGCCAGGTTCCTCTGTCCATGGGATTTCACAGGCAAGAATAATGGAGTAGGTTGCCATTTCCTTCTCCAGGCGATCTCCAGGGATCAAACCCATGTCTCCTGTGTCTCCTACAATGCAGGCGGATTCTTTACCTGCTGAGCCATCAGGAAAACCCACCTAACCTACTACAGACACTCTGTATATGGTAGACATCATTATTACATCAACTGCATAACATCAAAGCAAGATACAATGTCATCTGCTAGGAAAAGAAGTATGAGATTTGCCTCTGATACCAGCACTAAAAGTACATTTCATTTGGCCTAAAATGTTGTATATACCCCACTTGAAAACTAGTTGGTCCACAAAGGGTTGCTCAAATCTGCCTATTGGGGGTTGAAGAAATGTGGTCAAGCTCATCTAAAGCTGATCAATGGTCATCTCCATCATAATGTCCTTTGTCATGGCTTTCAATTAATGCTGAATTCAGTGATCTATGTCCATAGAAAGAGCAGGATCACAGATAATCCAAAAGAGCAAATAAGTGTCTAAATCATTCGATTTGTTTTTCATAACAGCTGCTGCGGCTGCTGCTAAGTCGCTTCAGTCATGTCCGACTCTGTGCAACCCCATAGACGGCAGCCCACCAGGCTCCCTGGTCCCTGGGACTCTCCAGGCAAGAACACTGGAGTGGGTTGCCATTGACTTCTCCAATGCATGAAAGTGAAAAGTGAAAGTGAAGTCGCTCAGTTGTGACCGACTCCTAGTGACCCCATGGACTGCAGCCTACCAGGCTCCTCGGTCCATGGGGTTTTCCAGGCAAGAGTACTGGAGTGGGGTGCCATTGCCTTCGTAACAGCTACTTTACTGTATTATTTAGATCTTGGCTAATGTCAGCAATCTATAAGAATGAATATTAGTTGATGGTGAGAAAAACACTCATAACCTCTCTCACCCAGATAGAAAGTTGAATACTGTTGCATAAAATTTTCAAGGTGTGTCCCTGGTGGTGATTTACCACTCTGTATTGTACAGCACATTGTTGTAATTATATCATAAAAATTCCATTTAAATTTTGAAATACTTCCTATGGGGCTTCCCTGGTGATTCAGTGGTTAAGAGTCCCCCTTGCAATGCAGGGGACATTGGTTTGATCCCTGGTTCAGGAAGATCCCATATACAGAGGAGCAACTAAGCCTGTGTGCCACAACGACTGAACCCAAGCTCTAGACCCCACACACCATAACTACCAAAGCCCACGCACTAAAGCCTGTGCTCCGCAGCAAGACAAGTCACTGCAATGAGAAGCCCATGTGATGAAGCTAGAGTAGCCCCCATTCTCTGCAACGAGAGAAAGCCCTTGCACAGCAAAGAAGACCCAGGACAGCCCTAAATAAATAAATAAATACTTCCTATGTACACACCAGGGGCTCCCCAGTGGCTCAGGGTAAATGATCCATCTGTTATACAGGAGACATGGGTTCAATGCCTGGATCAGGAAGATCCCCTGGAGAAGAAAATGGCAACCCACTCCAGCATTCTGGCCTCCCATGGACAGGGGAGTCTGGTGGGCTGCAGTCCATGGGGTCTCAAAAGAGTCCACCACAACCTGGCAACTACACCACCACAACACGGACACACCTAGCACCACCAGTGAGCTAATGTCTTCTGAACTAGCGCATTATGCTAGTGTGGACATAGTGTTACGGAGACCAGAGGGCGTATGCTTTTAATTTGATTTTTATTGGAGTATAGTTGATATACAATGTTGTGCTAGTTTCAGGTGTACAGCAAGGTGATTCAGTTATACATACACATATATCCACTCTTTTTTGGATTCTTTTCCCGTATGGGTCGTTACAGTGTATTAAGTAGAGTTAGTTACCTATTTGTATGGAGAGAGTGTGTATTTTTTTCAGAGACTAGACTAATTAGCATCTTTCTTTTGGTGGTCCTACTAAAGTCCGTGACAGGGAACCTGCAGGACTCTGAACACTAAGGTGAAAAGTCATCAGGATTGCTGGGTAAATACCACACAGCACATGTCCTGCAGATAAATGGCCCCTAAGAATCTTGTCTAACTGGTTTATACTATCACCATGTCACCAATGTCACCATTTATCATGAGACACTGTGAAACCCTCAATGCAACCTTAATTTATGTTCATTCAACCAAAATCATCAAGTGCCTACAAGGTGCAAAGGACTGGCTTCCTCATTGCTTTATCTATAGCAGCGGCTCTCAAAGGGTCGTATGGATCCCCAGGGCTCCTTTCACAGGTACACAAAGTTCTCCCCTTTCCAACTACATATCCCTGCAAAGCTGGACTTGAACTATAGACTGGAATGCAGAAGCAGATAAGAGAGTCCAGTTGTTTTCTATGAAATCAGACATTAAAGAGATTTACAAAAAGTTAAACAATGCCACTCTTCTTACTAATTTTTTTGGGGGGTTTGAGCAATGCAGCTACTTTTCTTTAAAATGTTATTTACATTAATATGTGATGCATTTGTTATTGTTATTTTTCAATGAATTAAAAAAATTTTTAAAAATCTAAAAATTTTGTTTTAATTTCTAATATGATAACAATTAATAGTTGTTAAAAATTAAAGAATTTTAGGACTCTCAATAATTTTTAAGAGTCTGAAGGAGTTCCAAGACCTAAAAAGTTTGAGGCCACTATTCTGTTATACATCTATATTATCTATGGACTATAGCCTGCCAAGCTCTTCCAGTTCATGGAATTCTCCAGGCAAGAATACTGGAGTGGTATACTGGTAGCTATGCCCTTCTCCAGGGGACCTTCCTGACCCACGGATTGAACCCAGTTCTCCCGCATTGCAGGCAGATTTTTTTTTATCATCTGAGCCACCAAGGAAGCCCTATACTGAAATCTTACAGCATCCCAATTCCCTTTGCCAACTTTGTCTTTATAGAACTCATCACTATCTAAAATTATCTCATGTTTGTTATTTATCTGTTTTCTCTGTATGCCAGTCTTTTGCTTATTTGCTCACAGATACATTCCCTACACATGTTTCCCAGACCCCTTTACCCAAGATCATGGACGTCCTGGCAGCCCCGGCAGGGGACTGGAGGAGGACACAGGAGCCCATATTTCTCCCGAGTTCTCCTCGGCCTCCAGCAGGGTGGCATCTTCTCGTTGGTTCCAGTTCTACAGAAAGGGCAATGCTCCCAGCTCGTGCTGAGCAGCCTTGGCTCCCAGGTGCTAGCCATCCCCTCTCCTTGCTTGTTCTGTCCAATCCTAGGGTGTAGGAGCTTACAGTTCTTGTGATTACCTGAGTGCTTCACCACCCCAGTTTGACATTTCAACTCTCCCTACACTTTAGGGAAAGAAATTTATCTCAGTTTCTTCATTTGAGAATAGGGATAAGGATAATGTCAACTGGGGCTGCTTTGAGAATAGAGGGGGAAAAAAAATACACACAGGGAATTCCCTGGTGGTCCAATGGTTAGGACTCAGGGGTTTCACTGCACAAGCCCAAGATGCAATCACTGGTCAGGAAACTAAGATCTCCCAAGTCATGCGTGGAGGCCAAAAGGAAAAAAACAAAAAAAACACATAAAGAAACTCGCATGCTGTTGAGCCCAGAACAGGTAATAAATGTCAACTAATATTATTATTTCTGTACTTTAAACTTTGGAATTAGTACCTGACAAACAAATGGAATCTACTGATTTCAGCAATGTATTCATGTCTGGATTATTTAACCAGTATTCTAATGGATGTGGAAAATTACTCTTTTTCCAAGGTAACTATTGTGATTATATCACGATCAATAGCTTTTCAAAATTTTTATTTCCGTTGGAAAAGAAACATACATCAAATACTGCAGGAGAAATTCTCTTATATAATCAAGCATTACAAACTACAATAAATCACTGGTCTTTCCTTTTTATACCACCATGAAAAGAAATAAAGCCCAGATGTATTCATCACTTAGTTCTCTACCAGGAACTCACTAAAAGCCTTATATGCAGTTTGACACTGAATTCTCATAAGCTTATGAAGTGGGTATAATTATTAATATTAATACCCCTTAATACCCCTACTTTTCAGATGAGAAGACAGGCTCAGAGACAGTCAGGGCTTGCCAAAGTCACAAAGCCCATGAGAGGAACAGATTTGAACCTGGACTGATGATGAAACATTACTGTTTTTGGAAAACAAAATAAAGCCATCATAACACAACCCATGTGTTATGACAACTACTGCTCACAGATAATTTCCTAGGGACTTAGTACATATCATTAACATATTTGCTCACAATTCACAGACACAGAAAGACAGATGCCCTCAGTTCAGTTCAGTTACTCAGTCGTGTCTGACTTTTTGTGACCCCATGAAGCACAGCACGCCAGGCCTGTCCATCACCAACTCCTGGAGTCCACCCAAAGCCATGTCCATTGAGTCGGTGATGCCATCCAACCAATCTCATCCTCTGTCGTCCCCTTCTCCTCCTGCCCTCAATCTTTCCCAGAATCAGGGTCTTTTCAAATGAGTCAGGTCTTTGCATCAGGTGGCCAAAATTTTGGAGTTTCAGCTTCAGCATCAGTCCTTCCAATGAATATTCAGGACTGATTTCCTTTAGGATGGACTGGTTGGATCTCTTTGCAGTCCAAGGGACTCTCAAGAGTCTTCTCCAACACCACAGGCTTTTCATTCCCCATTTTGGGATGGTGAAATGTGAACAGTTCATCTGAAGGCTGAATCAGGTAAATCCCCAATATTCAACAGGTTTCTTCACTCTACTCCTGGAGGCCAGAGTAGGATTCCCTGGCTGGGCTAGGCAACCAAGTGATGTTGAAGGAAATTACCCACAAGTAATTCTTGGTGGTTCTCAGATGCTGAGCTTTCACTGCGGTGCCACACAGGCATTACGGCTCCTCACTTCAGCTAGCCCAAAAGCCAGACAGAAGCCAGCTACCGTAGGCTGAATCCCAGGCATAGACAACAAAATGAACACTTGACTTGACTACTGGCTAGAGCTGCTCCCTTAATTCATCACTGCCCTCGAGTCCTGGTATCCTGGGCCAGACAATGTAGAAACACTGAAAACCTATTGCTTAATTTGAAGAATGTTTCCTTTTCCTGAGAGAGAACTAAAAACTCCAGTTTGTCTCTCCATGAAGATAAACTTAACTTCCAAAGGATCAATTAGACACATCTCTAAGGATGTATTCACACACTAAAAGGATTCTTTGCCAAGCTTTCTTAAAATGCTAAATGCTCTCTGAGAAATGAAAATATCAGCCAAGTGACAAAAATTCAACTGCCTTGCAATTTTCAGGAGTTTTCTATCCTGTAATATGAACTCTATGGCATGAGTCAATTTACACTTCAGTTCAGTTCAGTTCAGTCGCTCAGTCATGTCCGACTCTTTGCAACACCATGAATCGCAGCACACCAGGCCTCCCTGTCCATCATAGTAGCACTTAGTTCACCATGTGTCTACTTCACGCAGACACATGTAGCTTTACTTCCTGTAAAGCTGGGTGCAGCGGCAGGAAGCAGAAACAAGAAGGTAGGGTTGGCTTTGTGAGGCCTCACATGCTATTCACGTGAACATCTTCTCAAGTTCCTCTGGGGCGCAACCTGGTCTGGCTATCAATGCCAAGCTAAACATCCCACAGACGCTTACCTTTTCTTCCAAAGGACCCATAAGATACAGCAGAAGATGAGGAAAATGTGGGATCAACTCCACAGCCAAATGAGGGTTACTGATTCATTTTACCTTCTCTCTTTTCCTATCTGAATTCACCTGAGAAGTCTGATTCTTCACACTGATACTGTGTGATATTGAGATAACACTGAAAGCCTGCCCAGTCGGTGTCTCTACACTGTGCTAAGTGTTTTACACGCAGCATGTCATTTAATGATCTCAACAGTCCTATGAAGTAGACACTTTCATATGCAATTATGAGGACACAAGCTCAGAGAGTGAAATTTTTCTAATAAAGGTTGATAAGTGGGATTAAAACTCAGGTCTAACAGAGACTAATGCTTTTGTTCCTTTTTGCCACCACCCCCAACTTCCCAAACTGGTTCATCTTCCCAGAGCATCCAGTTTACCAGAAGACTTAAGAGAAAGACATGACTTGTGAGAAGGAGAACAAGGAAAGAATTAGCCTTTAGAATATAAATTTAGCATGAGTTTTTAAAAATGAAACACCAGAAAGTTCTTATATGCAGACGCCTGAATAGACACTGCTGCTGCTGCTAAGTCACTTCAATCATGTCCGACTCTGTGCGACCCCATAGACAGCAGCCCACCAGGCTCCCCCATCCCTGGGATTCTCCAGGCAAGAATACTGGAGTGGCTTGCCATTTCCTTCTCTAGTGCATGAAAGTGAAAAGTGAAAGTGAAGTCGCTCAGTCGTGTCCAACTCTGCGACCCCATGGACTGCAGCCTACCAGGTTCCTCCGTCTATGGGATTTTCCAGGCAAGAGTACTGGAGTGGGGTGCCATCGCCTTCTCCTTCTTCTCTCTATTATGTGATAGACACTACATGTCCTGAAACCTACAAAGGTCTTTTGAAGGAAATGCTTGAGACTCACTCTCCACATATGAGATCTAGGGCTGGACAATAACTTGGGCTCCCTTCAAAATGACACTGAGTAAGGATACCTTCTTCATCTAGAGGGGAGGCGGAGACCTGTGAGGCGGGGCACAGAGAGAAAGACTCTGGTGTCAGGGCCCTGCTGATGGGTATGTACGGCTCAGATAAACAAAAACCTGTGCTCATTAACACTCAGCTGGCTCATCAGTGGTAATCCAGTAAGCTATGGGGATCTTGTCCTCACTTCACGCGGCTTATACAACTGCTCCTTCCAATTCTATCTTTGTTCTGGGTTAGAGTTCTGGTTAGCTGGTTTTTTTCCATCCCATTCCATCTCCAGATACATTTCCCCATCCCTTAAGGCTTGGTGCTGGGACTTTTCTCGTGGTCCAGTGCCCAAGACTCCATGCTCCCAATGCAGGGGAACTGGGTTCAATCCCTGGTTGGATCCCTGGATGTTAGATCCCACATACCGCAACTACAAGTTTGCATGTTACAACTAAAGATCCTGCATGCCACAACGAAGACACAGTGCAGCCAAATAAATAAATTTAAATTAAAAAAAAAACAGCTTGGTGCTGAGTTGATCTGTGTCTCCAAGCAGCACTGACCTCCGCAAGGCAGTCTTCACTGACTAAGGAGGGATGCCATGTCTACAACCACAAACGCGGAAAAGCAGCAGGTTACTGTTGTTGTTTAGGCGCTAAATTGTGGTCCACTCCTTTGTGACCCCATGGACTGTAGCCCTCCAGGCTGCTTCTGTCCATGAGATTTCCCAGGCAAGAATACTGACGTGGGTTGCCATTTCCTTTTCTAGGGGATCTTCCCAACCCAGGGATTGGACCCACGTCTCCTGCGGTGGCAGGCGGATTCTTTAACATTGAGTCACTAGGAAGCCCCTAAAAGCAGCAGATACCACCACCCCAATTGCAGCCTTTATTTTTCATCTTTGTTTTCCACTAAGTATCACATAGCCCGGAGCCCTTCCCAGCTGATGCTGAGATGTAATGACTTGTCACTTGAGATATCGCTCATTAAAATTGCACAGCATGGGTAAGGGAAAACTCAGTGCAGCTGGGGACAGCAGGTAATTAGCATTAACTTACAGGGCAACCGCTAGGCCCTCTGGGCTCCCCTCTCTACTCCTTTCCCCCGTGCTGCTGCTTAGCACACTGGTGGTCCTCACCATTTTCCAGAGGTATCTCTTGGGGTTTGTTGAGTGGGGGTGGTTATTTACCATTGTTCTCAAGAACTCAGCCACAGAGTCACTGCCGTGACATGGAGTCCACTTGCTGTAACAAGTGGGAGCAGGGAACTGGGTCCATCCACAAAAGACCATCCATTTGCCCACAGCCAGTGGGGGTGAGGAAGAGTGGAGCTGTCTCTGCGTGGTTTCCATGAACAGATGACTGGATGACTGGATAAATAGATGACTGAATAAAATAGGGGAGGTCAAAATCTAGAGAAGGCCAGTTCTCACCAGGAGCAGAACTTTAAGAGTTACCATCAGCAAGGAACAAGTATGATCTGCATCGGATGCAGGGCCCTTTCTGTTTTCACATCCTTCCCTGTAAATGTGGACTTACATCAGGACCCTTCCTAGAGAGGATTTAACATGTGATGCCTCAGGGAGGGCTAAAACAAGAGTGATGCTGTTCCTGGGGTGAGAACACCACAGACACGAGATGTTGGATTATCTGAGAGCATGGGCTATAGAGCTGAGCTGCTTTGGGTTTGAATCCTAGGTCTGTCCATGTGACCCTGGGCAAGTGATTTAATCTTTTTCATCTATGACATGGACCGCATGCTACCTGCCTTATGGGGTCATTTTACAGATTAAATGACATGATGCAGGTAAAGTGTTCAGAAAATTGCAGCTTTGTTATGACGCATTCCCAGTGAGTAAATTCTTAGGGCACCAAAGAGTTTGTGTGTGTTAGTCGCTCAGTCGTGCCCGACTCTTTGCGACCCCATGGACTATAGACCGCCAGGCTCCTCTGTTCATGGAATTCTCCAGGCAAGAATCCTGGAGTGGACTGCCATTTCCTTCTCCAGAAGATCTTCCCAACCCAGAGATCGAACCCGGGGCTCCTGCATTGCAGGCAGATTCTTTACCATCTGAGTCACCAGGGGTGCCCTGCCAAATAGTTTTTCAGATCCCAAAGCCAAAACATGTTTCCAGAGCCTTAGGAACAACTCGCCAGTTCACAAGGCTAGCTTGGAAGCTCCATTCCTGGTGCTAAAAACCCTTTTCCCTTCCTCTTGAGAGATCAAACCCAGGGCAGCTCACCCAACACTAATTTTAGCAAATGACTTGTCCCAAACGTGACTAGTTGGCTATCTCCCCACTTTCCCAGCTAACCTACACCCAGTCTCTGCTGAAGTCTGCTGGGTTGAAATGAGCACGGGCAGGTTCTGTACTCCATCTTTTTTCTTTTTTGATTTATTTTTTTGGCCGCACTGGGTCTTTGTTGCTGCACACAGGCTTTCTTCTAGTTGCAGCGAGCGGGGGCTACTCTCTAGCTGAGGTGTTCCGGTGGCTTCTCTTGTTGCTGAGCACAGACTCTTAGGTACACCGGCTTCAGGAGTTTCAGTGCGTGGGTTCAGCTGCCCTTCAGCATGTGGGATCCTCCTGGCTACGACTACTACTACTACTACTTACTACTAAGTCACTTCAGTCGTGTCTGACTCTTTGCGACCCCACAGATGGCAGCCCACCAGGCTCCCCATCCCTGGGATTCTCCAGGCAAGAACACTGGAGTGGGTTGCCATTTCCTTCTCCAATGCATGGAAGTGAAAAGTGAAAGGGAAGTCGCTCAGTCGTATCTGACTTTTCACGACCCCA
>NW_011494898.1:5598978-5604093 GCF_000754665.1 Bison bison bison
CCGGGATCCTCCTGGACCAGGGATCAAACCCATGTCCCCTACATTGGCAGGCAGATTCTCAACCACTGGACCTCCAAGAAGTCCCCAGTACTCAGTCTTTTAAAAACCAAGAAAGATGATCCTTCCCAGTAGCTTTCTCTCTAAAGAGGTAAGTGCTCATCCCTAACAACAGGAGTTGGTCTGACTCCTAAAGAAACGTTGAAATTTCCCAAAGTCCTTGAGGATATTTATGAGCCCCTCCGTATCGGGCTTCCCTGATGGCTCAGACGGTAAAGAATCTGCCTGCAATGCCAGAGACCTGGGTTCAATTCCTGGGTCGGGAAGATCCCCTGGAGAAGGGAATAGCTACCCACTCCATTATTCTTGCCTGGATAATTCCGTGGACAGAGAAGCCTGGTGGCTACAGTCCCATAGGGTCACAAAGAGTTGGATACCACTGAGCAACTAACACTTTCATTTCACTTTCACATGACCCCCACATCACAGAGCAATCCAAGAAAAAGGACAGCTAATTTTTAAAAAATCATGTTGAGTCTCTTACAGTGCATTTTGCTTTTATCTTGGGCTAAAATCACTTGATCAGAAATCAAGTGGGCTCCAAGAGTTTTGGTTGACAGTCATGTAGAAACGTATGCAGAGAGAGAGAGGCAGATGACATACATTTGTTTTTTAGCACCTCTTACGCGAAGAGTCGGACACGGGACACGACTGAGCGACTTCACTTTCACTTTTCATTTTCATGCATTGGAGAAGGAAATGGCAACCCACTCCAGTGTTCTTGCCTGGAGAATCCTAGGGACGGGGGAACCTGGTGGGCTGCCGTCTGTGGGGTCACACAGAGTCGGACACAACTGAAGCGACTTAGCTGCCTCAGCAGCGTGAGGGCCTAGGTGGCGCTAGTGGTGAACAACCTGCCCGCTAATGTAGGAGACATAAAAGATGCGGGTTCGATCCCTGGGTTGGGAAGATCTTCTGGAGGAGGGCATGGCAACCCACTCCAGTATTCTTGCCTGGAGAATCCCCATGGACAGAGGAGCCTGGAGGGCTACAGTCCACAGGGTCACACACAGTCGGATGCAACTGGAGTGACTTAGCACTTAGCACGGGGGCTTATGGCTCTGGGGTGGGTGTTTTCACTCACACTGCTTCATTCCTTGCAACAGCCCTGTGAAATGCGAATCTTCACACAGAGGGATGTAAGCTCAGAGGTTACGTGTTTACCGGCAGCACACAGCGCATAGTGTTTCCTATAGCCCCTGTAGCGTTTTATACCGGCAGAGCTGGTCTCCGTCTACAAGCCCGGTGCTAGTCCTGCCACACTGTAAGTATATTTTGATGACATACACGCTGTCTTACCAGCATTATCTAGGTTTATATCAAAATTTAAAAACCACGAGGGAGACAATAGAAAATAAAAGTTAAAATTTAAAGCCTAGTTCTAAACTCAGTTCCCCAACATCCCATGTTTGAAAAGTTCATCCCTATGGATATTTTTATAGCCTTATGTTTCCTGCCACAATATTTTCAAAGAGGATGAGACTCAGCTGTAGTCTCATGAGAGAGGTTGCCAGAGGGAGGCAGCCAATTCCACAATGCACTTGTCCACAGAGCAAAGTACTCATTTTGAAAGAATGTGCAGATTAATTTGGAGCAACTTGACATTCTAGGCATTATGGAAACTGCTCAAGGACACGAGCTGTCTGCTTCGCTCCTTCTTGGAGCCTAAAATAGGACCCGCTTCTGAACAGGCATTCCACAAACATCTCCTGAGTGAGTGAAGGACCAAACGCTGTAACAGGTAGTCACGGCCCACGAAGCATCTTCCGAAGGCTGTCACCCTCTGCGCAGTATTGTGACATGGGAACAGATACAGTGTCTGACATACTGCTCAGGCATTTTAGGGGTGATTTTTGAAAAAGGGGGCAAACAAAAACAAAACAAAATAAAACAGAAACATACAAATGAAAAAACCAGAATCATTTCTTTAAAACTTATACCCAAAATCAGGTTTTCTGAAAAATTTTTCCCTCCTAGGTAACCTCCTAAAACCATGATTGAGAAGTCTTTCACCATGTGAAGGAAATCTGCAGAATAATGATTCATGCTATAATATAAATGGTAATGGGTGACAGGAGCAGAGATTTTTGGCCAGACACTCTTGAGCTCAAACCCTAACTTCTAAATGACTGATTAACTGTACAGCCTTAGGAAAGCCCCTTGGCTTGTTTCAATGTCAGCTCCCTTATTGCTAAAATGGCATATTTAATTCGTTCAGTTATTATAAGAATTAACAAAGATTATGTGCCAGGTCTAGTGCTTGATGCTTAGGAAACTCAATATATGCATGTTCCCTCCCTTTCTTTGCTCTTTCCTTCTCTGACACCCATTTATTCTAAAACTGTAAAGGTAGGTGAGATTATGTCATTATTTTTTAAATGTTCTTATTCCTCCTGCTCAAAGACATTTTAAAAACATGAGTTGGAGTAGCGCTAAGTTTTCAACTCCCTTTTTTTCTAAGTGTCAGATCTGAGATTTAAGTCCCATTATATAACAGAAAAACAGGGAAGCTGGGGGCTAGAACAGAAAAATTATTGTGATTAGCCAGGCAATGGAATTTAAAAAGTGGGTGGCTGTGGCTTTCTATTTTTCTTTCGTTACCTCTAAAAGTGGTTAAAAAAGAGATACAATCAAAGAGGAGGTGGCCCTTGCTTCTGAAATTACTGCTGTTTTAGGAGCTTTTGCAGGAACATCTGTTGGCTTTTTAACAAAGGAGACTGGGGAGGATCAAGAGAGTAGAGGAAGGAGACTCTGGTTCACAAGGGAGCCACATCTGTTTGGTATTCTCCCAACTGAGAAGGCTTGACTTCTGAAATAGCCCGGGTATCCTAGTTAAATCAGGATACAGAAACAGATGAGAGTTTTTCTTTCAGCGGTAGAGATCAACAGCTGTTTATATCCTTTAATACCTAACTGAGGCTGAAGCCTTCACATCTGTCTGTATTTTTCCGGTTCTGGTTCCTCGAATCACAGTGGGGAGGAGGGAAAGTTTGAACTCCTCCCAATTCCCAGACAAGAAGACAAGAAATATGCCCAGGATTCAAAGCCATAATGCTAAGCAGAACTCCCAAATTTCTCATCTGCCCAGGGTCTGCTGTTGGCTGGAAATTCCTCTTTCACTTTATCCTGACAGACACCTTGATCATTTTCATGATAATGACTCATGGCAGCACCAAGATCAAAAAGAAGGAAAGTAGGCTAGAATCAGGGGGAGGAAGAAGCAGAGGAAATGAATTCTCATAGAGAAAGTGGCTCTAAAAAGACAAGTTTTTGCAAAGACAGCAACAGTGTTATCGGAGGGCAAACAGCAGAGGTGAGCAGGATACTAATGAAGACCATCAGGGTGGTGGTGGATGGTGGTGGTTTTTACTAACCCCTATCATTTTAACCCTCTTTATGGATCACAGCCTTGTCTCGTGGCAAAGGGGCTTGTATAACGTAATAAAGCTATGAGCCATGCCATGCAGGGCCAAGATGGACAGGTCACAGTAGAGAGTTCTGACAAAATGTGGTCCGCTGGAAGAGAGAATGGCAAACCATGCCAGTATTCTTGCGGCAAGAACCCCATGAACAGTTTGAAAAGGCAAAAAGATATCACATCAGAAGATAAGCCTCCCCGGTCAGAAGGTGTCCAATACGCTCCTGGGGAAGAGGGAAGGGCAATTAATAATACTAATAGCTCTGAAAGAATGAAGCAGCTGGGCCAAAGCAGAAATCCCGGATGCAAAGAGCCAGCTCATTGGGAAAGACCCTGGTGCTGGGAAAGATTAAGGGCAGGAGAAAGGGGCGACAGAGGATGAGATGGTTGGATGGCATTATCAACTCAATGAACAGGAATTTGAGCAAACTCAGGGAGATACTTAAGGACAGAGGAGCTTGGTGTGCTGCAGTCTATGGCGTTGCAAAGAGTCAGACACAACTTAGCAACTGAACAACCAATGTTTTAATCTTGCAAAAGTTAAACAGAGAAAACTAAACCCCATGGAAGGCAAGGTGCAGGAAATACGCAGGAATGGTGATAATGGGTTTCAGAGACATTTGCTTACTCTGATCACCAGCACCATACCATACACATGCTGGAATTTTATAAGGATTATTTTTCTATCCATCTATCCATCCAACAACTTGTAAAGCACCAGGACTGGACTTGGTGCTCAAATAGTCAACTGAATAAGACATATTCCATAACTTTAAGGGGTTTACATTCTGAAAGATGACAGTCTTCACAGAGGAGATGGTATAAAGGATGCATGAGAATTCACTAGACAGAGATGTTAGGGGATTTCAAAGGAGAGAATGACATGGATAAAACCAGAGAGATAAGAAACAAACGATTCCTGGGGAAGGGACAGAAAGTATTCTGGGTGGTTACAATAAACAAGAAGAGTGGGGGGAGCTTACTAAAAGTACAGATACTTAGGCCTTACCTAAGAGATTCTGATTTAGTTGTTGAGGGAGAAAACCAAGGAATTTACATTTTGAAAAGAAGACCCAAGTAATTCTGATACATACAAAAGTTTGCCAATTCTAATGTATACAGATGAACATTTCTCGAAAGATGCTAACAGTATTCCATTAAGAAAGAAGGTACCAGGTTCAAATTAGGATACACTGAAAGTGAAAGTGTTAGTCGCTCAGTGGTGTCCAACTCTTTGTAACCCCACGGGCTATAGTCCGCCAGGCTCCTCTATCCATGGAATTCTCCAGGCAAGAATCCTGGAGTGGGTAGCCATTCCCTTCTCCAGGGGATTTTCCTGACCCAGGGATCAAACTAGCAGGCAGATTCTTTTACTATCTGAGCCACCAGGGAAGCCCCTACATACTACCATATTCTTTTCTTGGAGATTTGAGTTCAGTTCAGTCACTCAGTCGTGTCCGACTTTTTGCAACCCCATGGACCACAGCACACCAGGCCTCCCTGTCCATCACCAACTCCCGGAGTTTACTCAAACTCATGTCCATTGAGTTGGTGATGCCATCCAACCATCTCATCCTCTATTGTCCCCTTCTCCTCCTGCCTTCAATCTTTCCCAGCATCAGGGTCTTTTCAAATGAGTC
>NW_011494898.1:5604193-5608705 GCF_000754665.1 Bison bison bison
CATCAGGTGACCCAAGTATTGGAGTTTCAGCTTCAGCATCAGTCCTTCCAATGAATATTCAGGACTGATTTCCTTTAGGATTGACTGGTTTGATTTCTTTGCAGTCCAAGGGACTCTCAAGAGTCTTCTCCAACACCACAGTTCAAAAGCATCAATTCTTCAGCTTTCAGCTTTCTTTATAATCCACCTCTCTCATACATGCTGCTGCTGCTGCTGCTAAGTCGTGACAGTCGTGTCCGGCTCTGTGGGACCCCTTACACGGCAGCCTACCAGGCTCCTCCATCCATGGGATTTTCCAGGCAAGAGTACTGGAGTGGGTCACCAGTGCCTTCTATACACAACTACTGGAAAAACCATAGCCTTGACTAGACGGACCTTTGTTGGCAAAGTAATGTCTCTGCTTTTTAATATTCTGTCTAGGTTGGTCATAACTTTCCTTCCATGGAGTAAGCATCTTTTAATTTCATGGCTGTAGTTACCATCTGCAGTGATTTTGGAGCCCTCAAAAATAAAGTCTGTCACTGTTTCCACTGTTTCCCCATCTATTTTCCATGAAGTGATGGGACCAGATGCCATAATCTTAGCTTTCTGAATGTTGAGCTTTAAAAAAAAGCCAACTCTTTCACTCTCCTCTTTCACTTTCATCAAGAGGCTCTTTAGTTATTCTTCACTTTCTGTCATGAGGGTGGCATCAATTGCCTATCTGAGGTTATTGATACTTCTCCCAGCAATCTTGATTCCAGCTTGTGTTTCACCCAGCCCAGCATTTCTCATGATGTACTCTGCATATAAGTTAAATATGCAGGGTAACAATATACAGCCTTGATGTACTCCTTTTCCTATTTGGAACCAGTCTGTTGTTCCATGTCCAGTTCATTGCTTACTGACCTGCATACAGATTTCTCAAGAGATTTCTTGGAGATTTAATGCACATTAATATAAAGTCCTTCAGTAAAGAAATCAGTTTCACTAAACATTTCCCAAACTTATTTTTCCATGGGGGGAAAAGAAAGACAAAACATACGCACCTATTAAGATCTCTCAGAACGCTTTCATAGTGTGAAGTCCATATTGGGAAGAGCTGAAACAGTGGATTCTGATCAAGTGAGCATGCCCCAAGCATAGTGAATGGCTAAAGAAACCATTTAGAAAAAGAAAGCAAAGTCAATTACTCTGAGAGATCCAGCAGCATCCACTAATTTCCTCCAAAATCTAAAATCACCTATGATGTCCTATTTTCCAAGGAGACCGCCAGAAGCTTCCTCGCCCTTAAGTAACACACCAGGCTCCGTGATGTTCTTTCTGGTCAGCAACTTTGTGTGGTAACCACAGCTGCCAGAGAGAACAGCAGTGCCCAGAGTTCAAAGCATCAAAGAACAGAAACAGAAGAGGGAGGACAACGAGGAGGGATCCTTGCCCAGATTTATTTATCTTTATTGCTATCACATGTTCTGCACAGAGCCTTGGCAGTGGCTTGTAATGCTTTCGGAAAAGACAAATTCCTCCCAGCTCCAAAAGAAGCCTCCAACAGTCAATGAAAATGCAAGACGTGAGCCAAAATTGCTACTCCTCCAAGGCACCAGTTATACAGATAGGGGAGTTTCTGAAACCTGCCTTCTTCCTCCTATGCTGGCGAGTCAACCAAGGGGGACTGTGTTATCATGAACCCCACCTCCTGCCCTACAAGAGCCAGCAGAGAGAAAGTGCAAGAGGAAATCAGGCAAGGCAAGGTAACAAGAGGAATCTGAGCAAACTGGTTTGTGTGCTGAATATTTCAAGATGGACGTACTACTCTGGTCAAGTTATATATGTTTTATTTTTACATAAGCAATTACTTCCATACACCCCACTTCAACTTCCCATATGCCACATGGGGACACATGCCCCATAAAAGGTGATTTCAGCAATGTGTTTCAAATGCTTTTTTTTTTTTTTTAATACCCCAACCTTCTCAGATCTTCTCAATAATATTTTGCAGCAGCATAAGTATTTTTTCAATCATTCTACAAATAGTTTCTCAGTGCCTAAAAGGTTCCAGGGGACCATCCTGGGCATCAGAGTTACAACAAGGCAAGGAGTAGAGTGTTCATCTCTATTGACCCAAAGGCCCTAAAACTGCATTGTAAATTCATCCTGCCAGGCAGGCAGACCCAATGATCAGCAGCATAAAGAAATAAAAGACATGGAAAAGGTCTGGTCCTTCCCCTTGAAGAGTTTCATGGCTTTTAGTACAAACCAGGTGAAAGCATTTACATTCCAAGTGTCTGGGTTGGTCTAGTCACTCCACAATGGTCCAGAGTTAATAGAGCAGCCAGGAATTAATACCTATGATCAGGGAAGAAGAGAATGCCAGGATCTTGTTTCTGCAAAATGCCAACTACCTGTTTGTTCAACTCCCAAACAAATCCATGGATTTTCACATTGGGATTTCTCATCCTGAGAGATGACTACCAATCATTGCACTAGAGTTAGTATAACTAACCAGTTAATTAGCTCCAAATTAAAAATTTCACTAGGAACTCTGGGTGGGTTTGGAGTCTAATCCTAAGGAAGTCAATAAGATCAAATTTAATTTTTCATCAAGCCAGTGTTCCCCACTATTGAGGACCACAGAATAATTATAAGTGGTCCACACATGATTCTTTTTCCATAAGGTCCTTAGATATGGAAAAAGAAACTGCAGATACGTGAATCATGGGACTTAGGGAAACAGTGACATGGATGCTATCCAGCATTCAAAGGCAGGCCGCTTCAGAAGAAGCCTCTGCCAACTTTCCAAGCTTGGGTGGGATGTGACAAAATAACCAGGCAGCTGGGCACGGACTTACCCACACACGTTGGAAAGATGTCTTCATTGTTGATCTGGACCTCGATCCAATCCATGAGAAGGTTCATGTACTGGGGGGCCGGCAGGGCAGTCGGCTTCTTGTACTTGAGGTCATCCTGCCACCGGTATTCGTATTTGGGGCCCCCTGACATCACAGGGCAGGTCCGTTCGGTGCAGAACTCACAGATGGTGCCGTAGATGAGGTTGATGCGATTGAAGAAGTCCACCACGTGCACCGCCACCCAGTCATTCTGGTCCTCCCCACTGGGCAGCTGCACAGCTGCCTTCAGGTCCACGCCCGAGTTGAGGGAGGCCTGAGCCCGTTTGTGGAGTTCGAACCTCTGCGTGCCAGGTTCAAATTTCCTCTTTGGCCGGAAGGTCTTGTCCTTGTTGAACACCTGCTTCAAGGCTATGGACATGGTCTGCTCCTTTTCCCCCTTCCTTCGGCAGGAAGTAAAAAGGCAACTGGGACTTTTCAGTGAGAGATGGCAACCCAACAGGGGTTTCCACTGCCAGCCCTCTGGCCCCAGTCTTGTGGTCTGCAGCTCTCAGTCTCTTTTAGATAGCCCTTTCCATCTTCCTCTTGAATGATTTCCAGGGGAACTTCATGTTTCTTCCTAAAGGTAGGAGAGGAAAAGGGTCTCATTAGTGTTCCATTTGTATTTAAGAAATGACAAAGGCTTAGACCCGATTTCCGCCTTGCTTCTGACTGTGTCCACTTACAACCAGGTATAATAATGTAGAAGTCAAGCCAAACCCTTGAGAATCTGTATTGGTGATCAAATCATATAACCCCAGGTGAAAAGGTATCACACCCTTTTTCTTTACGGCCTTAGTCAAATCTCTGACAACTTTTCGCTAAGTGGTCATAGTTTCAATGGGCCACTCCAAGGTGTTAAGGATCAACATGATAGTCAATAACATCCCCATATGCTCCTTTTTAGATTATCTGTCCCACCCTTCACTACCCTTGAGTAAGCATGAGGACACGACCCCCATCCTCTTGGACACACCTGATTGGAGCAAATTTCCCTAGAAACTTGGAATCAGGATCCAGCCTTTGTATTATCCCTGAGAAGTGATGAAAACTGGGTCTGCTTGACACTATTTACAATAGCCAAGACAGGGGAACAAAAGACTGGTTCCAAATCTGGAAAGGAGTTTATCAATATGCAGGGTATATTGTCACCCTGCATATTTAACTTATATGCAGAGTACATCATGTGAAATGCTGGGCTGAATGAAGCACAAGCTTGAATCAAGATTGCCAGGAGAAATATCAATAACCTCAGGTACCCAGATAACACCACCCTTATGGCAGAAAGCAAAGAAGAACTAAGAGCCTCTTGATGAAAGTTAAAGAGGAGAGTGAAAAAGCTGGCTTAAAACTCAACATTCAGAAAATTAAGATCATGGCATCCGGTCCCATCACTTCATGGCAAATAGATGGGGAAACAATGGAAACAATGAGAGACTTTATATTCCTGGGCTCCAAAATCACTGCAGATGGTGACTGCAGCCATGAAATTAAAAGACACTTGCTCCTTGGAAGAAAAGCTATGACGAACCTAGACAGCATATTAAAAAGCAGAGACATTACTTTACCAACAAAGGTCCATCTAGTCAAAGCTATGGTTTTCCCAGTAGTCATGTATGGATGTGAGAGTTGGACCATAAAGAAAGCT
>NW_011494898.1:5608805-5615634 GCF_000754665.1 Bison bison bison
TGAAGAATTGATGTTTTTGAACTGTGATGTTGGAAAAGACTCTTGAGAGTCCCTTGGACTGCAAGGAGATCCAACCAGTCCATCTTAAAGGAAATCAGTCCTGAATATTCATTGGAAGGACTCATGCTGAAACTCCAATATTTGGCCACTTAACGCAAAGAACTGACTCATTGGAAAAGACCCTGATGCTGGGAAAGATTGAAGGCAGGAGGAGAAGGGGATGACAGAAGATGAGACGGTTGGATGGCATCATCGACTCGATGGGCGTGAGTTTGAGCAAGCTCCAGGAGTTGGTGATGGACAGAGAAGCCTGGCATGCTGCCGTCCATGGGGTCGCAAAGAATTGGACATGACTGAGCGACTGAACTGAACTGAAGACCTAAGACATGGAGACAATGTAACTGTTCATTGACAGATGAATGGATAAAGAAGATGTAGTTATATATATATACAATGGAATATTACTCAGCCATAAGAAGAATTAAATAATGCCATCTGCAGCAACATAAATGGACCTGCAGATTACCATACTCAATGAAGTAAGTCAGGCAGAGAAAGACAAACACCATATGCTATCACTTATACGTGGAATCTAAAATCTGACACAAATGAAATTATTTACAAAACAGAAACAGGCTCACAGACATAGAGAGCAGGTGGTTGCCAAGGAGGAGGGTTGGGAGAGGACTGGGGTTTGGGAGTAGCAGATGCGGAGTTGGTGAGGGACAGGGAGGCCTGGCATGCTGCGATTCATGGGGTCGCAAAGAGTCGGACACGACTGAGCGACTGATCTGATCTGATCTGATCTGATGCAAAATATTATATACATGTATAACTGAATCACTTTGCTGTACCCTGGAAACCAACACAGCACTGTAAATCGATGACGCTGCAATAAAGTAAGTTTTAAGAACTGAATTCCATTGAGCCCTCTTTGGACCATGGGTAGTACAGTTGAGAAACCTGGATTTGTAGAGAGGAGAGAGGAGAAGGGAAGGGGTAGAGAAAGAAGAAGAGAAAGAAGTGAAGGAGGGGGAGAGGAAGGAAGATCCCATGGACACAGAAAAAGAGACACAGGGAGAGAACAACAAGAGAAAAAGGGAGAGGCAGTGGGGAGAGAGTAGCTTCTTTTGTTTTTAACTTTTTATTTTGTATTAAAAATACAACAGTTTTAGGTAAACATCGAAGGCACTCAGCCATACTTCTTGTGTTCTCCATAGTCTTCCGAACTGGTTCCAATTCCTCTTGAAGTCTGGTTGTATCTCCAACCCTTGGGATCAATTTCCCTTAGGAAAAGGGCTGTTTTTCTTTAGGATTGACTGGTTTGATCTCCTTGCTGTCCAAGGGACTCCCAAGAGATCCCTTGGGGCACGTGTATTTTTCTTGAATTAGTCATACAAATATCTCATTTTACTCCAGCCAACTTGGGTGGGTTGTTTCTTTCTAAGAACCCCTGTGACAGTATTTATCACTCCTAAACATGCCACCCTTGACATCTTTAATATCACACCCTAGATAGTGCTTTGAGGCAGAGCTGCCCATAAAACTTTGTGATAATGCAGATGTTCTATATATTTATTGTCCAATATGGTATCCACTAGCCACATGTGTCTACTGAGAACTAAAAAGGTGGCTAGTATGACTCAGAAACTAAATTTTTCATTTTACTTAATTTTAATTAATTTTAAAAAATTGATAATTAAATAATAATCCCAAAAGCCGTATGTGGCTAGTGATTGTCATATTGGACATTGCAGCTTTGAAGTCTTCAATGTTCTCTTCTCTGGCACCTCATTTCACCCTTTCAAAATTTTGGTGTGGTTTAAAGTAGATTTCACGGAGAAGGCAATGTCACCCCACTCCAGTACTCTTGCCTGGAAAATCCCATGGACGGAGGAGCCTGGTAGGCTGCAGTCCATGGGGTCGCAGAGTCGGACAGGACTGAAGCAACTTAGCAGCAGCAGCAGCAGAGTAGATTTCGAGCAAGTGTAGTAGATTTGTAGTAGATATCATTAACCCTGGGTCTCCCAGACCTGCTTTCCTAGTAGCTCAGACAGTAAAGCAACTGCCTGCAATACAAGAGACCCAGGTTCAAACCCTGGGTTGAGAAGATCCCCTAAAGATGGAAATGGCAACCCACTCCAGTATTCTTGACTGGAGAATTTCATGGACAGACTAAGAGGGGCTGCAAAGAGTCGGACATGACTGAGCGACTAACACACACACAAAGTAACCACAGTATCCAAGAGATAAAAGTAGTTGTAAACAAGGCCCCACATCGAGTAGGGGCATGGTTAGGATTGAGATTCGGTTTTACACTCCCAGCAAATGCTCTTTCCACAAAGTCTTACATTCTAAAAAGTGATCCTCCTCAATCTGTTTCTCCTACTGGTTCATTCATAAAGCCTCTTACCTAGCGCTTCCATGCACATATTCCTCTAAAAACACAAGTACTGACTGGCTGGAAGTGAAGACTGTGTCCTGTGGCCTGAAAACAGAGAGGAGACCATTGATCTGCCCATGGATCACGCCCTAGCAAAATTAGCCCACAGCTGTGGCCAGAGCCAGAAGAGCCCATCATGGCATCTGCTGAGATGGACTTGAGGCACGATCCCACTGATCTGCCATTTTCCTCCCAAGCAGGGGTTCCAGTAGGCCACACTCGAACAGGGTTTGGTGATGCATTCAAACTTAAGTTATTCAGGCTAAACAAAAACAGAACCCAAAACCATCTAAGACACCCCGATTCCCTCTCATAGACTCTGGTCTTGGTTCAGAAGCGTTGATATTCAGATTATTCAGTTAAAGGCCTCTTCTGGCAACTGAAGCCTCAGTCTGTTTACTTCCTCCCTCTAAACCCCATCCTCTTCCTATTAGCTTTTCACTGCCAGACCGTGTATCAGTGAGGTGTTTCTTCCCCTCATCACTTGGCCTTGAGTATACACACTCCCCACAAGGAGACCTGTGTGGAAAAGTGGTTCACGTGGCACCCTGCCTTTGGCTGTCTGGGAAATCACATTTCCGGTCACTTCGGAACATCTCGAGGAAGGTTATCAGCACAAAAACTCTGCAAACTCTAGGGAAAGAAAGAGGCAATCTCGTCTGCAAAAAAAAAAAAAAAAACAAACCAATAACTTCCCAAAGGGTGTATCTGCCTGAAAAGAAACAAGAAAACCAAAGGCCTTCAAAGAGCATTTCCAAAATAAAACCAGGAGCTAGAGGTTGGGAAGATAGAGGAGGATGAGGGCTTTTATTTCCTCTTAAAAGAGACAATAGTCCTTCTGTATTGCAAATGCTTAATTGCTGACAGTAAAGCAGCAAGAACCCAACAGCCACCCCCTCACGGCTCCAGTAAATAAGACTTGCTATTCTGTTATTCTGATAATGAGGGGACCATCCATTCCCACGGTCCGCAAAGCAATCTTCTCTCATCACCTCACATGACCCTCGTTGCCATTAATTCGGCTGTTTCCCCATGCCCTGGAGTGTCTGTGCACGGACACCAGCGTGGAAGACTACCTTCGTACCAGGCTGTTGTGGACACCATCCCGTCCCTCTGGTGCCTGTGCTGAGAGCGTGCGAATGTACAGAATAATCATAGCAAATCCTCCATATCACAAAGCCCTCAGTGCATGGTGCTCACTAAGGTTTAAATAAATATTAAACCCTTGTTTGAGGTTGGGGATTTTTCTTCCACAGACAGACCCTCACATAACTAACTTCAAGATGTTAATCTCTTGAACCGGATCAATGTTTATGTAAACCTTTGTATTAATCTCTCAGTTGTGTCTTGACTTTGCTACCCGGTGGATGTAGCCCGCCAGGCTCCTCTGTCCATGGGGATTCTCCAGGCAAGAATACTGGAGTAGGTAGCCGGGCCCTCCTTCAGGGGATCTTCCCAATTCAGGGATGGAATCCAGGTCTCCTGCATTACAGGCGTATTCTTTACCACTGAGCCACCAGGGAAGCCCCATTCAAACCTTTAACCTCTTTTTTTTTTTTTCCTTGCCCCAGTGTTACAGGCTTAACTGAGGGAAAAATCATCTTTGGAGGATTATTTCTCAACCAAGTAATTTAATGAGCTGTTCTTGGCTACTTTTATTAAACTCTACTATGCACCAGATTTTTACAAATATTATTTACATTTTAACCCTCACTTCCATGACAGGAAGCTTCCCAGGTGGTACTAACGGTAAAGAACCCACCAGCCAATGCAGGAGACATGAGAGACACGGATTCGATTCCTGGGCCAGAAAGATCCCCTGGAGGAGGGCATGGGAACTCACTCCAGTATTCTTTCCTGGAGAATCCCACGGACAGAGGAGCCTGGTGGGCTACACTCTATAAGGTCACGGAGAGTTGGACATGACTGAAGCAACCTAGCACATGCACACTGCATGATAGATGATTTTACGATCATCTTATATAAAAAGAAACTGAGACTCAACCACATGAAATAATTTTGCAGAAATCACAAAATTAGTAGATGGAAAAGGTTAAATTTTGAATCCAGACCTCTCTGACACTGAAATACATAGGACTTTTTTTTTTTACTGAAGTTGTTTTTAAATCTCATGACCATCTTTATGTTTTCAAGGCCCCATTCAGATATAGATTTCCCAGCTCCTCACAACATGACTATAAAGGAAACTAGAACAGGTGGTATTCTTATTGCCATTTTACAGATGAAGAAACTCTGACCTCCTAGTGTTGTTTGAAACATGTTCATCATTCTGACATCATTCAGATGTAAGGTTGTCTCTTCCGGTCACACTTTTTTTTTTTTTAATATTTATTTATTTGGCTGTGCCAGGTCTTAGTTGTGGCACGTGCGATCTTTAGCTGTGGCACATGGGATCTAGTTCCCTGACTTGGGATTGAACCCGGGCCCCCTACATTTGGGAGCACAGGGTCTTAGCCACTGGACTACCAGGGAAGTCCTCCAGTCAAACTTTTTTGTCTAAAGTTTTCTGGAACAGGGATAGGTTGGTCAGTGGGCCCCCATGTTTAAAGACAAGGGCACTCCAAGAAAGATAAAAACAAATTCATCATGCCACTGAACGAACAAAGAGGCACCTGTCCGTGTCTTTATCTGAGGGTCAGATGCTCTACTGAGGCAAGTGCCCAAAAAAGTTTTGAAATTAAAAGGCACCAAGAAATCCATCCAACCTAACTTTTAACACAGGGCCCCATCAGGATCCTTACCCACAATGGACACTGTAGGCTTATGAAATGGTTAGAGCAGCATCTCTTGAATGTGAACATGGGATCTTGTCAAAATGCAGCTTTTGGTCCAGTAGGTCTGGGCTGCATCTAAGAATTTATGTTTCTAGCAAGTTCCCGGGTAATGCCAAATCTCTAAGTTCATGGATGACACTTTAGCTAACAAGGTCTGATCTAAGAGGGCTTGTTAGAAATGCAGACTCTCGGGCCTCTCCCCAGACCCAGTAGATCTAAGCCTGCATTTTAACAAAATCTCCGAAGTACAGGCTTTGAAGAGTACTGGGTGAGCGAGCTGGGAAAGGGGAGAACTAATACACTTCCATGTGTTGTTTGGTCAAGAGTTTGCTTCATAAACCCAGTTTTCATTTTTTTCCCACTGAACTCTTCAATTTACTCTTTCAATTATAAACTATACATTATCTTAATATCACATTTCCAGTATTTTTTCACCAAGAGAAATCACACCTATTTTCATAACACATTACAGACATTGTATGTATTTAAACATACTGGGTTTTTGTTTGTTTGCTTTTAAGGCCATTTTGCTTAAAGCAACTAGACTCCAGTTAAAAAAACAAATCTCATTTTCAGCTGAGTGTGTGTCTGTTTGAGAAAAAGAATGAGGAGAGACTCAGTGTTTTGAATACAATTGCCTTGACAGATGGTAACAATGACCAGGTCTTTTGATCTGGCTTGACTCAGACAGCACAGCCCCTGGATCCAGGAGGTTCCCTGTGAATACCTTCTCGTAAGTGCCAGGTGGGCTGTGGCTCCTCTACTGCTCCCACGGCTGCACGCAGGAAAGCTGCTTCGGCTAAACAATGTGGCACAGGCAACAACACAGCCATTTTTCTCTGTCTTTGTCCGGTCTCCAGAAAGAAAAGATCAAGTCACCAGTTTTGCCCCCTGGCTAAAACCTATAGCAAATTCTATGTTATGAATAACACCTACTACAATGCTGGTACTTAATACATGTCTGAAGCCAACTGCTCATGCCACCAATAAACCTTTTCTAGGACGCAGAGCTAATTAAAATCCGGGCCCTGCCTTTGAAAAGTCCACAGTTTGTTGTCTAATTTTAAGGTCAGTTCTTGGGCTTTTGCCTTTTTAGCTACAAAGTTAAATGCCCCCACATGGATTATGATGGGATTCCTGTACAGTATTACTCAGGTCAGGAACGAAAAGGACAATGAAGAGAAAAAAGGAAATTCAAATAAACAGCGCAGAATTGACAGGAGCTCAATGTGTTCTCCATATTTTCTGCTAAATAGATCAATATAGCAATAAAATATGTGCGCTATAAAAACATGCAGAGAGCATTCAGCTGGGCAGCAAGAAAATGTTGTCGAGGTAACTAAGCAACACTGGCACGGAAAGTTCTTATTTTTCTTTTCCTCTTGATGTCTTCTAACTTAATTAGTTGAAAAATCAGAGTCCTGGCCAAGAAGAAGGGAGAAAAGAAACAACTCTCCCATCCACTCCTGAGAGACACATCCTCTTTAGCAATTGGAAGTACAGAGGCTGGGCAGGACAGAAAGCAGAGGGACACAGTGACATTAGCCAGGGGAAGGAAGCTTACTGTCTTCTCTGTAGGATGGAGGACTCC
>NW_011494898.1:5615734-5615967 GCF_000754665.1 Bison bison bison
TGGACTTGTAATTCTCAGACAAAAGGAAATAATATTAATTTAAATGATTTGACAATGAGTCAAGATTCCACAGTATTTATAACCCACTAAATGAGTAAGGGGAAGGGGTGGCAATGAGAGGATGAAAGTAAGAAATCAAATGCTTCCTTCTGGCTTCATTTGCATGGACTTGTAATTCTCAGACAAAAGGAAATAATATTAATTTAAATGATTTGACAATGAGTCAAGATTCC
>NW_011494898.1:5616067-5623178 GCF_000754665.1 Bison bison bison
CACTACAGGAAGGACTTAGGAACATGGGAGCCCCAGAAGGACCTCACATGAGGGAATTTCTGTGCTGTCTTCTTTGTGGGGGGCCTCCCCAGGAGCTAGGATGATGCCTGGAACAGAGCCAACTTCACTAAGTGTTTGCTGAATGAATGAATAATTGACAGTGAATGAAGAACCCTTTGCATCAAAGTGAAATGACAAAAATGAAACCAAACCAGTTTTTCTCCTTTCATTATTTAGGGATGTGACCTGAAGCTGCAAGTTCACTGCCAGCACACTGAGGTCAGATTTTGCCAACAGCTGGGCTGTTCTGAGGCATCCTCTCCTGAGAGGTCAAGACATGTGTCCATCTTCTCTCTCAAAGGGGCTGCTCCTTTCCCATGAGTTACCTAAAATTGCAGGTCTTTGAAATTAAAGAATGACTCATCTGATTTCTTACCTTTCCACTTTATTTTTTCTCTTTAGGGCTAGAATAGTCCATGGAACCCTCCTTTAACATCTCAAATATTGAATAAAAGTAGATTAGGTTTCTATTTTAGAGAAATGTATGTATGTGTGTGTGTGTGTGTGTGTGTGCACGTGTGCATGGGTGCACACACAAATAATTTCTACATCATCTGACCTTCTTAGGCTCCAGTAGAAGGAGTGTACCTAAAAATGTGACTCTATTGACCTTTATGGAATGTTTTACTCCTGCCTAGTCATTAGGTGCTATCTTTGCTCACAAAACAGTCCCCAGATTGCAGAGATTCCTGCCTAAGAAGCAATCTTGCTCTTTTTTTTTAATCCAACTAATCTATCTCCTCATCTTTGAGCCGCCATATTGTTGCATTTTAAACTAGTTGGGAAAAACAGTGCTGCCTCATTTTCATCTTCAAAGGCATGTATGATTTCAGAGCTTTAAAATGCCCAGATTATTTCTGAACACAGATCAATTCAGTACAAACAGGTGCAGCCCCACAGAAGTCTGTCACATGACCAACATTCCCCATTAATTTCTAGCTCTTCGGTGTTCATTTAAGTTGCTTTCTCATTGCTTATTTGCATATTTCCATCACCAGTGTGGGCAGTCTAGCATTAAGAATATAAGCCTTCCAAAGACAAAAACATTGCATGCAAGCTTGTACATTGCAGCGACAGCAACAGCAGTGACAGGTCAATGCACGGGTTTTACAGCAGAGACCCGTAAGAATCCTCCACTTCACAGCCTCGGAAACATCGCCATTCAGAAGAGGACACTTAGTGGTAAGAAAGGCTAAAAAGAATACAAGGATAGACAGTGGGGATTTATTTGGTGTGGTTTAATTTACCACATGGGCTTCCCAGGTGGTGCTAGTGGTAAAGAAGCAACCTGGCCTGGAGAATCCCACGGACAGAGGAGCCTGGCAGCTACAGTCCGTAAGGTCACGAGAGTTGGACACAGCTGAAGCAACTTGGCTTGCAGATATGCAATTTACCATATACTCACAATGTGCTGAAGAAAAGACAGACTTTTAAAAATATTTTTTCTTAAACAGAATAAAGTTCTCTTAAATAAAGGCCTTCCTGAGCCCAGTAGAGACTGGTTCAGATTCCCAGTAATGAGGGAGATGGCAAATCTTTGGTTCCACCTTGCACAGGGTTGATCCAATCTTATCGTAGTTTCAAAAATAAACAATGAAAGTAAAATTATTGTAAGATAAATGTGCAGTTGACTCATTTAATATTTATGAAATGCAACCTAATTATTTTAATAATTTTTAAAAGGAAAAAACCTCTCCAAGTTAGCAAGCAACTTGCTCTCTATTCCCAAATCTTTCACCTATAGTTTAAAAAAAAAAAAATCATAATTTGTTGGGACCACAATACCTAGGCAGATGGTAGTAGAGAAATGGAGGATGAGGTGGTAAGTACAGATACAGCTAATTTAACAGGTGAAATAAAAAATTACAGCAAGTGAAAAATGTTTTTTTACTTTTCAAAGCGCAGGTTTATACCAGCTGGTACGATGCCAGTGAGAACCTCCATCGGATACTGGGATAAAGGTCATTGTCAATTACCATTTCCTTCTTTCTCTCTGAGACAGGATATGCCAATTCTTTCTTGGAAAAGTCTTGCTTTAAAGGAAAAATGTTCAAATTCAAGGAAGTTGGTTTCTGTAACTATTAACAGACTTACTTACTTTTAGCCACTCTAAGTGGATTTGAGTCTCAGGGTCTGGAAAATTCTTACCCCTGGCACTATGGGAATTTATGTATGACGTCTGGAAGCACTGCAAGAGACCTTTGAAGGTGGCAGAGAACACACAGTTTGCTAGAAGACTGGAAATTGGAAAATACATTTCAAATTTTCAAAAGGTTACTATTTTAAGCTGGCAGGGGCAGGGGGGAGGGATGGGTAGAATTGACAGCAATGACAGACAAAATTTGGAGCTAATATAGTCCAGGGCTAAGAACACAGCCATCTGTAAGGTTGTGGGAATTCCACAGGGTATATCTGTTAAATGTTTGGAACACAGAAGGCAGTGCATAACATGGTTGCTGCTTTTATCATCACCATCCTTTGAATCATAATATGATGTTAAGTCTTTTTATTCCAATTTTATTGAGATATAATTGACATACAGCACTGTGTAAGTTTAAGGTATGCAATGTAATGATTTGACTTATATACATTATTAAATAATTACCACAATAAGTTTAGTGAACATCCATCCCCTCAGATACAAAATAAAAGAAAAATATATATTTCATTGTGATAAGAACTCAATATTTACTCTTAATTTTCATATATAACACACAGCTGTGTTAATTATATTTATCAGGTTGTATATTCTATGCTTAATCTTATAACTGAAAGTTTGTACCATTAAAAAAAATTTTTTTTAGAGTATAATTGCTTTACAATGTTGTGTTCCTTTCTGCTGTACAACATGAATCAGCTATAAATAGCCCCTCCCTCTTGAGCCTCCCTCCTGATACAAGTTTTAACAGCAAGTCAGATTCTTGAGAAAGCAAACAGCCAATTAGAATATTATAATGGTTAAAATTCTACTCAATTTCGTTATATAATAGTCAAGTAACTAACATTTATTTTACTATTTATTTAAGTAGAAAATTATGAATTGGGTATTACTATCCCCAGGTTATCCTTAGAGAAACTTGAGACACAGTGAGATTAAAACTTGTCCCAGGTCATGGGAACAGTAGGTAGCCAAGCTGAATCCAAAACTCTTAACCCTAATTAAGAAGACCTAGAGCCCACGCTCTGCAACAAGAGAAGCCATCACAATGAGAAGCTCATGCACCACTAGAGTAGCCTCCGCTAGCTGCAATTATTGAAAAGCCATGCGCAGTAACAAAGACCCAGCACAGCCAAAAATAAATGGATAAATAAGTTACTAAATTTAAAAAAACAATGAAAACGACTGCCTCTTAAACAGTTAAGTAGTTCAACCAAAAAAAAAAAAAAAAAAAAGCCAGAGGAACTTCTGGAGTCATCCAAGGGGGTTATGGAAGACAATGGGGGAAACACGGACCTAGCGCTATGTACACAGTCGTGTGCCACCCCTAGGGACACATCTTTCTTGAACTTTTGCAGTGTGCAGTCAGGACCTGGCAATGACTCTGATGGCTATATCTTTGAATAAGGCACCTTTTATGCGCCTCAGTTCTGTTTCCTTTAAAAAATAATGATGCTTACCTCTCAAGGTTTTCGTTATTGCTTTGCTGTGAGAATCAAAAGCGACAGCACATGCGGATGCACTTCTTCCATGGAAAATCATTATATTGTTATTGACAGGGTGGGTGCGTGCGTGCTTCAGTCATGTTGGACTCTGTGACCCTATGGACTATAGCCTGCCAGGCTCCTCTGTTCATGGGATTTCCCAGACAAGAATACTGGAGTGGGTTGCCATGCCCTCCTGCAGGGGATCTACCTGACCCAGGAACTGTATCCACGTCTCCTGCGGCTCCTGCACTACAGGAAGATTCTTTACCGCTCGGCCACCGGGGAAGCCCTATTGACACGGTGACTGGTAACAAAGGGAACTACGAATTCCAGCATAACACCAAGAAATGATATGAGTAATGAAAAATGATTCAGTTAAGCTAAGTGGGTTATAAATATTGGGGAATACTGACTCACTATCAAACACTTAGATTAATATTATGTGTTTATGAGTAAGGGGAAAGTGAAAGTGAAATCGCTCAGTTGTGCCCGACTCTTAGCGACCCCATGGACTGCAGCCTACCAGGCTCCTCTGTCTGTGGGATTTTCCAGGCAAGAGTACTGGAGTGGGTTGTCATTGCCTTCTCCAAATGAGTAAGGGGAAGGGGTGGCACTGGGAGGATCAAAGTAAGAAATCAAATACTTCCTTCTGGCTTCATTTGCGTGGACTTGTAATTCTCAGACAAAAGGAAATAATATTAATTTAAATGATTTGACAATGAGTCAAGATTCCACAGTATTTATAACCCACTTAATACTGTGAAAGAGTTCCAGTATTTTTGCATGTAATAAAATGTAGTACAATATTATTTCATGTATTTTGATAATAACAGGACAAATTACATGTCCCATGCCCTCCCATTAATCTCCCAAACACTTTTTTGGAATGAAATATAAAATTTCTCATTTAAAAATTTTAAATGCTTTTAAGTTTAATACAACACATTAGGATTTAACTCAGCTATGATCTCTGTGTGCTGATAACAGAATAACTTTCTCAACTGATTAGGAAGTTACCCCTCTTATCAAACACAGGGATCCCACTGGAGGATTTAGGCTGCATCCCGAGAAACTCTCACGAGAGAAAAGACAAACATCCACCAGCGAGCTTTTCAATTCGAGTAGATGAAACTGACTCATTAGAAAAGACCCTGATGCTGGGAAAGATGGAGGGCAGGAGAAGGGGGCGACAGAGGGTGAGATGGTTGCATCAGCAAGTCAATGGATATGAGTTTGAGCAAACTCCAGGAGATGGTGAAGGACAGGGAAGCCTGGTGTGCTGCCGTCCATGGGGTCGCTAGGAGTCAGACACGACTCCTTGGGACTGAACAGCAACAGGTGAAACAGATGGACAGGAGCATAACTCCAAGGTTCTCGAGAGGTAAGCACTCCATCATTTAAGTAATGCTATCCTCTCTATGTTCTTGAACACATCCACAACAACTAAAACAGAGGCTTGAAATAAAACCAAATCAAACAAGTAATTGTAAACAATGTGGTCCCCTGGAAAACTGGACAGAGCTCTGCCTTCAGAGTCAGAAAGACGTAGGCTTCAGTCCAAACTCTGCCCCTTAACTACTTACTCCCCTGGGCTATACACTATGTCTTTGTACTAACACCAATATCGTCAAAATCACTGCAGATGGTGACTGCAGCCATGAAATTAAAAGACGCTTACTCCTTGGAAGAAAATTTATGACCAACATAGACAGCATATTAAAAAGCAGAGACATTATTTTGTCCACAAAGGTCCGTCTAGTCAAGGCTATGGTTTTTCCAGTAGTCATGTATGGATGTGAGAGTTGGACTGTAAAGAAAGCCAAGTGCCGAAGAATTGATGCTTTTGAACTGTGGTGTTGGAGAAGACTCTTGAGAGTCCCTTGGACTGCAAGGAGATCCAACCAGTCCATCCTAAAGGAGATCAGTCCTGGGTGTTCATTGGAAGGAATGATGTTGAAGCTGAAACTCTTGGCCAAACAATACTTTGGCCACCTGATACGAAGAGCTGACTCATTTGAAAAGACCCTGATGCTGGAAAGATTGAGGGCAGGAGGAGAAGGGACGACAGAGGATGAGATGGTTGGATGGCATCACCAACTCAATGGACATGGGTTTGGGTGGACTCCAGGAGCTGGTGATGGACAGGGAGGCCTGTCGTGCTGCGGTTCATGGGGTCGCAAAGAGTTGGACACGACTGAGCGACTGAACTGAACTCCTGGAGATGCTAATATCAGTTTTGCACACAAGCTTGCCTATGTAAACTTAGCTGTTTTCTAGCAGAGCTTTGGTATATTAATCCAAGGATAGCCCTACTTAACACATCATAACTTACTTATCTGCCAAAGCTCTGTGTCTCCACACCAGGCATGCATAGTCTCCTTAAGGGTTGACTCAGACAACAGAGACCATCACGGGGAGCATCTCTCCCAGTCACTGTGCCACCACAGGCAGAGAGGGAGGAGCCCTTCATCTGTGAGGTGTCTCTGGACATTCCCCAACAGTCAGTGAGCTCAAGGCTTGACAGTCCCAGGTTGCAGGTGGCTACTGTCCAGAAACAGGGTATGGTCAGCCTTGTGACCATAGCATATAAACATGGAATCTAAACCATGATAAGATAAGGCCTGAGTCCCCCAGATAAGGCCTCTCCCTTGCCCAGCCTCATAGCCTCAAGTGTCTCTCTGGGTTAACTTCAACCTCTGGCAGGACAGAGACAGAGGTAGAGGAAAGAGAAAGAGGCAGAGAAAAGAGGAAGGAAAAGAGACAGGATGGCTCACCATCTTTGTCCAGTGATACCTGCAGCTTGTACCCAGCTCTCTCACACTCATGCAGTAACCTCACGCTGTGTTGCATCTCTGTGCTCACATGTCTGGCCCATCTCTCCCCCCGGAGCCCTGGGATCCCACCCTAGCCTGCATCGCAGCATGAGGACCAGTGCTGACCCAGCACGAACAGGAAGCTGTGTGGCTGAATTGCACATCTAGATCATTTCTAATCAAATGCTGCACAGATAAAACAGTCCCTTCTCCAGCTGAGAGGGCCACACTCCCAGAATCACGAGGAAAGGATGATCAACAAAAGAAACCTTTTCAGAAATCAGAGATACTTCATGCAAAGATCAGCAGCAGCCACTAGACCTGCGGTTCCCCAGGCCAATCTAAACAGCATCCACGTTTTCATTTTCCAGCATCAAGTCAGCTCCTTTGGAAGGATGCCCAGCCTTAAAAGAATGTTTCACAACTCACAGTAGATCTTTGTAGCCATCTTTGCATGATGCTACAGAGGCCTCTAACTCTAACCTCTGTATTTTGTTTAAAAAATAAGTTTAATGCCCAGGAATTGTTTTTCTCCAAAGCACCAGATATGATTCTAATGAGCAGCCACGTTTAAAAACAACTGGATCATGTCA
>NW_011494898.1:5623278-5623522 GCF_000754665.1 Bison bison bison
AATTTAAAAAAAAATAAAAATAAAACAACTGGATTACATGATGATCTTTTATCAAGTTTGTTTCCCTTTTTCTATTTCATAAGTAATGCTCCCAATTCATTTAGTTTATGTTTCCCAGTTTCTCTATCTCTTTTATCATTGTTCTTTATCAAGTATAATAGAAAAGCTTTGTCAGTTCAGTTCAGTCGCTCAGTCGTGTCCGACTCTTTGCGACCCCATGAATTGCAGCACACCAGGCCTCCCT
>NW_011494898.1:5624155-5627762 GCF_000754665.1 Bison bison bison
GCATATCTGAGGTTTTTGATATTTCTCCTGGCAATCTTGATTCCAGCTTGTGCTTCTTCCAGCCCAGCGTTTCTCATGATGTACTCTGCATAGAAGTTAAATAAGCAGGATGACAATATACAGCCTTGACATACTCCTTTTCCTATTTGGAACCTATTTGGAAAAGCTTTGTACACATATATAAATAAATAGTATGTATAATATAATATATATTTTAGAAAAGTTATACATTTTTGCTTAGCTAAAAAATTTATGACATTTTGGTTCTACTTGCTAGATTTCTAATCTATAGTCACTCAAAACTTTGATATAGTTCCATCTATTCTGGCATCTAGTATTACTGAAATAATTTCTTGATTTTAATTAAGCTGTGAGATCCATGAGGCCATGAAGTCTACTCATTTTTGTTTTACAGTTAGAGCTCTAACTTTTAGCATTGTGTCCAAACCAAAAAGACACTGAAATATATATTAAATAAATGTATGAATGAAGAAAATAAGTTTAAAAAATATACCTCAAAGGAAAAATAATGGGGAAGAGAGGAGGGAAATCAGCTTGGAGAATTTTTTTTTTTTAAATATATGTATATAAGAAGAAAACATATCACATCACCTTCTTTAGTGCAAACTTTACTTCTGTGACATTGGTGCCCATGTCCAGCTTCCACCTCTGCCAGATCCACCTTTCACAGCCCTTCATAGCGAGACATGGCAGCAAAGATCCTGGCCCCTAACCTGTCTCCATATGCCACCCGGAACACCTTAAACCCATTCTCCTCAAGCCAAGATCCTACCATCCCTGTACCATGGATATGCTAGGCAGGCCTGGGAGCAAGATCATTGTGGGGAGGGTTTCACAGCAGGAAGAGCCTGAGAAAATCACTTAATTCATCCTCTTAATGTACTCAACACAAAACCAGAAACAAACACACCTAATCCCCAGAAAAATGAGGTGAGGCCCACAATTAGGCCAGATTGGAGCTGAAACAAAGTCTGAACCTTGATGCCAGTGCTCTTTCCACTAAGCCACAAACCTCTTAAATGTTTACCCAAATGTGATACCTAGCTGCCCTTCAAAACTGCCCGCAACTTCAGTATAACTTTCAACACTTCAACTGAAGCTATACACATACGTACTGGGGCTTCCCTGGTGGCTCAGTAGTAAAGAATCCACCTGCCAATGCAGAAGATGGGTCACTGCTCCTAACTTAGCAATGTACGTGTATGCTAAGTTGCTTCAGTCGTGTCCAACTCTTTGCGACCCTATGGACTATAGCCCACCAGGCTCCACTGTCCATTGGATTCTCTAGGCAAGAATACTGGAGTGTGTTGCTATTTTCTTCTCCAGGGGATCTTCCTGACCCTGGGATTGAACTTCTGTCTCTTATGTCTCCTGGGAGGCCTATATATATATATATATATATATGCATATATATATACATAATCTCTCTCTATATATGTATGTATATATTGGGGCTTCCCTGGTGGCTCAGAGGTAAAAGAATCCACCTGCCAATGAAGAAGACACAGATTTGATCCCTGGGTTCGGAAGATCCCCTGGAGAAGGAAATGGCAGCCCACTCCAGTATTCTTGCTTGGAAATCCCATGGACAGAGGAGCCTGGCAGGCTGTAGCCCCTGGGGTCTCAAAAGAGTCAGACATGACTTAGTGACTAAACAACAAACAACAATATATATATACACACACATGCATATATTTTATGTATATATCATATATATATACACATATATATTATATATTACAATTTTTCTTTAATTCCCCTGTGGTTATTCTTTTTTTTCTTTAAAGCAACATAGTCTTTTTTTCCCCTAAATGATGTCTTATGCAGGACCAAATTATAGAAAAATATAAAAAAGTGATGGAATAAGACAGGAGATGAGAAGAGGTCCACAGTGGGTCTGGCACACAGTAGGCACTCAGTAAGGCAGTGGTTCTTCAAGAGTCTGACCCACCTCGGCCAGTCCTGGGAGTGAGGAACAGCAGGAAATTTCTGGTCAAGTCTGGTGCTCTGACACCTCCCTCCTGCCACTAGGCAGAGGAGCCTTTCAGGAGGGCAATAGCCCAGTTTAGGAGGCTTCTTCAGAGAAGCCAGCTAGAAAGCCTGTGTTGACTGGACATTTATGCCTACTATCTTATGACAGGAAATCAAGCTTTCTCAGGGCAGTTCCAGAAAAACTCATCCTGAGTCCAGAGGTGCTGTTTTAATACCAAAACCTTAATTTTTATTTTCTTATGTAAGCACAGTGGGTAGACTTGCCAATAATGTTAAAAACAGAAGACAACCCACCCACCCCCCTAAAAAAGATCAAAAGAAAAAAAAAATCTTGTAGTTTCTAAACCAACTTGCATGGAAAGAGCTAATCCACAAAAGGGTGATGGGTGTAAATTTTTTCATTCATTTAGGGGAGTGGTTTTTGTTTTTCCTGTTTTATTCTTTGGGTCGGTTTATTTATTTTTCCCACACTATTCTTTAATGACAAATGAGGGTGACACTACTTTTCTCAAAAACAATGAAACAAGGTTGGTGGGAGGCCCTTTAAAATCTCCCAAGGCTGGGGAATTTTCGTCCGGAGAAGTGTGCTGCTCAAGGAAACTGGTGGAAAACAACAGCCTTGTGCCAAACGCCTGTGGTGAGAGCTCGCTTTATTTTTGGTCCAAGCACGGAGGCCAAGAAGCCACATTCACTGACTTCTTTTTCATTTAAGATTCTACATTCATCAATATGTCTTGTTGAGAAAGCCTCCATTAGAGATTTCCTCTATTTGTTCGAAGAAAAAAGAGGAAAAACAGAAACACAGTCACCACTCCTAGGAAAAGAGCAACCACCTACCACTCAGGAGACCAAAGCAGGTGTTTAATACTATCTGAACTGCATTTTATTTTCTTTAAACTACATTTTATTCTTAAGAAGAAAAAAAAGCCAAAAGCAACTACGTGAGTTTAAACAGTTTAAATGACTCAAATTCCTTTTGGAAGAAAATGATATAGGAATCTATAAAAACTCCAATAAGCATAACCACAAACATTTCTCCCACCAATTGTCAGTCAATTAAAAAAAACAAAACAAAACAAAAGCTTTAATATAGCTGACAATTGAAAAACAAAGTTCCATAGAAAGAAGACTGGCCCATTAAAAAAGGAAACACATTTAACAGCCACCTCGGCATATCTTAAACGCAGATTTTTACATAACTGATCAAGACAGAAACCGTTTGCAAATATTTATATTTGAAATCACAAGATGGCTGGCCCCACATCCTAGAAGTTGAGGGTGATTATGCAATGAGCTGGGCCTTATTTCCTCTCCTTTAATTTGGCCTAACCCAGAGTGGTTTCTAGAAAAAGACAAAACCTGACAGAGCAGGGCAAGGATGGCCAAGGAGTCCTAATTTATTTCCGTTTGAAAGGTCACTGCACTCAGGTTCTCATTTCTGCAGGGAGTGCAATCCACATGGCTGGGCTCACTGTCCGGATTCAAGCACATGTTTTTCTCATCTAGCAGAATCATCTTGTGAAATGTGAGCCCAACCTGCACAGGCCCCTGGGTGAGAGCCGATGGGGGAGGGGGTGGGGAGGGGGGGTTGTGG
>NW_011494898.1:5627862-5641724 GCF_000754665.1 Bison bison bison
CAGGCTCACACCAGGGCCCAGACAGCAAGGAGGCCTGGCCTTGGCCCTGGAGATGCCCAGTTCAAGAAGTTTTCCAAGCTGGCATCACAAGCAGAGACGGAGCAGCTGCCCTGAGAGCTAGCACGCTAAACTGATCTACATTCAAGAAGGGCCTCGGGGCTCTTGGGGGCCACGCAGGGACCTGAAAGTGGAAAGTCGGGACAGAGCATGGGGAATTCCAGTCCCTCCTCCACCCAAGGAGCTAGCCACAAACAGGAACCCCATCAATATGTTCCCTCAGCACCATCAGGGGTCGCGCACTCTCCCCAGCTCTGCAGCCCTGTCCACCTTGCTCACAGGAGGAAGGGATCTTGGTGTGCGTTTTCCCTTAGGAAGGGACCTAAGCTGCAGGGAGAGCCTAAGCTTTCCGCTGGGGCACCCGACCTGAGGGTAGCCATATACTTGGAACACTCTTGCTTCGTCTTTATAATAATCCAGGTTTAGGAAGTACTTATGGATAATTTTATAAAACCACCAAAAGTGTGTGGGAAGGAGATAAAGCAATTCTCATTTCCTCCAACCCTATCCAAGTAAACAAGAGGGTACTTTTAAGTAAAGATTCTTTCTAATGAAGAAATAAACCTACACCTCATCCTTCCTCTACCAGAAACTCCTGAGGACAGAGGATTTAGAAGTGATTCAAGTGGTGTTTCCTAGTTCTCATCTGCCCAATCTACCCTCCCCATGAATTGCTTTTTCATCTCTCTCACCAAAGCTGGCTGCAAAAAGCTCACTCAAGCCAGCAAACAAGTAAAGGCAATAACACTTCTCAGTGGCACAACCCACATCAGCATACCCTAGATTAGTAGCCACAATGACGGAATGGCTCGTACCTGCTGGTTAGAAACTTCCTGTCATTTCTGTTGCAAGATGCACAGCTACTTCCGGTTCTGGGACATTTTGGAGGGGCGAGAACAAGAAGACAGGAGGGGAAGAGAGCCTCCTGAAAAAATCTGGCAAAGGCTCTTTGAGGATTTACAACCTCTTCCTCTCAGGTAATAGCAAATAGTCCTATCAAGATGAACTTTGAAAGCTGCAGTAACACTTTTGAAAAGAAATCTTATAGTTATACTTGAAACTTGATTTTATTTACTTATACTTGTTTTGGCCGTTGCGGTGCAGCTTGCAGGATCTCAGGTCCCTGACCAAGAATTGAACCGGAGCCACGGCAGTGAAAGCCCAGAATCCTAACCACTAGGCCACCAGGGAACTCCCTTTCTTGAACTTGTTAAATATGCACACCTTTTCCTTTAGCTAGGGGGTTCCCTCGTGGTTCAGACGGTAAAAACATCTGCCTGCCAGGAGGCAGGAGACCCAGGTTCGATCCCTGGGTCAAGAAGATCCCTTGGAGAAGGGAATGGTTATGCACTTCAGTATTCTTTTCTGGAGAATCCCCATGGACAGAGGATCCTGGTGGGCTACAGTCCATGGGGTTGCAAAGAGTTGGACACAACTCAGCGACTAAAGCTTTCCTTCAGCAAATCCACCTTTAATAATCTATCAAAAGACAACTCTACAGGGCTATAGTGATAGGCAGACCTCTAAGATGGCCTTCAATGATCTCAGTCTCCTGCTCTCCTCCAGGGGATCTTCCTGACCCAGGGATCAAACCCGTGTCTCCTGCTCCTGCATTGGCAGGCAGCTTCTTTACCGCTAGTGCTACCTGGGAAGCCCTCAGGTATCCATGGCACTTGAGTAATCCTCTCTGCCTGAGTGAGGGACCTAGTGATTGACTTCTAGTGAATAGAATACAGCAAAAGGGATGGGGTGCATTTCTGAGATTTTAAAGACTGTGATTTTTGTCGTGCTTACAAATTCTTCCACTCTCTCATCTGTCCATTTTGATGAAGTCAGCTGCCATGCTGTGAGTTCTCCCTCTGAGAGTCAATAGCCGGTGAGGAATGAAGGCCCTCGGGCCAAGAGTCCATCAGCAACTGAATCCAGCCCATAACCACTGAGTCAACTCAGAAGCAGATTCCTCCACCCCGTATCCCCAGCCTGCACCTTGGCTTCAGCCTGGAGAGAGATCTTGAACCGGAGAATTCAGCTAGGCTGTGCTCTGACTCCTGACCCAGAGATACTGAGACATATTACATGTTGTTGTGTTTAAGCCACTAAGTTTTGGGATGTCTTGTTATGTGGCAAGGGATAAAGAATATCATTTTTAAGCATCATGGTTTACAATCACACCAAAAAAAAAAAAAAAAATGGAAATAACCCAAAAGTCCATCCTGAGGGAGCTAGTTCAATCAAGAATGACACATCCAGACAAGAAATACTGGGCAGCCCTTAAAATATAATGAGGCAATATATCTGTATTGAAATGGAAAGAAGCCCACAAAAATGAAAAAGCAAGTTGCAAAACCATGTGAGACTTCTAAAACACAGCAGAGGTCTACAATAGATTTTCGTTTCTGTAATCTCCAGATAAGCACCTCACACAGTGTTCCCATCTCAGAAAATAACAACTGTGGTTATCTAGTTGCTATAGGCAAACAGACAAACAAAAAAGACAGAAAAGAGAGATCATTCTTGACTCTCCTCTTTTCCTCTAACTGCTCACCTAATCCATCAGTAAATTATACAGTGTACCTTCAAATCACCACATCCCCCACTTCTCACCACCTCCACAGTGACTACTCCCAGCCAAGCCACCATCCCCTCTTTCCTGGGGAGTTATAATGGACCTAATTTGTTACCCTGCTTCCAATTCTGTTCTTCTGCAATGTATTTCCAGACCATAGCCAGAGTGGTGCTTAAAGAATACGGGGACTTCCCTAGTGGGTCCAGTGGTTAAGAATCTGCCTTCCAATGCAGGGGACACAGGTTTGAGCCCTGGTCAGGGAACTAAGACCCACATGCCACAGGGCACCTAAACCTGCACACTGCAATGACTGAGCCCAGGCACTCTAGAGCCCGCGTTCCACAACTAGAGAAGCCTGCACGCTGCAAATAGAAAAGCTCCCGCATGCTGCAACCAGAGAAAGCCCATGTGCCACAACAAAGACCCATAAGCGACTGGGAGTCATGGATACTGTGCTCTGAAATCCATCCCTGCATGTGTGATAAAGTCGCGCCCTCCATAAGCTACTCCAGGTTAGTGACCGGGTGGGGCAAGATGACCAAGACAAGCCTATTCCTGGGAGATGAAAAATTCACCTAACAGGGGCCTTTGGCTCAAAGGCTTTTCAACAACTTTGCCAAACTCTCTTAGAGCAGCGTAGAACTCCAGGATGCTTCCCCTCAGCCTCTGCCCTCCCCTCTCTTCACTCAAGTCACAGTCTGACAGCTCTCCCAGGCTCCGACCAGCTCCCTCCCTGTTTCCCTTCCTAGTCAGAGCAGAGCACTCAGAAAGGCCCTGCACTTGACTGAAGGCTTTGCTGTACCTGACTTGAATATGTCATTTCTGCTAAAGGAGACCCACACCTGCACTTTGCACTGGACGCTTGTCTTGTTCACAGGCGTTGCCGTCATAAATCTCTTGTGTGGCTAGTCCTGCCTTGGTGTCTGCTCCTTGGAGGACCCAGACTGACACCCCAGGCGTCAGCATGGCTCTGCATCACTTCACGTGAACCTCGGCTCAAACATCACCTCCTCACAGAGGCTTCCTTTGCTGTCCTAAATATAGCACACCCTACCAACCCAGTCTCTCTCTCTCATTAGCCTGCTTTGACTTTCCTCATAGCTCCCCCTGACACTACACTTTTATTTATTCTTTGTTTTGTCTTCCTCTTGAGAATGTAAACTGTACAAAGACCTTGTTTTGTTTAGTATTGTACCCCAGCACCAGGGGAAGAAGAGGGAGGGACATATTGAGAGAGTAGCATCGAAACATATACATTATCTTATGTAAAACAGATAGCTAATGGGAAGTTATTATATAGCACAGGGAGGTCAACCCAGTACTCTGTGACAAGCTAGAGGGGTGGGATGGGGTAGGTAGTGGGAGGAAGGTTCAAGGAGGAGGGGACATATGGCCAATTCACGTTGTTGTACAGCAGAAACCAACACAACATTGTAAAGCGATTATCCTCTAATTTAAAAAAGAAAAAAAAAGGCCCATAATACGTAGCCAATAAAAAGTTTATAAAGAAATTAATATATTTTAAAACATCATATAAAAATCACCTAGATCATCTTTCAGTTCCAAACAAACATAAAATATAACCTAATATGATCATCGGAGAAGGCAATGGCACCCCACTCCAGTACTCTTGCCTGGAAAATCCCATGAACGGAGGAGCCTGGTGGGCTGTAGTCCATAGGGTCGCGAAGAATCGGACACGACTGAGCAACTTCACTTTCACTTTTCACTTTCATGAATTGGAGAAGGAAATGGCAACCCATTCCAGTGTTCTTGCCTGGAGAATCCCAGGGACAGGGAGCCTGGTGAGCTGCCATCTATGGGGCCGCACAGAGTCGGACATGACTGAAGCAATTTAGCAGCAGCAGCAGCAGCAATGTGATCATCTTGAGAATATACCTCACAGACCTATAAAATATAACTTTTTAAAAACACAGGCCACAAATGAAGAGAGAAAGCCCAAAGCAGGAGGCATGAGAGCAAATGCTGCAAAACTAGCTGAATCTGGATTCAGTTGCATGGGGGCCTAGGACTGGGATGTTAATGTTCAGGTGAGGAGAGGTGATGTAGCCTAGACCCAGGCAAGGTAGGGGACTGGAACCAACATAACTACATACAGTCAAAATTCTTGAAAACCTCCCTCCACATGAGTGTAGGACTAGACAAACTACTACCACTCCCTAGTCACTCAGAGTATATTCTATCCTAGTCTCAAGGTGAAAAAATTGTATATATTTCATGAAAAAATAAAACATCAAGCCTGTGACCTGTACAAGTGTGTGACCCAGATTTACACTGTTTAAATTGTGCAAGAATCCAGAGCTGATAAATTACCAAAAAAATATAGTCAGGACCAAAATGCCCCGGAGAAATATTTTCATAGCCCAGACTCATATAAGGCTCTCTCAGAATAAACAAGTCCTGATGAATAAACCAGACAAAGAAACAAACCAGTCAGAGAGGCCACGTGCATAGGAAGCAGAAGCATTAGCACCTCGAGAACTGATGGTAATAGAATAATCTGATGGGCCACAAGCAAGAGTAGCCCCTTGCTCACCACAACTAGAGAAAGTCTGCCCAAAGCAATGAAGACCCAGCACAGCAAAAAATTTAAAAAAAAAAAGAATAATCTGATGGAACTATAAACTAAGTATGTTTAAAGGTATTTTTAATGTAAAAGAAGGAATAAAAACTATAATAAAAGAACAAGCCTCTATGAAAAAAGAAATGACAGCTTTGGAAAGAAAAAAAGAACTAAGTAGAAATTTTAAAGTGAAAAATACAGTGTTACATTAAATAATAGATATAGCTAAAAAGAGAATCCGTATCATGGAAGATGGAAAGAAAATACTCATAATATAGTCAAGAAAGAAAAACAGAAATAGAAAAATGTAAAAGAGAGGTTACAAGACATGGAGAGTGTGTTGACAAAATAAAATATACTTTTAATTGGAGTTCCAGGAGAAAGATGTAGAAGAGGAAACATTAAAAAGACAATTACTGAGAATTTGACAGAATAAAATGCTACCTGTGATGTTTATTTCAATCATCACAAGTTCCAAGCAGGATTCAAAAGAACCACACACACCCCAGGGCCAAAGAGAAAATCATGAAGCAATCAGATACAAAAAAAGAGGTTACCAACCAAATAATGGCAATTAGATCAGGACCAGAATTTTCATTAATGACACAGAAGCAAGAAGATAATGGAATAACATACTCAAGTGGTAAAAAAAATAAATGTGTCAAACTAATATTCTCTATCTAACTAAATTATTGCTCAGAAATGTGGGTGAGGGCTTCCCTGGTGGCTCAGTGGTAAAGAATCTATCAATGCAGAAGACATGAGTTCAAACGTGATCTGAGAAGATCCCACATGCTGTGGAGCAACTAAGCCCATGTACCACAACTACTGAGCCCGTGCTCTAGAGCCCAGGAGCTGCAACCACTGAGCCCACGCACCCTGGAGCCTGTGCTACACAACAAGAGGAGTCACCACAATGAGCAGCCCACAGACTGCAACTAGAGGAGCCCTCACTCTGCACAGCTCGAGAGAAGTCCACGCAGCAAAGACCCAGCACACTCAAAGATAAATACAGTTATTTAAAAATGGGAGTAAAATATAGACATATCTATACAAAGAAAAGAATTCCCAATTCAAGGCTCCCTGAAAGAAAATAGTAAATAACAATAATATATTTCAATTTAAAGTAAATTAAACATAGAAAAAAGTAAGATAAACAATGATGAGCAAAGACGATAATAGAGATGATAGTCAGTTTGTAAATAACCATGCTGTTTAAGTTTTTTTTAAGATTAATGGAGGGGAGACATTATAAATGACTTGGAACTAAAATATTGGATAGCAATAATATGGAAGTATGATTATCTTAAAGTATTTTAATGTCCTTGTGTTGTTTGGTAGAATATCTATTTTGAAGAATTTCTAAAGAGATTTTAGGGGCTTCCCTCGTGGTCCAGTGGTTAAGAATCTGCCTTGCAATGCAGAGGACACTGGTTCTATCCCTGGTTTAGGAAGATCCCACATACTTTAGGGCAACTAAGCCTGTGCACCACAACTACTGAACCCACATACAGCAACCACTGAAGCCCGTGAAGCCTAAAGCCCAAGCTCCGCAATGAGAGAAGCCACCACAACGAAAGGCCCACACACCACAACCAGAGAAGCCCGCACACCGCAACCAGGAGTAGCCTCCACTCTCTGCAATTACAGAAAGCCTGCACACAGCAACGAGGACCCAGTGCAATAAACAAACTTTTTAAAAAAGTTTTTTAAAGCTAAGCATGCACAGTATAATTTTAATTATAACTTTAAGGGAAATACGAGTGGAGATGGGAAGAAGAAATGTAATGTATACTTTCCAAAGTAAAAGCAGGGAGGAGAAGGAAAAAAGAACACTCAGATGAGAGGTGAAAAGATAAATAAAATCAGAAAAAAAAAAAAAATTACCATGGGCAGATATTCATTAAAGGAAATTTAAAGACTATAGTTCAAGTCAAGGAAATTGACAGAGATGTAAGACATCTAAAAGGACCTAGAAGAAGGAATTGAGAGGATACAAGAAGATAAAAGATATAAGATCCCAAACTATAAGAAAGAATGAAGAAGACAGAAAATGGTGAATATTTTCTGAAAATGATAAATCAGTACAAGCATTGACTCTACAGAAGCATAAAAGAAGTAATGCTTTATGAGATTCTAAAAGAAAAGAAATATATAGACTTAAAATACATAAAACCACTAACATACAAGCGGGGGCAGGGCAGAAAAGGGAGGATGTTGTTCAGAATAAAGCTATTGATCACTTTAGAATTCGGTGAGTTAAAGTCACAATTACTAGGTTAACCACTAAAGTTTTTAAAGTATAAAAAACTGATAGTTAACCATGATCAGTTTTTTAGACTGATAAAAACCAGTATAATTTTCAGAGTGGTACAGGAAGAAAAAAGTGGAGTGAGACAACAAACTCAATCAACCCAAAAGAAGACAAGAAAGGAGAGAAGAAACCGATCTTGTGGGACAAACAGAGAGCACCAAAGACTCGGGCAGACAGGAATTAAAATATATCAGTAATGATAACAAATGTAAGTCCACTTAATTTTCCACTTAAAATATGGTAACAAATTTAAACACCTTCTGGGGCCGGTAAAGTCATACACATGAGTAAACAGCAGATATAGGAAAACAACAGCTCAAATGAAAGGATAACTGATCCTTCTACAGAGTAGGAGAGACAATAGAGCATAGTGGGGCCTGGGGCAAACTGGTGAGAGAATACCCATCCAAAGAAGGCAGTGCTCATGGACTTCTGCCATGGGAATACTGTCCAGGGTCCTGTGTATCAACTTGCAAACAAAACTGGGATTTCTGAGTTTTATGAGGAATCTGAGTTTTAAACATAGGCTACCACTTTTCTAAAAAAAAAAAAAATCACTGGGAAAAAAATCTCCTATCAACTCCATGGATGGAAGAAAGGAGACAAAAATGAAACATGCAAGCAAAGAAAAAGCATGATAAATAAAATGCAGAGGGAAAAAACCCCATAAAACAAAAGGAAAAAAGAGCCACCTCTGGGAGACCTTGCAGCACAAATGGAAGTGACGGCTTCTACTAAACACCCACTGTGATCCACACCCTGTAATTTCCACCCTGTTCAACCTTATCATTTGGCTGAAGAGACCTAACATTAAAGGATGAGAAAAACACTGAATAATCCAAACATAAAGTACATGGAGCACCAGTGGTCACTGAAAACTCCAAATGATGTCTGGTGCTTATTCCATCAGTTCTGCTTACACTAAGTCTCCTGTGGGGCTTACTGGGTACCTGCACTCATCTACCTGTTAATAAAAACAGTGATGTTAAAAAACCCTTGAGCTCCTACCCAGAAGCCCACTCCTGCGACTTCCCTGGTGGTCCAGTGATTAGTACTCCACACTTCCATTACGGGGCATGGGTTCCATCCCTGGTTGGGGAGCTAAGATCCGGCAGGCAGCCTGGCATGGGGGTGGGGTGGGGAGAAGTCCCTTTCCAACGGACCTCAAGGAAAACTTTTCCTGGTCGAGTCAAGCCAGCCTCTCATCTCACTCTCCTTCTAGCCTTGCTGACTCCTTCCATGACAAAAAGGTCCTTTTCTGCCTGACCTTTCAAAAACTTGCAGATCTTACAAATGGAGCACACTCCATAATGCTCTCCCCTCCCAATAGTGCAATAAGCCCCTTTCCTGAAGTGCAATAATCCTTTTGAATAAAGTCTCTCCTTACCAAAAAAAAAAAAAACATGCCTGAAAGGATAGAGGGGAGGAAGCTGAGAAAAGAAGAATTAAGGATGTTCACCCTATGTGACTCTCAGTCTGTCAACTGAGCCAGTTCCTGGAATGTCACTTCTTCCTCATGACCTGTGCAGTAAGGTCCCAAGTGTTCAGCATGGCTTCCATGGCGGTCAGACTTGGCTCATTGCAGCCCCTGCCTCCACACCTCTGCCCAGGCTACTGCCCCTGCCAGGATGCCCGTAGTCTCCTCTTCCACACTTGAAACCAAGCCAACCCCCAAGTGAAATATTCTCTAAAGGCTGCTTAAGGTGCCTGATGAAATCCCTGTAGGAGGAATGCACTTCATGGCTATTTTAAAGCTTAGTTGGGATCCCCTGGAGGAGGGCATGGCAACCCACTCCAGTAGTCTTGCCTGGAGAATCCCATGGACAGAGGAGCCTGGTGGGCTATGGTTCACAGGGTCACAAAGAGGTGGACATGACTGAAGCGACTTAGCACGCAAGCACGGGCTCTGCAAAAATATGTGTAATGACACAAACATAATTGTGTTCATCATCATTCCAGAAGACATAAGAGTAAATGGATTGGCTTGATGGGGCTGCTCTTGGCAAGGGATGAGCCATGGTTGGGACTGGATTCTATTCCTAAAGGTTCTTGCTTGTAGACACGCCTCCTGCCAAAGCTGTCTCATCCACTGGAAAGCAGAGCTACAATGCCTATTGTAGCTAAATACTCTAAGACTTACATTTCTGTACCTAAATACTCTAAGGTTTAAAATTAACAAATGTATAAGTAAATGTTTATAAATATATAATGCTGACTTGATAACTTTCAAATCTTATATTCAAAGATGTGCTCACTCAGTCATATCCAACTGTTTGCAACGCCATGGATTACAGCCCACCAGGCTCCTCTGTCCATTGAATTTTCCAGGCAAGAATACTGAAGCAGGTTGCCATTTCCTCCTCCAGGGGATCTTTGGCAGGCGGATTCTTTACCAACGAACCACCCAGGAAGCCCAATATTCAAAGATACTTTACTCTATATGGTAAATTATTAATACATTGTCTCACTTTTTAAAAACAGGTGAATGAATAACTCCTGGGAAATCAGAGCAATCATGAATTGAATGAGCTACTTATAGTCAACCTCAAAAGCGAAATTATAAGAATGCTTTTCATTTCTTGCAGCAGAAACTACATTTAACGGTGTGGGCACACGTTGACATGCTTGGCATGTATGTGGGCAGAAGAGGACCGAGGGCCTTGGAAAGTCACGAAGGCCTCATCCCATGCACAGCAGGAGGTGGGGGGCAGGAGGGGCAGGACACAGGGCTGGTGGGACATGAAGAGGTGCTGGGGGCATGGCAGAGGGCCGGTTATGGCTGAAGTGGTCCCTGCTCTGACCGCCACCTCTCATAAAATCATTAATAAAACTAGAGGCCCAGGAAAATGCTGATTTCCACTGGATTTGTTGTAGAAATGGAACAAGGACAAGACTCAGAGTCCAAGTTGGATTTTGAATAAAAGTGAGGAGGCTGCATGATTCAGCAGCAGGGACAGAGAAGGAGAAGGGGGCCGGAGAAGGCGTGAGGGGTGCAGAGGAGAAGGGGGCCGGAGCAGGGGCCATGTTGAACTCACAGTGTCAGGAACTGGGTTTCAGGTCAAGTTTTCCCTAAGCCTTTGTGGGGCAGAAGAGCCCTCAATGAGACTTGATACCTGCATTTCATGACGGATGTTTTTCTGAAAAAGGGCAACTTGTCAAGATCATCCGGTGCTAAGGACAGGTTGAAAATAGAAGTGACTGGGTGTTCTTCACATGGGCTCCGTCCCAGAGACTCAAGTTAATGAGGAGAGAAGGGGAGGGGGTGAGCCAAGTGCTGTCACAAAAGCCCTGGATCGCACAAGGTCTTCCAGGTTTCCCACGGCCCCTGCTGCCTACCAGGTGGGGGTTGAGGAGGCGATCTCCATGCTTCCAGTTAGAATGGACCAATACCAGACCCAGAATGGAACAAAACAAAAACGTGGGTGGGGCAGGAAACCATAGGAAGTGCGCGTTTCTCCCTGTGCAAATCTGATGGGTGGGAAGCAGAAAACAGAGCAAAGACCATTATTGTGAGCTTATTTTTACTTTAAATAAAAACATAAAAAACTTGAAAACCATTAGCTGTTAGCCTCCAATTTCGAACTCACTCTAACCCAGGAGTCCCCAACCTTTTTGGCACCAGGGACCAGTTCCACAGAAGACAATCTTCCCATGGACCAAGAAGCGGTGGGGGGATGGTCCGGGGATGATTCAAGCACATGACATTTATTGTGCACTTTATTTCTATTATTATTACATTGTGATATATAATGAAATAATTATACCACCATAATGCAGAAGCAGTGGGAGCCCTAAGCTTGTTCTCCTGAGTGCGGGTGGTAATACAAGTCATAGGGAGAGACTGTAAATACAGATGAAGCTTGGCTCACTTGCCTACCACTCACCTCCTGCTGTGTGGTCTGGTTCCTAACAGGCCACGGACCAGTGCTGTAACCTGGGGACCCCTGCTCTAACCCATCCACATGAAAGAGCCACCCCAAAGTCTCCCCAGGCTTCCCAGATGGCACTAGTGATAAAGAACCCACCTGCTAATGCAGGAAACATAAGAGACGTGGGATCAGTCCCTGGGTCAGGAAGATCCCCTGGAAGAAGGCATGGCAACCCAACCCAGTATTCTTGCCTGGAGAATCCCATGGACAGAGGAGCCTGGCAGGCTAAAGTCTATAGAGTCACAAAGAGTTGGACACAACAGTTAGAACCAGACATGGAACAACAGAGTGGCTCCAAATTGGGAAAGGAGTACGTCAAGGCTGTATATTGTCACCCTGCTTATTTAACTTCTATGCAGAGTACATCATGAGAAATGCCAGGCTGGATGAAGCACAAGCTGGAATCAACACTGCCAGGAGAGGGACTTCACTGGTGGTCCAGTGATTAGGATTCTGAGCTCCCAATGCAGAGGCCCTGAGTTCAATCCCTGGTTGGGGAGCTAGATCCCACATGCTGCAACCAAGGGTTCGCATGCTGCAACCAAGAGTTCATGTGCCACAACTAGTTCCTGGCACAGCCAAATAAATAAATATCAAAAAAAAAAAAAAAAACTGCCAGGAGAAATACCAATAACCTCAGATACACAGATGACACCACCCTTATGGAAGAAAGTGAAGAGGAACTAAAGAGCCTCTTGATGAAAGTGAAAGAGGAGAGTGAAAAAGTTGACTTAAAACTCAACTTTCAAAAAAAAAAGATCATGGCATCCGGTCCCATCACTTCATGGCAAATAGATGGAGAAACAATGGAAATGGTGACAGGCTTTATTTTCTTGGGCTCCAAAATCACGGCAGATGGTGACTGCAGCCATGAAATTAAAAGATGCTTGCTCCTTGGAAGAAAAGCTATGACCAACCTAGACAGCATATTAAAAAGCAGAGACCACTACTTTGCTGACAAAAGTCCATCTAGTCAAAGCTATGATTTTTCCAGTAGTCATGTATGGATGTGAGAGTTGGACTATAAAGAAAGCTGAGTGCTGAAGAATTGATGCTTTTGAACTGTGGTGTTGGAGAAGATTCTTGAGAGTCCCTTGAACTGCAAGGAGATCAAGCCAGTCAATCCCAAAGGAAATCAGTCCTGAATATTCATTGGAAGCTGAAACTCCGATACTTTGACCACCTGATAAGAAGAACTGACTCACTGGAAGACTTGATGCTGGGAAAGATTGAAGGCAGGAGAAGGGGACAACAGAGGATGAGATGGTTGGATGGCATTGCCGACTCAATGGACATGAGTTGGTGATGGACAGGGAAGCCTGGTGTGCTGCAGTCCATGGAGTTGCAAAGAGTTGGACACGACTGAGCAACTGAACTGATTGACTGAAGCAACTTAACGTGCACGTGAAGGCTCCCCTGCAGGAATTCCAGGAGGGTTGTTCTTGCTGCATTTCAGGCCTGCCCATCTCCTGAGCCTTGTCCCTGCCCCGTGGGCTTGATGCCTGCACAAATCAACCCTTTGGCCCCTCTGAACACATCCTCTCACTCTCTCAGAACTCAGGATCCCACACACCTGGGGCTTTGTCTGCAGGCACTCACATCCAGGCATTGGGCTCACCAGGGGACCAGCCAGTAAACTACATCCACACCTTAGTGAGGGACTAGCCTGGGACTCTGAGACATACAGTGACAGGGACCATATACCTCAGTTCATGAAAACTTAACTCAGCCATTAACAATACAAGAACCACCCTGGAAAATTGACCCTACCACTGAAAGAAATGGAAATACCAGACCACCTGACCTGCCTCTTGAGAAACCTGTATGCAGGTCAGGAAGCAACAGTTAGAACTGGACATGGAACAACAGACCGATTCCAAATAGGAAAAGGAGTACATCAAGGCTGTATATTGTCACCCTGCTTATTTAACTTATATGCAGAGTACATCATAAGAAACACTGGGCTGGAAGACGCACAAGCTGGAATCAAGATTGCTGGGAGAAATATCAATAACCTCAGATATGCAGATGACACCACCTTATGGAAGAAAGTGAAGAAGAACTAAAACGCTTCTTGATGAAAGTGAAAGAGGAGAGTGAAAAAGTTAGCTTAAAGCTCAACATTCAGAAAACGAAGATCATGGCATCTGGTCCCATCACTTCATGGCAAATAGATGGGGAAACAGTGGAAACAGTGTCAGACTTTATTTTTGGGGGCTCCAAAATCACTGCAGATGGTGACTGCAGCCATGAAATTAAAAGACGCTTACTCCTTGGAAGGAAAGTTATGACCAACCTAGACAGCATATTCAAAAGCAGAGACAGTACTTTGCCAACAAAGGTCCGTCTAGTCAAGGCTATGGTTTTTCCAGTAGTCATGTATGGATGTGAGAGTTGGACTGTGAAGAAAGC